>NC_081406.1:227337245-227659745 GCF_030272615.1 Cryptomeria japonica
ATTATTCTTACGATGGTAAAAATTATTTTACAGCTCCAAAATCTATAAATTGAGAGAATGTTGTATGAATTGGACAAGTTTTGTTTTTGGAAGACATTTTTTTTTCAAAATGTTGGTTTTGGAGTTTTCTTTCTCTTTCTAGATTTTTGCATATCTATCTTGAAATACCTAATTTAACATAGTTTAGTGATAAATTAAATTTTCCAAATACAAAAAAAAGAGAAGATATCAATCCATTATTTTAACACATCCAATATTATTAAATTATTTTTTTACTAAATTATAAGTGTCTAGATTTAATACTAAATGAGAATAATGAAATAATGTTAGGTTATCCTATTTTGAAGTTTGGCATAGTAAATATTATTATTGCAATTGATTTAGTTACAAAAATATATTGTTTAAAATTGAACATACAAAATAATTAGTATTAATTGAACTTACTTTTTAGTCAATTACTTTCACTAAAACTTATAATTTAATTAATTAAAAACAAGGGAAAGGGGGTAATTAATATTTATGTGTGGGATAGAAAATAAACTTAGTTAATGAATTAATTAATATTTATGTGTGGGTTCAGAAAATAAACTTAGTTAATGAATGAATTAATTAGTTTCATTTAAGAAATAATCATTCATAAATTATTGATTGGAAATGGAAATTAAAAGTGGAGAGAGAAAAATCTATGAGATAAAAATCAAATTAAATATGGTTTTACTATTTTCATGCAACTCTAACAATTTTTCTTTTAAAAGGAAAAATAATTAGAAATACTATCTTAAAATATGTACTCTTTAGAATCTTTAAATTTTGGTGTTTAAACCATTTTTTTCTTAAATCTAGTTCTCCAATAGCTTGATTTTTACATGAAAATTTGAACAGACAAATTAATTTACTTATAGCAATAGAAAATATTTTTTCTAGTAATCACTTTCACAATTAGAAAAACCTTCATTACTAAGTAATTGGAAAATTAGAATTAGTTAAATTAAATATAAATCGTTAAATTTAGAATTGATATGAGTAACTATCATAGATCTATAATAATTTTCTAAATAGTTCAATCTCAACTTAATTTGCCAAAACTCTTAACAACCATGAAGGTAATTTTGAATCTGTTGTTCCAAAAATGGTTTATTTTATTATGTAAGTAAATTAAATGGCCTAAACCATTTTATTGATATAGAAATAGTTTAATATGAAAATATAATAAAATAAAATAAATTATAAATTGATTTAAAGTTTTATCTAAAAAAATAAAATAGAATAACTAAACTTGAAAAAAAACTGCAACTAAATCAGTCATCGAATCCTTGCAAAAAGGGTTTTCAAAATTTGCAAAAAATTGCATACATTAACCAACAAACAAGAGTGGGAAAAGTTATCCTATTAAGAGGGTCTTATGTAAAATAGGAATCTGATTGATGCAAAGGCTAGCAAACTCATACACATACATGGTAGATTTCGTAGAACTCTTCTGCATGCATTCTTCTTCTTCCATTCTTCCTTGCAAGATCCACAATAATGAAATGAAAGAAAAGCCCTACATTTTAGTATTACTATAAATATTTTAGGGTTGTGGGTTCACTTTACATCTAAAAGCTAAGATTAAATCTGTAGCATCCTAAAATTGCGACACTTGCAATTTCGACTGCATTTCGGTCTTCACGATGGCGACGCAACACGCAACCCGAATGGAGACCCCAAAACTTGCTCACGACACTGAAAACTGCATTTTTCATGCACCCTGGCCTGAACCTCCTTTGCACCCCGCTGTCCCGGAGGTGGGACCAGAGCGCCCAGCGCCCTGGTCCCTGGGTCCTATTTTGGGCCCGGTTTCCTAAGTGATATCGGGTCTTTTTGATTGCAATTTGGAAATATACTTCCCTGGTCGGCCTAAGGTCAGGATAATCAGTCTATCAGCCCTAAATGACAAGTATATAAACTACATTTTCCTCTCTCATTCGATATATGATGGAAAAGGCGTGGAAACTATACTCAAGCATTCAAGCATTCAAGCAATTGATCATTTCAAGTCTCCATTCAAGGCTAAGTGTTGCATTCAAGTCAAGGATTCAACCATTGAAGAGGAGATCACTTATTACATGCTACATACTACAACATACAACATCTAAACCTTCGCACATAAGGATACTAACATCCTTAGAACAAGGTATTAGTACTTGTTTTACATTACACTCATTTACATTTACAGCTCTTGCTCATTTCTTGGTTAATTCCAAAACCGGGGTTTGACCTAAAGGCAAACCCCTAATCCCTAACCCCCCATCGTCTTCGCTTTTCTATGTGTAGGTTGCAGGTACGCGGCTGAGATTGAAGATCTGGAATCTTTGTGCAGAGACGAACTGATCCCCCTTCGTTTCGCGGATTTTTCGGAGGACCGTGGTGCCGGGTGCCATCGTCCCGACAGCTTTTTCTCAAATTTGCAGGACAGCGCCGTATCGACATTTTACTGCTAATTCCAGGTCCGCAGCTTCATCCTATAACCTAAACTCAGTTTATAAGCGAATCTTGATGACTTTCCATGCATCCTTAGCTTAATTTCCTTAATCAACATTCTTTACAAAAGAGGGTAACTTTGCTTTCCAAACCCTTGAAATTCATCTAGCATCCAATCTTACCTTGTGTGGGATTGGATCTTATGAGTTTCAACCCCTCTTTTGAATGTAAAGTCTTCCCCCTAAGTGAAAACCCATCGAATCCTAGCGAACCTCCCTTCTCTCTCCTCGGAGTTAGAAGAGGGGAGACCAACTAGGGTTCGACAGCGATTTTCCGCTTTACATTTTGGTGAACCCGACGTGAACATCCTTTCTGATTTTTCATGCTTAGATCTGAAAATTGATTCCTTGATTACATTTCCATGTTTGATCTTTTGCAAAATTTTAGAGGTGATTGCATAAAAACCCTAAAATTTCTTTTTGAAAATTAAGCTTGTGAAATGTTTAATTATTAATGCTTGCTTCAGATCTGCTTTTCTATTATAAATTATCAATTCATATCTGTACTTTAATTTTGAAAATTAAGTGGTTAAATGTCAAAACCCTAATTTTTGAAACCCTCTTAATTCAACCTTTGTCTGACAATTTGACCGATCAAAACATCTCCAAATCAGCTGTAACTTTGGATTCTGCAATAAAATCACAATATCTTTCATCCCTGAAAATTTGGAAAAAAGTTGCGAGGACCGTGTTGCACTCCAAGCGCCATTGTCCCCGACATTTTTTCCAAAATTTCGGGAGCGAGATCTTGCTGTATTTTCTTGCTAAAATCCAGAATTTTGGCTGATTTTGTCAATTATAACACTTTCAAAATTACAGTCAAAGTTGGTCTTGTGATTGCTTGGTTTAAGGCTTCTAATCATTCAAAAATCATTGAAATTGAAATTTTGTGTCAAAATTGTGTTTTTACTGTCCTAAATCTGAAAAGTGTGTTTGCATTCATTCGAAATTTCAGTGCTTTATTCAAATTCTTGCAATTTGTGACTTTTGAAATTAAGTGCTTAATTACAACAACCTTGATTTCCGCCTTCAAAATTGAATTTTGTGTGAAATTGAGTCAATTTTTAAAATTGAAAACTTGTACTGCTTTTGACATTCCCTCTAAAATCATAAAATTCAAAATTTCAGTTTCCCTCTCTTTTTCAAAATTCAAATTTTGCATTTTTCGACAATCTTGATAGGGTTCAATTTTGAGATTGCAACTTTAATTTGGCCTATCTACAGATCGTAAAATCCCTCAATTTTTTCAGATTAGCTCTAAAATCATCATACCTTTCATCCCTGCAAATTTCAAAAAAAGTTGCAAGGACCGTGTTGCACTCCGAGCGCCACAGTCCCGGACATTTTTTTCCGAAATTTCGGGAGACTGTTGTGATTGTATTTAACAGCTTAAATCTGGAAGATTGGCTGTTTTTACTGAAAATTGCTACCTCTAAATTCAAAATCTTTTCTCTCTCTCTAGTGCATGAGTTTTACAACAACAAGTCCTACTTACACTATTCCCGTTAGACGAAGCCGTAGAATTAAGTCTTTCCAAGGTTTAACTACCGAGGAGATGGAACCTAATTTGAGTAGCCTTTTTAACGAGGACATGGGTAATTCCTCTAATCCTCCGAATGATGAAGAAGCTCTCCATGAAGTTTCCATTGAACAACTTTCCAAATTGGATAACCAATTTGACGATTTTCACCAATGGATGTCTCATGAGTATCCCGATAGTCAAGCTCTTCCTTTAATTGAGGGTCTAAAACGCATGCTTCAAAGTGATAAGAATGGAATTGATGTTTTGCGTGGTATTGCACACATTGTGGATTCGAATGTGATGCCTATGAAGAGTTGTGCTGAATCCTTAGGTTATACACAACCTCCTACACAAGTTAATCATTCTATTCCTTTGACCACTCCTATTGCTAGTATACCTACCTTTACATCAAACATCGTGGCTACTTCTATACAAGACATTCCTCCTGTGATTACCAGTCATGGGGGCAATCCTCCTTCTTCAGTTAATCCTCTTCCTTCATTCAATCCAACTTCTTCGTACATTCCTTCAATGAGTGTTCCTATTACATCTTCACAAATGAACATGACGCAAGGGGGCAATTCATTTAACCATTCCATTCCTCCTTGTAGTGTTCCTCCTATCCAATCATCCCCTATGGTTGACTATCATAGGGTCCCACCACCTTATTCTCTACCTTCTTTCAATAACATAACACCTCCATCTCAATCTAACACACCTAATATGAATTCTTCGACTGAAGCGACCATTAACAATCTTGCACAAACTGTCTCTTCTTTACAGCAACAAATTGCCTCTATGAATCAATCTAAGTTTAGTGTGCCCACATTTGATGTTGCGAGCCCACTTTCTCTTGACATTGTTCGAACTATCCCTCCTAAACATGTTGAAATCCCACATCTGGAGCTTTATAATGGTAAAGGAGATCCTCTAACACATGTTAAGACTTTTCAAACAATTTGTACTGATTTTGCTTACGACCCAAGGTTGCTTGCGAAACTATTCACTAGAACATTAAGAGACAAAGCCCTACAATGGTATTGCTCGTTGCCTTCTTATTCTATTACTTCTTTCGAACAACTTTCAAATGCTTTCATTCAACAATTTCAAAACAATATAAGTCCTAAAGTTACTTTGATTGATTTAATGCATTGTAAACAAGGTGTTAAAGAAAAAGTGACTGATTTCATTGGTAGATATAAGCATTTGTATGCTCAAATTTCTTTTCCAATGCCTGATAATGATATTCAAAGAATCTTTATTTCTAATTTGCAAAAAGATATTCGAGACAAACTTCTGTTTTCTGAGTTTACTTCTTTCCAACAGTTGTGTGCCACTCTTCACAATTATCAACTGACTGTGAGTCAAATGGAACAATCACATCCTATGGCTCCGAGTGATAAGGGTGATAGCAGTCAACAACCATTTGGGAAGTTTAAACCGAACAGAGATTCCATCAAATTCAATGAAAACATCATCAACAACAATGTGAATGCAGCATCAGGTGTGCCTCCTATTTCTAAATTTTTCAGGAAAGAAAGAAAGTATACTCCTTTGAATGAATCATTGCATGATATTATGAATAAGTTATTGGGACAAAATGTGCTTACTCTTCCTCCTATAAGACAAATTGATCCTGCAAAAATTACTTCCCCTTATTTTGATCACAAAGCTTTTTGTCATTTTCATCGTCAGCTTGGTCATGATACTGAAAAATGTTTTTCTTTAAAGGGTAAAATTCAGGATTTGATTGATAATAATACTATCTCTGTTTCTGGAGTGAATGATAAAGGCAACACATCTGTAGCTCCTCCTAACCAAAATCTTCAGATTTTTACTGATCCATTGCCTTCTCATACCTCTAATGCAATTGAGGCTAATGACTCCTCTCTTTCATCTGATGGTCTTGTGTCTATGACTCCGAATGTGATTAACTTTGTAGAGCAGCAAGAAATTCCTAAAGAACCTTCCGTCACATTTAATTCTAGTGAAACCATTAGAGCACCTGATGGTCCTTTATACATAGTTGCAAAAGTTAAGAATATACCTTGCCGTGGAGTGCTTATTGATCCTTCGTGCATGGTTAATGTTATTACTGAAGAATTTCTTTTTACTTTGCAATTGAATCAAGTGATATATGACAAAACAGATGTGATTGTGAAACTATTTGATGCATTTTCTTCTCCTGCAATTGGTTCTATTACATTGCCTATTGAGGTCCATAATAAATCCCTTGATGTGAACTTTGCTATTATTCCTTCTTCCAAACAATTTCGTGTGAAGCTTGGCTATCCTTGGCTATCTTCCATGAAAGCTATTGCTTCTCCTATTCATAAGTGTTTGAAATTTCCCCATAATGGTGAAGTTGTTACTGTCAATCATAGTCTCTTTAAACCAGCTGAAAGAACCTCTAGTGTTCCTATTGATTACTTTTGGCCTAAACAATTCCAATCTCTTCCCCCGCGAAGTGATCATCTTTTCAAATCTTATCAAAAGTGGAAAACAGATATGATCCTATCTTTAAGTGAACCTAGAACACCTAAACTTGACACTCCTATCATTCTTGAGAAGGAAATTCTTCCTTTGAAAGACAAAACTAATGTCTTTTCCCAAGAAGATGCCCAACCCGTCCCCATGGATGTAACTATGTCTATGCCTAATAAATCTTTTAAGAGTAGATCTATACCTCCTCGTCATGATGGACTTGGTCTTCTCCCTAAACCAAAAATTCCTCCTTTATATGGAGCAGTTCCTCCTCCTGCCTTTTATAGAGAGAAGAGACCTTCTTCTTCTCCTATTATTCAACCGAAGAGACCACAACCTAAACACCCAAGTGCTAAGGATGAGAACATTCCTCCTCCTCTATCTTCTCCACTTCCTACTAAGACTAGACGTAATCGTTCTGCACGTGAACGCCGACGAAAGCGTCGCCTTAGAGCTCAAACTTTACAATCTCCAAAAACACCTTCAACAAGCATTATTCCATTTTCTCCTCAGCCGAATATTGAGCCTAAATCTCCTAAACATAAGATGCATGATGGTCTTGATCCTGTGTGAGTTAAAGATCCTATTTTTATAAATCTTGATGATGATATAGATGAAAATGTTATTCATGATGATAATGTTATTCCTCTTGCTTCTGATAGTGAATATGAACTTGTTGATATTGACAACCATTTATCTAATGAATTTTCTAAAGCACTTATCCTAGCTCCTAGACAAGAACAATGTGGCTCGGAACATGAACATAGCCCTTGTTTGGATCTTGTGATAGCTCCATCTATGGTGTTGGATGTTCCTCCTCTAGCATGTTCCCTGCCTTCCCAAAACATTGATCAGCAAGATCGGGGGGTAGATGACGTGCTAGACTAGTTACATTAGCATGACAGATTCTCTCCCCCTCTCTTTTGTTACTTCTTCTATATGTTATTCTCATTCTTCTATTTGTTGTCCTTAGTGTTGTCTACTTGAGGACGATGCAAAGCATTGAGATCTCTTTGGTCTCTCTCATGTTGACTCAAAAGACACATGTGTTCCCTTCTTCTAGGTGACCTTCCTTGATTGGGGAATGAAGAACAATTATGCATACATACATATGATATATACATGACTTATCATACAGCATACTGACCCCGAGGAAAGCAAAGTCACCTCGTGCTTTGTGTTTGTGTTCATTATCCTTAGGTTTATCTCATACTTGGGGGCTAAATCTTTGCGATAACGTGCTCCTTTCCTTTCTCATTTTCTATGTGTATCACTACGTTAAAACAATCACCCCCGTTGAGGCGCGTGCGATCGCTTTAACGTAGGGGGGCATACACCCTGTCTATCCCTTCACGATACTTGAAAATTTCTTGGCGAACTTAGCTTTGTCTTGAAAATTTTTGGTATTTCTTTTGCATGACTCATAGTGAGAGAACCTTACTACTGACAGTCATGGTTCTCCCTCGTGATCTTCCCTTTTACTTTGTCAATCGAAGTCGTAAGATCCTTAGTCCACTGGGGGCTTGGTGTGTCTTGCCTCCTTGACGTGGTGAAAGTCTTTCAATGTTGTTTCCTTGTACTTTACCGGAAGTATGAGCATACATACTCCCGCTAAAGTGGGGGCTAAATGTAGCGTCCTAAAATTGCGACACTTGCAATTTCGACTGCATTTCGGTCTTCACGATGGCGACGCAACACGCAACCCGAATGGAGACCCCAAAACTTGCTCACGACACTGAAAACTGCATTTTTCATGCACCCTGGCCTGAACCTCCTTTGCACCCCGCTGTCCCGGAGGTGGGACCAGCGCGCCCAGCGCCCTGGTCCCTGGGTCCTATTTTGGGCCCGGTTTCCTAAGTGATATCGGGTCTTTTTTATTGCAATTTGGAAATATACTTCCCTGGTCGGCCTAAGGTCGGGAAAATCAGTCTATCAGCCCTAAATGACAAGTATATAAACTACATTTTCCTCTCTCATTCGATATATGATGGAAAAGGCGTGGAAACTATACTCAAGCATTCAAGCATTCAAGCAATTGATCATTTCAAGTCTCCATTCAAGGCTAAGTGTTGCATTCAAGTCAAGGATTCAACCATTGAAGAGGAGATCACTTATTACATGCTACATACTACAACATACAACATCTAAACCTTCGCACATAAGGATACTAACATCCTTAGAACAAGGTATTAGTACTTGTTTTACATTACAGTCATTTACATTTACAGCTCTTGCTCATTTCTTGGTTAATTCCAAAACTGGGGTTTGACCTAAAGGCAAACCCCTAATCCCTAACCCCCCATCGTCTTCGCTTTTCTGTGTGTAGGTTGCAGGTACGCGGCTGAGATTGAAGATCTGGAATCTTTGTGCAGAGACGAACCGATCCCCCTTCGTTTCGCGGATTTTTCGGAGGACCATGGCGCCGGGCGCCATCGTCCCGACAGCTTTTTCTCAAATTTGCAGGACAGCGCCGTATCGACATTTTACTGCTAATTCCAGGTCCGCAGCTTCATCCTATAACCTAAACTCAGTTTATAAGCGAATTTTTATGACTTTCCATGCATCCTTAGCTTAATTTCCTTAATCAACATTCTTTACAAAAGAGGGTAACTTTGCTTTCCAAACCCTTGAAATTCATCTAGCATCCAATCTTACCTTGTGTGGGATTGGATCTTATGAGTTTCAACCCCTCTTTTGAATGTAAAGTCTTCCCCCTAAGTGAAAACCCATCGAATCCTAGCGAACCTCCCTTCTCTCTCCTCGGAGTTAGAAGAGGGGAGACCAACTAGGGTTCGACAGCGATTTTCCGCTTTACAAAATCTAATCTAAGGGTTGAGATTGCTTTCTTAATTTGTTTAGTTTAAATTTCAGTATTCACTAAAATAAAAAGGAAATTATTTCCTTCATATTTAAATTTAATTTCATGAGGGTATTTATTTTGTGAGACAATTTTATTTAAGATAAATTTTTAGTAATCTATTTGTTTTTATTAAGGTAAACGATTTTTACAGGGACCCGAAACCCAAAAGTTGTACAAAAACCCAGAGAATAAGCATCAAAGCACATAACCAATAGTAAAAGCTAAACCATATTGGGACAAGCCTGCAAAACAACCTAATGCACAAAATAGATTGAAACTAGAAGAAATAGAGACCTATTGATAAGAATGCAATAGATCTGCATTCTTCTGAATAACTTTCCTATTATAGTCTACAACTCATCCATGATAAATCTGCAGTTGCCTTGCTCCTGGTTCTTGCTCTTGGTATGGGTACACATACATGTCATAGTATGGGAATGAGAAATCTGACCACTTGCACCCTGCACCTTATTTTGTTACTTGGAATCTGAAGGAGTCACACTAAAAATGGGATCAACCCTATAATCCGCAATCATATTGTTGACCCTCATCAAACCTTCAGAACTATTATTCATGGCCGCCTTGTTGATCTCTGCTAGATTTTTCAAACTTCCTTTAATTTCTTCCAAGCTAACCTCCAGATTACATATTCTTCTTTCATGATTCGATTTCATCTTGTCCATGTTCTCACTAACTTTCTGGGTCAACTGGAGGAGTTTCTCCATATTACTGGGTCCAGGGTTGTCCATAAAAGTATCCACAATACCCTTTATACCATCTTTTAACACTTCAATCTCCATGCCCATCTTCCAGAGACAATCCAACTGACTGCTGGCCAGAAAGGCAATGTATTTATCCAAATATGAGTCAATGACAACCCTCCCCTATTTCCCAAGATCAAATATCTATGGGGATTTCAATTTCAATCTCTTGTTCACTATCTTTATTGCCCCCCCCCCTTTCCAAATCTGGGCTTCTTAGATTTGGGAGAAACAAAATCAACAGACTTGGTACTCAGATTTTAATATTTGTTAGCGGCCCACCTAAGGTGCTTGTTGCACCTACTACTACCTATCCCGGGAGTTATATTCTGAATGGGACCCTCACTAGTAGGCAAACAATACTTAGGGTCGTCAGACAAGTTTTGATCTTACCAGTCCTTGGCAAGTCCACTATCTTCTCCTTCCCAATCTGTGTCAGAAACCACCTGAACCTTGGGGTTGGAAGAAGAAACATGGATTTTTAAAATGGGGGATGACTTGACTTCATGGGCTTTGGCATAATCCATAATAAGATGAATAAGGCCCTCATGGAGGACTGGATTATCCATATTGTTTGTATGTTTCTCTAGACTATGCCTTAAGGAAGATAGCAAATAAAATGGAATGGAAATTTTTCTATTGTGCCTGAAATGATTCAAAATGACAAAGTGGTAGGAAAAAATGCTCGCATACCACCCATCAAGAGTGGTGTATCTCATGATAATCTCTGCCACATCATCTCAAGGCATCTGAAGATCCTTCTGATTGTAGCCACCGTCAGCCATCTTCTGAACCCTATTTCTTTCCTTCTACTTGTTGAAGAAAGTGGAGATAGCTTCTTCAACAGATTTCCGTTCTCTATAAAACTTCCTTCCCTCTATCTGCATACCAGTAATTTCAGCAATAATTTCTTCATCAATCCTAAACTCAGCGTCATAGACCTTTAAGATACCATTATCCTTGCCTCTCACAAAATCTATTTGTTGATAAACATAAATCTAGATAAAATAAATAAAAAAACAATTAATTAGTAAATTTACTTTTGATTTGGTTGGTTGTTATGTTCTCTTGTATAAAATTAATTCTATCATAACTATATTAAATTAATTGTTTGTTTTATAAATATATATTAACACCCTTAATTCTAATTTGTCCCAATAGTTTTGAGCCAATGATTTAGCTCGACTTATTATTTAAATTTATTGACCATTAAAATGTTGGTATTTTGGTATGGTTTTGTCGTTGATGTCAACACCTACTAAAACTCTATCACTTTGGAGATCCAGCAACATTCACCGGCAAGCAAATGACTTTTGCACAATCACTGGTATATGGTACACCGGCAGGAAATAATGATCACCGGCACTTGGAATGACTTGGAAAACACTTGGTAATGTTGAAAACATTGTTTGGACATCTTATCTTGGAGAATTGTTTATTGGCATATTCGTATTTGCATATTTGTTGTTACCGGCAAATAGGTCCAGGGTTTCACCGGCAGGTTTATCTCTTCCAGATCAGCATGACACGCTATGGAGATGATTAATTAATGTTGTAAATGCATTAAGCCGACATGTTCAATCGGTTATTGCATCGGATATTTGTTTTGTTCATAAAATATTTTATTGTAATATCTTGTAGAGCCGACCTACTAAAATAGGTCTTAGGTTATGGTATAAATATGAGATCTTAATTATAAGATCGAAGTGGGAATGTGAAGAAGGTTTTGTGCGAAGGTATATGTGAGATTAAGCAGAGCTACACACACAGACATCATTTGAAGATGAAGCTAGGTTTTTGTGAAAGCATATCAGAACTACACCGGTACTGAATCCAGCATATGAAGATGCTATTTTGTGCGGTACATTATTATTGGATTTAACCATCCAACTATAAGTCAGTGTGACTTCCCTTATGTGTTTGAGCAGTGAGCTCTAAGCGTTTGGCCTTTCTGCATGTGCAGACCCCATTTATGTACACTTACTATCTGCAGTAGTATCATCTAATTGTGGGTAAGGTTTCCCACCATGGTTTTTCCCCCTATAGGGTTTCCGCGTACAAATATTGGTGTTATGTGTTGTGGATGACTTTGTCTTTTAATTCCATGCATTAATCTTCATCGGTATTGCCTTTATCTGTTAAATATGTCCACCGGTATAACAGACTATCTCACCGTTATTAAGCAGTAATTTGATTAAGTTGTTTTTGGTTAATATTATTAAGACAACTAATTCACCCCCCCTCTCAGTTGTCCCTAGGACCTAACATAAAATTTAAATTTATTTTTTCAATATTACTGCCTAGGACTTCAGAAACAATGATGAATAGGTAGGGAGATAGGGGATCTCCCTGGTGAAGCCCTTTTTCACTGGAGAAGTAGCCCTCGGGGCTCCCATTAAGAAGAATAGAAAATTTTAGGGTACAAACACATTGTTCTATCATTCTTAAGAATCTTCCTTTAAAACCAAATCTTCTAAGGACTTCAAAGAGGAAGTCCCAAGAAACCCTGTTGTAGGCCTTAGAGATATCAAGTTTGAAAGCCATGGCAAGTTTTTTGTTGTTTTCCATGGAGTGGACAAGTTCATGTGCCACAATAACAACATCAAGAATGTCGCTCCCTTTCACAAACCCTTTCCGATTACCGTAGATTAACTTATCAAGCAGGGGTTTTATTCTATTGACAAGAACTTTGGAGAGGACCTTGTAAATCATGTTACAAATTCTTATAGGTCTAAAGTCTTTGGTGGAAACAACATTATCATGTTCCTAGGAATTAGAGCTACAAAAGTAGCATTGATCTATTTAAGGAGTTTACCCATTCTAAAGAAGTCCTTGACCGCATTGAATACATCAACTCCCATGATATCCCAGTGATCTTGGAAGAAGGCAGGGGAAACCCATCTAGCACAAGGGCCTTACAAGGGGCAAAGGAGAGCATAGCAGTCTGCACCTCCTCCAAGGTGACCCTTTCAGTAAGCTTAGATAAGTCCTCAACCTTAATAACTTCAGGGATAACATCCAAAAGGTTGTGGGGGTCTTGGAGACCTCTTTGGTCATTAGGAATGTTAAGGCTAAGGAAATCAGTGAAAAGAGCAAGCATTTCATCCTCATCTTCCACCATAGTACCATCCTCTTTAAGGACTTTCCTTATTCTATTTCTACTTCTGTTCTTCATAGTAGATTGGTGGAAGAACTTAGTGTTCTTATCACCTTCATTTATCCATTGTATCCTTGATTTTTTATTCCAAAAAACCTCTTCCTCTCTGTTAAGGAGCAACCATTGATTTCTCAAATCCATTTCCTCTTTGTACTATCTTTTCAAGGCAAACTTCTCTTCAATATTAGTTTGAATATTCCCTAGGTCAATGATAATGGCCTTTTTTTGTTCAAAGATATTGTCGAAGGAGTATCGGTTCCAACCCTTAAACTTGTCTTTAAGAAGTTTAAGCTTTTGAGCAGTTTGGTACATAGGAGTGCCCAAGACTGGAATATTCCACCATTGTTCCACAAGCATTTTTAAATTAGGGTGATGATACCACATCATCTCATACCTGAAAGGGTAATATTTACGGTCACAAGGGCCATCCATAACCAAAAGGATACCATTATGATCTGACCTCGATCTAGGGAAGGATCAAAGGGGGAAAGAATCAAAGTTCACCCAATTGGTAGAAACCAACATCCTATCCAACTGAACCTGAAACAATTGGTTCACATGACACAAGTTAGACCAGGTGAACTTAGAACCACTGAGGTTAATGTCCATCAAACCAGAGGAGGAGATGAAATCAGCAAGATTAGTCATACTATTTTTGTAGTCCTCACTACCACCTACTTTCTTAGAAGATTACAAATGGAATTGAAATATTTCGCAACCATCCACTGGTCATTCTTATGATTCCCAATGAGACAACACAAAGTGAACTAGACCCGGTCTCTAGGGGATCTAACATTAGGGGTATAAACATTAACAAGGTACCATTGGAGCTGGGACCTAAGATCTTTCATCCTAACTATCAAACATTTTTTTTCAGAGTGAATCAGCAAGCCTTCAAAAAAAGTAGGGTTCTAGAGAGTGGCAATTCCCCTAGAAGCACCATCAGAGTCACAATTAGGAAGGAGAAAGAAAACTAGAAAGAGTTAGTAGCCTTTTGAAAATTTTCCTTATTCATTTTAGTCTCTTGAATCATTAAAATATCCACCTTTTTTTCCATTAGCTTATATCTTAACATATGTTGTTTTATCTGGATATTCAAACCTCAAACATTCCAAGAGAGGACTTTCATAAAAACCAAATCCAAAAAAATCAACTCTACTCACCTGAATAGAGAAGGACCCAACTCAGGGTTTATTAAGTTTTCTTCTTTTTATTTTCTAAGAGCCCATCCAGGGTTGTCTGTTTCCCTACTGCTACCTCTTGTTCTGCATCCTTCTGTCTAGTGTCTCTCATAGAAGGTCTTCCAGCCTTACTATTGCCTCCCACCTCCGCTTTTTTCTTCTTTTTGTTGTTAGTGGCAACCTGTGTCCACTCTTTATCTTCCTTGTCATCTTTAGGTAGCCAGGATTTTGGCTTAGTTGGCAGAGGGGTGGAAGAGAATCCCAGAATGTGTAGATTTTCCTTAAGGTTACCATAACCTCCATGGTGTTTCTTTTTAGGATTTAAAATCCAATTTTCCTAATTAATATTCTCTTTGTTTTGGGAAAGCATGTGTTCTCCTGCATCAGTAGCTGAGTTTTCTCTAGTAGTAGCTTTCTCTTTCCTCTCCTATCCTTGCTTCTAGTTCAGGTCAATAAACAACTCACTATTCCTTGAAGTCTCCATGACCAAGTGACAAACTATAATAGGATTCATTTATAGTGAAGGGTCTTCACAAATCTCCATATTCATAGAGGAGGATGTCGTGTGGTCATCGAGTTGATTCTTCTTATCCTGAAGCAAGTTATTTTCAATCTCCTGATTGGAGGGGCCATCCAAAATTGTGGGGGCTTGCTCCACATGATTATCTAACTTATTGCTTTGTTTCTCTTTCGGAATCTCCATATTTATAAGGTGTGGTTGTCTATGGGTGTCTTTTCTCTTACAAGCTGAACTAAGATGTTAAAAACAACCACAACTTTGGTAGAAGGCTTTGGCATTCTCATACTCTATTTGTTGAACCCAAGAGCCCAAATTAGAGAGGATGATAAACTTAGTAGGCAACACAGTGTTAATAGAAACATTAACACAAACATGCGCAAATAGTGAACGAGATCTACATTGTGTTATACTATCAATAACAAGGAACTTCCTGAAGGAGTTAGCAATCCCCTTGAGGATCTCCAGATTCTAGAACTCATGCGGTAACCCTGGGAGACGAATCCATGTAGGGGCTATAGCACCAAGATCAGACTAGGGATCAAGATCAGATTTCCATTTGCATAATAAAAGGAAGTTGTTGTTCTCGTAGGTTGAAGGCCCATCCATGAGACTACTAGCCATATCTAATTGATTAGTGAAGCTAAAAAGGAAGAAAACATTAGCCATAGCACTAGAGGTGACACTTATTTTCAAATTTCACCTAGTACCAACCCATTTTTTCACCAATTCCAGAGGAGGACGAAATGCCATGAACTTCCCAGCCAAGGAAAGGCTTAGTTTAGCAATAGCCGAGTTAACTAACACATCGGGTGCCTCCACCTGATGCTCACTAACCACACATTTAGCCTAGGGAGCAGGATTGTCATAAGTTTTCCCCATCTTTGCAAGGATTCCACCCAGGAGTTTCTTCGCATAAGTCAAATACTAGTTTTACAAAGAGATCAAAATGGTACTGGGGAGAAGAAGGGCAACAGGATGAATCTGCCACTAGAGGGTCCTCCTAAAAAGCAGGGCAATCACGTGGAACAAGGTTATGGGACCCAACCTATTGGGAAGCCCATAAAGGCCCCCCCTAGCCTCATCCATTAAAAACAAACAAAAAGGAAGAAAGCAACACACATGGGACCACTAGCAAGAAGAATCTAATAGGGAGTTGACATGCCAGCTAACAGAGCAGCAGAGCTTAGCCCATTTATGTCTTGGAATTGTTAATGTAATGAAATGATAACAAACATAAAATCATACTTGAATATTGAATGTTTTAGTATACTACACAATATCCTAATAAGACATACTTGAAATTATTTTTTAATAATAGTGTCGCTTCGATATTATGAATGGTAGAAGATGCACTCTAGATAGGGATCACAATATATATTTAAATATAGGGCAACAAATAGTGATCAAATTAACATATTGATTGGGTCATGAATGGAAAATATCGACACTCATACATGTTTGGATTTGGGTCCTTCTTAGAGGGACTAGGGAATTGGGCATCATAGTCCACTTTAAAATGGCCTTTAAATAAGGGTGCCTAGGTGTCAAGATCTAAAACATAAGACCTAGTTTAAAAATTAGAATATGATGGTGATTACGTTCTAGGTTAAACAATTATATCATGGGTTGGATAAGACACAAATATAATTTAAATGATCTAGGAGGAAGCACATTAAAGTAGGGACCCAAATAGAGTGTGAAATTGTAAATGTACATAATTTGTGACACTACATTTAGCCCCTACTTTATCATACTCAAGATAAAGTAGAGAAATATGCAAAGAACAAGACATACAAGGGAGAATATGCCACTAACTTGAGAGAAGAAAGATCCCAAGCTTTAGATCCTATCATCTCACATAAGAATATCCAAAGTAGGATACACTAAAAAATAAAATATAAGATAAGAAAAGCAAAGCAAAACAAAATAAAACAAACAAATCAAACAAAGAAAAAGGAAAAAATACACCAAAAATATTCATATAAAAACAAAGGCTCCAAGTCGATTAGTTGAAGAGATGTCAACATCAATATTATCTCAATTTATAAGTATCATCCTCATAATTCTATTTTTAAAGCATGGTTTAACTTTTAAAGAAAGACAAGCACATACACCATATAGAAATATGAGAAAAAGAGGGTCCATGGTCCAATAAATAGCAAGTTGTGTTATGATAAGGGTCCATAGTAAACCCATGAATTCTACTATCCAATAAGGAGTGTTATGTTGGTTTATTCATGTGTACAACATTAGTTCTACTAGCCAACAAGTTGTGTTATGTTGTGTGATCCATGTATTGCAATAATTATTACACCAGAAAGCCTTGATATACTAGATAATCAATCCCTCAAGAAGCATAAAAGAGAAAAAAATCAATGTATCAATCCTCATTATACTAGATGACCAAGAAGTTAGGGACTATAGAAAACAAAAATGATTAGTCTAGTAGGCCTCACTATACTAGATTGTCATTTCCTTAGGGAGCATCAAATTTTCAAAAAAAGGATAAAAATAACAAGGCGTGTTATGCTAGATGAATGGGATGATTCATAAATGTTATTGTCAAGAAAGATATGTTATGCTAGGTGATCAATAGATGAACAAAATTTTAGGGAGTGCAAGCAAGGATCAAACTAGTAAGCAATGTTACACTAGATGATCAAAACAAAAGTTATATGCTAGGAAAATTACTAAAGAGATCTATAGCCATACCTTAACGAGTGTTATGTAACAAAAAAATTGCCACATCGGAGGTACATTAATGAACATATCAAGAAACAAGGATGCCTCATATGCCCCCTTAAGATGTCAACATATTTATATGTTGATATATTAAGTAAGATGGAGATCTTTATGGAGGATAAATACCTTCAACACCAAGGAGATATCACAAGGGCTTCACTTAGTGAACTTGGGTTATAGCACATGTGTTCATGGCATACTAAATAATCCCCCTATTTTCAAAAAATATTGCCCTAAAATCCTTTTTTGTCACCCACTCCCACTACACAACCCAAATTTAAAACCCCCTTATTTTGACCATATATTGCATTTTTTCATAGCCCGAATTAAAAGACCCCTTATTTTCACCAAATAGGCAATATATTGAGCTTATTTTTTGAGATATTAAACCCCCCAATATGAATGCACGTGATATAATATTGCCTAGCCTATGGAGTCCCCATGGGAAATATCCCTAAGAAGAATGTATACAACAAAGCTAAGAAAAATATCCTTGTAAATGATACAAATATTCAAGAAAGGAAGAGATCATTGTAAAGGAAATATCTTGCAACAAGCGTAAATGGATGCTCATCAAGGATACATAGAATTCAAAGAGACAAGTAGAGAGTAGTGGATCCTTCTCTAGTGTTATTTGTCTCAATAAGTGAAGAAGATTTTTAATAAAATAGTGGATTTTCAAGACTAAGGGGACATACAATTCTATGCAAGCAAGGAATCTTTGGAAAAAGATACATCTTAAAAAAGGGGAAATGGATCCTTATTAAAGATATATGTTTCTAAATTACTATTGCCGAATAGTGTAAAGACAAGATTACTTATACTATAGGCTATTATGTTCGTACCCAAGTATGATTGCACCTAACACTAGTACATTTGGCCTCAAATTCCGATGACAATTCGTTGGGATTCTGACTATAATTAGTCAGACTACCGATGAGCAACGTCATCGAAAACTTGTAGTCAAACATTTCGATGGTGCTCAAGACCGTCAGAACTTTGACGACATCGAAGACTCTTCCGACGACAACCATGACTACACTTAACCATCGGTAAAACTTGATAAGTCGTCAGAATTCCAATGCCTTGCAGGTAATGTTTCAACAGTTCAAGCGTCAGAATAAATTGGAATTTTGACTACCCCCTCACTTCTTAGCCGTTAGTAAAACTTGATAAGTCATCAGAATTCCAACATCAACCAGGGCATCTACACCGATGAGGATGTTGTATGTGCGACGGTTTGGGCATCTGAATTCAGATAGCCCCATCACTGTTTATCCTTCAAAATTCCAACGACAATGAGGGCATCTACACTGACAAGGATGTTGTATGTGCGACGGTCCAAGCATCGGAATAAATTGGATGGGCGTCAGAATTTTGATGCCCCCTCTCTACTTATTCGATGAGGATGTTGTCGAACATATAGCATCCTCATCAGATGCTTGGTGGATGGAAAGGTTTGCACTTATTGAGCAATAAGATAATGATGCTTCACAAAAAGGAATGTTAGGATATTTTTAAGAAGACAAACACAAACACACAAGAAACAAACCAAGTGTTAGTGTTAGAAATCACAAATCAAATACTATCCTAAGCAAGTATATCAAGAGAGACACAAAACACAAAATAGAAAGCTTAACAAATCTAAGAAATGCAATAAGACATCTCCAAATGCACTCCACCATGTTTGTAGCTACTCCTCCCTTGTTCCTCTCCTCTCCAAATTCCCAAATGAGTGTAGCTCTCAGTAGCTATTTGCACTATTCAAGATTTCTTATGGAGATTCAAGATTATAGAATGAAAACTTATGAGAATGCAAATGTAAACAAGATAAAATGAGATATTATCTAATTATCTAATGCTAATTTTAGCCAAAAAGACAAATGTAGATTATTATGCTAAATGCTCTCGAAATTTCACTATAGATTAGATGCATACAAGATTTCAGGATCTGGATTATGAAGAAATGAGCTCTATTTATAGGTAAAATGGAGCAATGGAGGGTTGAGATTGAGTAATCTCATCAAGGGTCAAGATTGAGGGGTTTATGATCCATGTGAGGGCTTTCAACCCAATCCCAGGATGACAAATGTCACCATGAGATGGATTGAGGGGAGAGGGAAGAAGCATTAAATGTTTGACATGACCTGAGGGTTAACTTGGGAGGTAAGGTTAATGTTGAGTTGAATGAATAAATTCATTATTCAAGGAATAATGCCTTTATCCAATTGATAAACTCTTGTGGAAGAGTTAGTGAGGATAACCATGGTCAAAGCAATAAATGCTTGAGGAGACACATGGGTTAAATGGGGGTTGAGTTAGAGGTAAAGTCTCTAACCATGTGGGTGAGTTGAGTAAACCATAAATGGTTATGTAAGAGCCATTAGTGGTTTGGAAGACTTTAGAGGCTAGATTGTTGAACACATAAAGCATTAAATGCTTTTCAAAGACTTTGAAGGCTTTGAGAAGTGACTTCAAGTTGCTTAGGAATGTGACAATAATTAGGAGATGGATTAGGCTAATTAGGAATGATTAGAAAGTGGTTAGAAGGGTCTAGAAGGGGATTTAGGATTGCAAGTGGGTTTGGTGGGTGAGGGAAAATAGGATTTTAATGAAAATAAAATTAATTTATTTCAATTGTGGTGCAACTTGCATTTGTAGGAGAATGCAAGTGGGGGGAATTTGTTTAGTGATTTAAATAACTATTTTATTATTTATTTAAAAGAGGAAAGGGGGTTAAATTAAATAAATATGATTTATTCATTTAATTGATTTAGAATTTGGTTTAATGAATTAATTAAAAATAAATTGAATAATTTATTTAATTAATAGGAGAATGGTTGAGGATGAATTAATTAAATATTAATTTAATTAATTGATTATTGAAGGCTTATTAATCAAATAAATAGTAAATATTCATTTAATTAAATGGACAGATTTATGTGACTACATTTGCCCCTCTTTGAGACGGTGTGGTTTATCACGTCATTTCAAGAAAGAAAAATAGGCGTGAAGAAATATGCCCCATAAATATTAATTTAGTGGGTGGTATGCCCGCTCGAGAGATGGGCAGAAAAATTTTAAAAAATCAGGCGATCTCTCGAAAAAGAACGAGAATTGGCGAGGAGGTAGAAGAGAAGAAAATAGCAATAATGGTGAAAGAATGGAAGAAAACAGATTTAAAATGGAGAAATGAGAGGCGCTAGAAGTTCACAGGGACCATGGCGCTAAGCGGGGTAAAATTAGGTTTAGGGCAGAGGGTATATATGGAGGGGAAGGGGTAAAAATAGGGTCATTTGCATCCATCTCCATAGTGATTCAGAGCTCTGATAGTGACTTTGGTGAAAGAGTGAGTAGCAATCAGCATGCCAGTACCTATAGCAGATCATCCGTTGAGCGGATCCATCGATTCTAACAGCCAGATGACTACGGACCAGCGGTACACAAATTTGAATTTTTTTTTTCATGCCATTTTTTATATGTTTTTGCAAGCGTCCAAGTTGAATCAATATAATAGTGCTAAAACTATGTTTTAGCGTTGTTGTCACCTATAATAGCACTTTTGTGCCACTATAGCGTTATTGTCCAGTGGTTTTAGCGCGATAGTTAGTTGTAGCGCAATTGTGTAGTAGTATTAGCGGTATTGTTGTTTTAGCACGATTGAGTCAATGTTGTAGTATTGTTGTCCTTTAATGGGTTTGTTGGGTAATAGTATTAGTGCTATTGTTATTTTAGTGCTAGTGTGTAGTGGTTTTAGCATGATTGTAAGTAGAATAACCCTGTTACCCGAAAATAGATGCCCCAGTGTTAGGAAAAATGATCTCTGGATGTCGGTGTTGGGTGGATCTATGGATAAGTTGTTTTGAATCATAGAAGCCCCATTGAGACTAGGTCATTATGATAAATGTCTATTGTTGTCTAGCTTTGCCATGATCGCTTACCTATTGAGACCCAAAGATACTTGATTAAAGTATTTGTTGATAGTCTAGGTTTAAACTTAAGAAAGATTGAAATAAAACAACTGATTGTATGTTGATGTGTGGATGTGTAGGAGGATCTTCCTGCCTTACAGATGTGGGAGCAACATCCTTCCATGCAACAGCTGCGAGGGCAGTTGACAGAGTTGATTGTATTGTTGCAACAAGGTTATATTATATGTTATATCTTCCCATGATTCGGACGAATCGCGGATTGTTGACAGCACTGGTCGAGCGGTGGCATAGTGAGACATGTACGTTTCACCTAGTGACAGGAGAGATGACAGTCACTTTAGAGGATGTGTGGAGAATACTACACATCCCGATCCGAGGTGAGCTAGTGATCTACGATCAAGCTTTGGGGATTGCAACCGTGCGATGAATGTTTGTAGAGGATGTGTACATTCATGATGGCCCGATAGCATGGGAGGAGATAGCAGCCCTATATGAGCCACTACCAGCTATTTTGGCAGGCATTGCTGGGGATTTACTGTGCCCCGATCGATGTTGGCATGGACTGGTCATTGGTTGGGGCCAGGGCATAGAGCACATGGTGACAGATGGGACATGCTATGCATGGGGACCGTGCGTGTTAGCCTAGCTTTACAAGGAGCTACATGAGGTGGTATACTGAGAGACTAGTTATCTAGGAGTAGGGATTACATTGTTGCATATTTGGGCATGGGAGCACTTGCCAGTGACACGGTCAGTCAACTTGAGGTTTAGTGTGGCAGATCAGCTCTATGTATATATGTATGGAGGTATGATGAGATAGGCCCACTTGGGGAAGTTGGAGTGGTGGTGACGGGCGTTCAATGATTTAGATACAGTGATATGGAGGCCATTTATTGAGTGTGAGCCTTGGTAGGATGATGTAGAGGCCTTCCCGTATGTATTTATAACACAATTTTTTATTGGTAGGACAACCTACAATGTAGAGGGACGGGTACCAAAATGGGTGATGAGACAGTTTGGATAGAGGCAGGGATTGCCGAGGGGGTCAGAAGAGTATTCAAGGGTGGTTCGGGAGAGATTTTAGTGGGGGCCAGTGTTACCTTATGATCAGGCCCTAGTAGAGTTTCGCACGTTACAGGCAAGACCATGGCATATGAGGCTTGAGATTGTAGATGCAGGGGTGACAAAGGAGTATACACAGTATCGTATTGCACATCCTATTCCATGTATTTCAGATCCAGCGGAGCCGATACCATCCTTTGAGGAGGACAAGAGACAACGACAGAGGAGGAGAGGAGAGCAAGAAGTAGGAGGAGGAGATGATGGTGCTGGTGGAGGAGGAGATGGAGGTGGGGGAGGTAGATTTGGGGGTGGTCGTGGATTTGGTGGAGGAGGTGATGGAGGAGGAAAGTTGCAGTGGAGAGGGAGAGGCAGGCAGCCATTGCAACTATCACAGGGTCTGTTGATGCAGAGGGTAGCTAGAGTAGGAGGCAAGGATATTAGGGAGGGAGAGGCACCTATGGAGATGGGAGAGGGAGCTACAGGTGGAGGAGAGGTAGCTATAGGTGGAGGAGAGGATCCTATCGGGATGGGAGGGGGAGACCTGTGGGAGAATATGATAGCATTTTTGTAGACTCATTTGACAGCAAGCTAGGCAGAGCTGGAGGAGATGGAGGCAGAGGTTACAGCTAGGGATGTTCATCTATTTGATTATGAGTCATAGTTGACAGTAGTGAGGCATGAGCAGGATGATGTTGTGGATATGGTCCATTGGATGCGTTATTGAGTGCACTACAGTGGGTAGGGGGAGAGATTGACTACTGGCGGGGTTTATATAAGAAGGCGGTGCCATCCAGTTAGCAGGCACTGAGTTATTCACAAGTGCATCGAGTGAGATCAGAGCGGTCTCAAAGGATGCAGAGTAGTGGTGGTGTTATGGGTCCTCTAGGATGAGATAGTGCAGGTGGTGCAGGGGGTAGTGGTGGAGCAGGGAGTAGTGGTGGAGCAGTTGGTGATGGTGGTGCAACATCTGGCCAGAGTGCCATTTGAGAGAGATTTTTATGTACTTGTTACATTTGTTATTTTGGACCATGACTTGGATAGCTCTTGGTACCCGACATATTTTTGACATCATTGTACTTTGATACATGTATGTTTTTTTGCGAGATGATATATGATGTGATGATATGCATATTGATGTTATGTATGGTTTTATGTAGGATGATGATTATGATTGATGCTTAGATTTATGCCATGGATGATTTTCTTTCTATATGCATGTTGTGATGATATGATTTCATGATTTCTATATGTATGCTATGGATGATTTGCTAACATGTATATGCAGGTTACTAGATGGATGATACTTTGTGTATTGCTATTAATGTGATGCAAATGATGATGATTTAAGCTAAAATGATGAGTTTAAATAATGAATAATGATGTTGATCTAATGATACTTGTTCATTTTGTATGAAATGATGATGACTTGATAGATGACATGATAGATAATGTATGTTTTGAAGATGAATCTAAATGAATGAGATGCTTAGGAAGATGTTATGTATACTTCTAGATGAATGTACTTAAATGAATAAGAAAATGTTTATACAAAATATTATGTATGTATGCACTTAAGTGGATGAACAAATATTTATACAATTTTTATGTATGTGTGATTCTAAATGACTTAAGATTAAATGTGACTAAGTGATAAATGAAAATGATAATGCAAAGAAAATGCAACTAAGGGAGAATGAATAACTACATCTTAATGCAATAAAAATGATAATGAATAATTGCACCTTAATGCAATTAAAATGATAGGAATGCCTAAGGAATGTTGTGAAAATGAATGCACTATATGAATGAATGAATGTTTTTTATATATAAAATGCACTTAAATGTAACTAAATGAATCTAAATGAAAGTACTTTAAAAAAACCTAAATGATGATATTTGATAATTTAAGATACAACTAACTGCACCTAAATTACTAAATGAATGCACGTTAATGTCTAATAATGAAAGTAAATGAAATGATTGGAAATTTATTTAAATGCATTTAAATGCCCTTAATGCAATGATGAAATGATGTAATGATGATAATGTAAATAAAGGATAATGAATGCAACAAATGATATTAAATGCACTTAAATGAATTATTTAAATGGATGTGATGAATCTTCATGCAAGTAAATGACAATGGACTAGATGCATTTTAAAATGTTATGGAATGATAATGTGACGTGTCCATGATATATGAATGCAAGTTGATGAGAAATTGCAGATGCGAAATGCACATGTGTGATGATGTATCAGAGAACTCTGTCATGATGATATCCAAAACCAATTCATTTTACATAGCCTCTCATATTTAATGTGTTTACACTTGCATAAAAACCATGAATATGAATAATGAATGATCAAATGGATGGGCAATATGCAACAAAATGCAATATAAACAGATGAGATGGAATGATGATCCATAATGCTTTTATTTTTTCATCATTGAGCATGGTAGTATCAATCTTGGACGAGGCAATAGGAACCAATTTTGGAACATTGTACCTATAAGCAAGTAGCATAGATAAACAATATGGACCCTCCATAATGGTTCATGCTCAAATGGTCGAGGTATATACTGTAGTCAGCAAGCCGTAGTGAACCATGATTGTATTTTTGCATAAGATCACGTAGCTTAGTGAACTTCCCATGTAAACACAATTAGTACATGCCCCAGAACTTCATTGGAACAAACTAAAAATAGAAAACAAAGAAAACAGATATCAGGAGCCATCCTGGCTGCTCTAATCACTTGTAAATATCCTCGAGTAGCATAGGAACCTGATATAAATATATGAATGAAATAAATAACAAATGACCAAGTACCTATCAACCAACTGAATATTCTTGTCAAAGAAACTGTACCATGTCTTGTTTGAAAGGAAGGATGCATCCTTGTGAAGACGTTTGTGTGTAGATATGTTGATTTGTTGGTTGATGGGATAAGTGATCACCAGTTGAGTAGTGCAAATATGTTTACGTTGTGCATCGTTTGTGATGCGTATGTACAAGGGAATAATATGCGTTACAATGTTGTTGATTGTTTTTGATATTTTTGCTATGTTTTTTGGATTTTTGAAAAGTTTTGAATGTTTTGGTATTTTCTTAGATTTTTATGAATGTTTTTGGTGTTTTCTAAGACGTTGTCGAACGAACAACTTTAATGAATCACAAGTAATGGATAATCCACTCCCATCAGTAGCTTTTAAGAACATTTTGCCCCCAGTTATCTGGTGCTATGAAAGCATGATGCAGACACATGAAGGAATAATCTTGACTGCAGATCAATAACAAGACATGGTATACATGATGGGTGGATGGATGCAATGGATATAATGGATGTGATCACAAAAAGTTTGAAAGACAATGGAAGCATAGTCTTTATGAGTAGTGCCTGTTTGCTAGGTTTTCACCATCGTACTTACCCAAGGTGCCACTGAAGTGGGTTGTTCACTATTTGGATGAATTATTTTCTTTACTATTTGTTTCTCTCAATTTTGAAAACCTTTGTTCCCTCTCTTTTAAAAGTGAATGTTACTGCCTCTATGCTTAAATGGAAGAGAGCAACAAAGAGTTTTAAATGAAAACAACAAGACAAGGTTTCAATTTAGGATACCTCCTACACTTTAAGCTTATAAAAGCTTGGGCAGGTGAACCCTTTTTTTACTATTTTCTTACAAAAATAGTAAATGATTTATAGAAAACAAGTGTAAATTCCTGTAAATTTTCCTTACTAATTGGTACAACTAATCATAAATGGAAAGTTGATTTGACTTTTTGAAAAGGACCACAAAATGCATGAAAAAACCAATAGGTAAACCAGTGCCTTATCTGGGAAATAGAGTCATCTACAAACAGATTGCAACTTGACAAAAGAAACTCGTACACAAGTCACAAGTTAATGATCTATCAACTTTGCATATGCCTGACATATATAGAGTCTTAATTTGTACCAGACTTCATCATCAGATCCACACCAAAATACAGATATCAATGACTTTGTTTGAAGTATGTTTATATTTCCTCCTTGAAGAAAAGACTTAAAAAAACTTCATTAAATTCCTAGCAAGTCATTCAGATAAACAATCCTTGATTACTTAAATGAAATGAACACCAGTAAAATGACATAACACCAGTACAATGACATAGAGACAATACAAATCTGAATTTAAAACCTCTAGATTGTATCTTTATTTCTCCATCAAAAGATTACAAGTTTGACATATCTGAATCAAAAATTGCTAAGAAAATGGCCTGTATTAATTTTGTCAGAGTTTTGCTACAAAATTTGTGTCCCTTTTCTAAGTAGTCCTGGTATCCATTTATAGAGATATGGATGCAACAAGCTTCGGACTTCCCTAGAAAAATCCTAACCATAATCCCCCATAAAAAGGTTACATTGTTCACCATTGAATCAAAAACATAACAAATCAGTTAACCAGCCAGAGAAAGGCCAACTGACTACTCAGTATTTGCAGATCAAGTGTTAGGTGCCTTTGATTCTTTAGAATTGTGATTACCAAAAAATCGTTGCAAGAACTAACCGCTTCTGGTTGCCCAAGGGTTACTGCATATTGGAGCGTCGATTAATTATTCCTTCGCCCTGTCCTTTTTATCACATATTTACCTTCCAATTCTTGTTGGTTGAGAAAATCACAAAATCGCACCTATTTTCTCTACAAATCCCCTTTAATACCTCTCTGTAAAAATTAACTTCAAAACAATGTCGGATGGAAAGCCATACAGTTCTGCCATTAGTCCTTTTGAAAATTCAAATTTTGGCGCCAATGGGCTGGAGAAACATTCCTCTGAGTATTTTCCCTTTAGTCGTTAATCTGTAGAGGTTACGAAATGAGCACTTTTCAATCGCAGTATCACGACAGTCGTTGGATCACTTCATTATTACTTGGGTTTTAAAGAACAGTCACAATTTAATCATCTACTTTAACCACCAACACATGACAGATTAAAATTAACCGTTGGGACTATTGGCGGTCTGTCGCTGAGTAGCAAGGAATAAGATTTCGAGCACTTTACAACCGCGGTACAGTGACAACCGTGGATAGTCCTAGAATTTTTTCTTGGGCACCACTTGTCTGCCACCTTGCCTTGAGTCAGACCCACCTTTTTACCTTGGGCCTTCTTTGTCGCTAATCCACGAAGAATAATATTCCGGCAACTTTGCATGGCGGATTAGCAACAACCGCCAGATCAATAGGAACCTGCTCGATCTTTAACTTGATTTTCCTGAGCTGCTCTCCTGCCGCGTGTTGCCATGTGGCACCCTCTGATTGGATCTGGAGTCCCTGCCCTAACACCTTAGCATGGCTGAACTAACCGCCAAAATGAAGCTCTTCCTTGTCTCTGGGTCACGATGGATATTCTAACGAGCAGCTTTATGTTGTGATCTTGAGACATTCGTCGATCATTTTGAACTGACCGTTTGATCTTTAAAACTCTTTCAGAACTTTGCTGCCACCGCTTTAACTGTTTGCCTGGGCCTGCCACTAGTTGTTTCTCGCTGGGTCGTAAGAAATAACCGTCGTGCACCTTTATGTCACGCTATAGCGACAACCGTCAAATCTTCCTCCCGACCGTTCGATTTTCCTTGGACTTGCTCAACTTTTACCTTGCCTGAGCGATTCTCTTCTCATGGGCCCCACCACTTGGTCGATGGGTGGCGACAAATATTCCATCGCGCAACTTTATGATGCAATCTCACGACAACCATTGATCTAACAAGAGCTTTCTTGATTTTAAAAGACCCAACACATACATAGGAAAAGACATAGGACTTAGGAAAATATGCGAAATATTTCAAAATTATAAGAACCTGCCTAAGCCTAGACCTAAAAGGGCCCCCCTCTGCAACAATGTGACGACACTTCCACTTAAGTGGAAAAAGGTAAGGAGAAAAAAGAAGATTTGGAGAAAAAACGACACAAAGGTTTATTATTTTTAAATGCTTTTGAAATGCCCAAAAACTCTAAACCCTTACAACCATAAACTTGTAGACAAAGGTCAAATTTCTGAATTTTGATAGACTCCAACAGCTAAAAGGCAATATTTTCAACATATTTAAAACAATGATAACAATGGCTTTGACTAGGGATGGTTGGATGCAAGACCAACACAAGAATTTAGAAAAACTCTGGAATGTAGACCAACAAAACCCTAACAAAATAAAACTAAAACAAAGTGGAACAAACAAAAGCAAACCTAAACTACTGTGCATGGAAAACTCATAAAAAATATTGTTTCAAAAATTGTCCATGCACTGGCAATTCTTGTAACTCACCATTCAATATTTGAAGGAAATAGGAATCCTTTCCATTAACATCAAAAATGATCAAAGGGCCTATCCACAATGATTCAAATTTCTTGTGCTTACCTATGTCTTGATCTCTTGTATTCCACTGCCACACCATATCACCAATCTGGAATTTTCTTATACTATTCCTTTTATCAAAAATAGGTACTTTGACTGTAATTGAAGTTTCATATTCCTTTTATGGGTTGTAGTCCTCATTTCCTCTAGCTCTACTAACTGAATCATTCTTTCTTCCATGGGCTCAGACATTTCTAACTCTTCAATCTACAAAAATTTGTAAACTGGAAGAAAATTTGTTCATAGGTAGTCTGTCTTTCACTACATAAACCACCTCAAAAGGGGATGTACCAATGGCCTTTTTTACAGTCACCCTGTCAGCCCATAAAGCTAACCTGAGCTTTTGATCCCAGGACCTTTTATTTTCCTCTAGGATCTTCTTGATAATATTGACAAGGCTTTTATTACTTGATTCTGCCTGGCCATTTCCTTGTGGGTGGTATGGTGAAGAGTATGACATAATAATCCCATAATTAGCACAAAAATCTGCAAACTCCTCAAACCTGAAGCACATGGCATTATCCTTGACCATTTTAATAGGCACACCAAACCTTGTTATTATATTATCCATCAAAAAAATGATGACCACTTTACTAGTGGCCTGTTTGATAGGTATGGATTCAATCCACTTAGTGAAATAATATGTAGCCACTAGGATCCATCTATGGCCCCTGCTTGATTTTTCTATTATCTCTCCAATAAAATCAATGCCCCATTGAACAGAAGGGGCTTCAACTGTAACAAAATTCAAAGGCAAAGCAACAACATACTTTAGTTTAGAGGAGAACCTTTGACAAGGATCACATTTTTTAACATACTTATGAGCATCCTTGGACAAAGTTGGCCAATAATATCCTGCTCTAATTATCCTACCAGCAGTAGTCTTAGATGAATAGTGGCCTCTGCATACCCCATTGTGCATCTCTTTTATAACATTCTCAGCTTGGAATTTGTCCAGACAAACCAGTAGCATCCCATCACTGTTCCTCGAATACAGGTCTCCCTAAATAAGAACACATTTCTGTGATTTTAACTTTAGTGTTCTTTTTTGGTTGTGTGTCATACATTATGGACATGAGGCATTCTTCAAGAAGTATACTATATCTGAATACCATGGCTGACTCTCAATACTAGTAACCATAACCTCTTCAGTCTCAACATTATTTATGTCAATATACTCAAATTTTATCTCAGTCATTAACTTGGCTAAGCCTAAACCTCTTACCAGCTTTGTGATTTTGATCTCAAGATCAAATTCTTGTATTCTTCTTATCCATCTGCATCTCTTTCCAGTTACTTCAGACTGGGACAGGATATCTTTCATAGCTGCATGTGGTACATAGGCTACAATTTGGGCATTTACGGCCTAAATACTTTAACAGCCTTGACTAAGGCATATGCCTATTTTTCCATAATTTCATATTTCAGTTCAGGAGCTTGCAATGATTTGTTGTAGAAGGCAATCAGATATTCATAACCTTCACCATCTTTCTACAATAGTACCACTGCTATAGTATGATATGAAGCAAAAGAAAATAACAAAAAAGGCTTACCATAGTCAGGGGACTTAAGCACTGGGGCTTCTTGAATAGCCTGTTTAATCTTATCAAATGCTAGTGCTGCCTCATCATCCCAAACAAATTTGTCATCCTCCTTCAAAAGCTTCACAATGGGCTTGACAATTTCAGCCAGATTTGCAATAAATATTCTGACAAAGTTTACTTTACCCAGAAAAGACTGAATTCCTTTAATATTTTTTGGTTGAAGCACCCTATTGATAGCCTCAATTATTTCAGGGTCAATTTTGACTCTCTCCTTGGATACAATGTGCCCTAGTAACTTTCCTTCAGTTACAGCAAAATGACATTTCTTTGGATTTAAAGATACACCAAACTCCAAGGCCTTGCAAAATATTTTTTCCAAATGACCAAAGTGGTCATCTGCCTTCTTTGAGAAACATGTTAGATTATCCTGGTAAACAACCATTATGATATTAATAAATTCCTTGAAAGCTACATCCATATCTCTCTGAAAAGTTGCACCAGCATTCTTCAAACCAAATGGCATTCTTACATACACATAGGTTCCCCAAGAGGTAGTAAAAGCAGTCTTGAACAGCTCAGACTCTTTCACTAACACCTGATTGTAGCCAGAAAATCCATCCATCATTGACAGTAAATCACAACTAGTTACCCTTTGTAACATGGCTTCCATGTTTGGGGATGAATAATTATCTTTAAGGGAGGCAACATTCAAGTTCCTAAAATCCACACATAGCCTTATGTCCCCATTCTTTTTTCTGACAAGCACTAAATTTGATACCCATGAAGAATTCCTTATAGGCTTTATAATACCCCCTTCTCTTAGCTTAATCAACTATTTCTGCATCTTGGGTTCTAGGAGGGGGTTAATGTGTCTTTGGTTTTGTCTAAAAGGCTTAGCATCAAGATGCAAAGGTATTTCATGTTGAAATAAGTCTTGTCTATACGCCTCTAAATCCTCATAGGACCAAGCAAAAACATGTTTGTACTTCCTTAGCAAATTAAGGAGGTTAGTCTTAATATGGGGAGACAAGTTTCTCTTGATATACACTAGCTTAGGGTAAGATTATGTCCCCAAGTTTACCTCTTCCAACTCCTCCAACTTTGTAGATGATGCTTGATGTAAGTGACCATCACTGTAACTAGACATACCCTCTAATTCAACTAGTCCCCTGGGTATTTCATTTGTCTCTAACTGCACTATGTCATTTCCAAAAATTATTTCATGTCCATCTACTAACTCCACCAATGCATTACAATCAATCTTTTGTCCTTCATACTCATCTATGCATTATACAAATCTAAGGATGTCTTCATCATCCTCAAAAACTTGCCAATTGTACACATTATCTGGGATGGTTGGTCTGGCTTTTGTCTCAAATATTGAAACTCCAGTCAATGTTACATCATCATTATTTAATGCAACATTAGCTAAAAAATCTTCAATAATGTTCTTAGACCTTTCAATCCAATCAATGGAAAATGTATCAAAGTATTCAATGACATCCCAAACAACATGCTTGTACCTTTTTAACTTGTCATTTTTAGATACATACCTTAACCTTATCTGAGACACTACAAGTTCAGAGTCTCCATAAACCCTTAACAACTTGATCCCATGTATTTTAGCAATTTCCAAGCCTAATAATAGAGCCTCATACTCAACTGTGTTATTTGTACATTAGAATGCTAATAGAAAAGAATACTTGAAGGTAATACCTAATGGGGAAATAAAGAGCACTCCTGCTCCAGACCCTTCTTGAGAGAAAGCTCCATCAAAACACATCTGTCATAGGCCTTCTTGTTGGGATTTCAACTCATCAACAATAGGGTCAGTATTCTTCAACCGAGGTTGAATGGATTCAATCCTGAAGTTATCAAGATCTACATCTATCATGCAATTAAGCATGTTTGGGTCTATTTTTTCAATAACCACTGGGGCACGTGGTTCTCTGTACAACTTTACTAAATTCCCATTCACTAGGATACTTGCATATGATAAATCTAGTTGAAGATGTCCTCCAACAGCAGCAGCCCACTATCTAGACAGAAGTCTAGATGTCTAAAAATGGTCAACGCTTGCGGAGTCATATTTTAACATTTGCGCATTGCCTTATTTTAGGGTTTTTGCGTCGCATTAACATTTCTCCTATGTTGCGCACTTGGTCTTTATCATTTGTGAGCATCGAGTCCTTCTTCTGCATTCTTCATTTGTCTCGCTTTCGAATTTGGTCTTGTTGATAACAATCTTCAGTCATGATTTTAGTCGATCTTATCCTATCACATCAATGTGCATGCTCATTTAGCATATTTTGACATCATCAATTCGGTTTCATTTTGGACATCGTCAATCCTAATCGATGATAGAATTAGGGTTTTTGTCCTCTAGTCAATCTTGTCATTTTACAATCAATTTTTCATCAATCTTGTCATTTTGCGATCGATTTCTCATCGATCGTTGTCATTTTCAATCTTGTCATTTTGTGATCGATTTTTCATCGATCGTTGTCCTCTTTTCAATCTTGTCATTTTGCGATCGATTTGTCATCGATCGTCGTCCTTCTCAATCATGTCAATTTGGATCAATTAGTCATTGTTCCTCGTCAATTGGCGCATTTATCAATCAAATCTTTTATCAGCATTGGTCCTTTGTTAATCAGAATCATGATCGAATCGACATCAATTATCTTTTGTCAAGACCTAATTGTCATCCTTGCATTTCTAATTCTCCCTCTAGGTTAAATAATTTATTTATTTATCCTAAGTCTTCTTCTCACAATTAAATAGTTATTTAATTGGCTAATTAATTCTTTCCTCTTTTTGTGAATTAATTAATGAATGAAAAATTATTAATTAATTTACCTAATTTCTCCTAATTCATTTAATTTTCTAATTTCTCCTATTTCTCCTAATTTCATGGGAATGACATAGCAAATTTGTCATAATTTGTCAATCAATCAATTTTGACATAGCAACTTTGTTAGTTTTGTCATAATTATCAATCAATCAATCTTGCATAGAAAGTGTCAATTTGTCATAATTTGTCATATTTGTCATTCTTGATTTGAAATTTCCTTTCAAATCTCTTCATGCTAATCTTGTCTTTTCTCCAATTTATCTATAAATTGGATGAGTTTCTTCAATCATGCCACCCCCCCCCCCCCGAATCAATCATGCTTCTAGTATTCTTGCGCTACCATCTTGTCAATCTGGCTTTCACATTATGCTTATGCACTTGAAGGTGAGATCCATAAAACAAAGCAATTTGAAGGAGAACGAAGGACAATGGAGAATTATGAAGGAGATATCTGCATTTGGTTTGCTTTAATTTCATTTTGAATATCTTGTCTTCAAGTTTTCTATTGAATGTAATTAGGATTTGTCACTGCAATTTAGTTTTCGTGATTGAGCTAGTTCAGTCTAGTGTTCTGATCTCCACCAACATAAGCTGCATCCTACATCCATTGGTTAGTATATTTGCATTATATCAAACATTTTATCCATTTCATATTATAAATGCATCAAAAACACATAAAAAAAATATATTCATACATGTTTCACAATGGTACATAAACAGTGCATAAGCTATCCATACATGGAAAATAACCATAAGCCATAACACATTGCATCCTATCATATTGCTGCATATCATATCATATATCAAAAAGTATCGGAGTACAAAATTGGACTGTTTGTCCTAAGTATGGCCCACAAGCCGAATACATAATGTCAAACTACATATGTCTTTGTCACAAGGAGCATGTGCCTCTGTCACTGGATGCTCCCTCTGTCCTCCTCATCCTTGCCATGTCTCAAGGATGATGTCCCTCCTACTCTTGGTCCTGGCTATGGTGGTCTCATAGGTCCACTCACCCCCATGCTACTCACTGACCTCTGAGAGCATGGCCTACTCTCTGTCCTCGATCATGCTTGATATGATGCTGCTCTCTGCTTTGGTGGAACTGCACTCTCATATAGTGTCCTCCAATGGTGTATCTCCTCTCCGGTCTCTACCAACATCTATGCCATCTCATGTGCACTGGCATCCCTAATCAACCCAATAAACTCAGTCACTCTCTGCTCTGCTTGTTGTGCCTGCTCTATTGCTGTATCTCAAGCCGTTGTAAGTATGGCTATCTCTGCTTTGAACTGATCATGCTCTGTCCTCAAGATATCATTTTGTCTCTCTAATGTCACAATGTGATCATGTTGACTCGCTATGGTAGCCCTGCATATCTCCATCTCCTCTATCCTAGCTGTCTCTGGCTCTATGGGTATATCCTGCAATGACTCCTAATCGCCTGAATCTGGCTCATAATCTTCATCCTCATCATCTCTGTCCTCTTCATCCCCCTCATCCTCTCTGTCCTCATCCTCATCTCTATCCTCATCATCTCCCTCCTCCTCTCCAGCGAGAGGGAAGTCCTCTTGTCTCCTAGGTACCGGAATATCAGGATTTGTCAATGGCACTGGTCGTTGTCGTGCAAACCATCACTCATACTCCTCTGTCGTCCCGGTGTCCACCACATCGGATCTCCAATCCCACTATCTCTGTTGTAGCTATGTGAAGTCAGCATATGCTATGTGTGACTGAATCATCCTCCCCCACTAACTCGTCTCTCTGTGAGATCGGGCAAAGTGTGCAGTCCCTATGGGTACATCCTGCCTCTCTCCAAATTGTTGTCTCACTCTCTCTGGCAGGTACATCTCAATCACTCTCTGGTGATTCAATAGTCACCCAATCAGGTATCTCTCTTGTCTGCAATACGGTATCTCATCACTATCATCTGACCATCCAGGGCAATCAAGATATGGCCTCTATGTGAACTCTCTCAATCTGTCTAGCTCATGTCGCCAATACAATATGTATCTGAAAGGACCCTATCTCAGTGCTCCCCCATAGCAGTACACATATGGTCAGTGTAGTAATACTTGCCTCTCTGCAATCGATCAACATATGGCTATGTGCACAAATGCCCATACCTGTAATAGTGTGACCCCACAGCTCAAAGTCTGAACTCCCTGATATGCTATCTGATGCAACTGAAAATATAGCATAGCAAGCACACATGGTCCCCATGCGTACACCGTCCCCTCTTTCACCATCCACTCTAGCACTCTTCCCCATCCAATAGGGAATCCATGTCCTCGTCTGTCCCCTGCTAATAGGCATGCTATAACCACTGCTATCATTATGTATTGCCGATCATACTCTGATGCCTTGGTCTCCCAGCCAATTTCCCTCTCTATGATATCCAGATCATCTATGTCACACTCGAATAATCTGCACAAAGCATCTCTCCCTATCACCGGTTCATACTCTATCATCTCCCCACGAATTAGAATGCGGAGGATACGCCATACATCCTCTAGTGTCACTGTCACCTCTCCTGTCGCCAGATGGAAAGAGGAAGTCTTTGAATGCCATCGCTCTGCCAATGCGGTAAGCAGTCCTATGTTTGCCCTAATCTTGGGCATGAATGCGATATAGTATAATCCAAGTCTTGCTAATGTATCTATGTCTATGCTCCTGAGTCTATGTCATAACATAAAGCAGTCAGGTTGGTTCTCCCGTGTGATCAATGGATACTATCAACTCTGCATCACAATTGGGGCACACTTTGTTAGTTTTAGGGTTTGCTCCTATGGGTTGCATTTCCTCATTTCATCTGCAAATAAGGGTGTTCTTTATCTATTTTGACCTATCCTACCCTTATTCCCTTTTTCAGGATCATTCGCATGTTGTTTTTGGTCAAATTAGGGTTCCCAGTGCACAACTGCGCCTGTGTACCCTGTTTTGCGCCTGTGTAGCATCAACTTGTGCCTATGTACCCTACAAAAGTGTAGGACATCCCACACAAGCGTAGGATGTGCCCACACAAGCACAAAAGTCATTCTTTTCATTCCCTGTGGGCCATGCAATGTCCCGCAAGCAAGTCAAATTCATGAAATTGACAATATGGGTTTTTGAGATACATATTGCTGCTCCCACGTCGTCTGGTCATCTGTAGGTATGTACACATTCCCCGACATGATCTACCATTGGAATGTTTTCCATCTCTCTGCAAGCATCCTTTTCCAGAGCAACAAATCCTCCTCTTTGGCTAGTGCAAATGAGCTCTTTTCACTCTCTTTGTCTCATTATAGATCTTTGTCAGTGCATTGATGGATGTGCACTCTCTCCATCTTATGCTGGTCGCGGTCTTTTGCACCTTCAATTGCTTGTCCTTTGTGTATCCGATCCCCGATTGTCAGTCTATTTGCTCCTATCATTTTCTATCATTCTTATCGATCAATTGGCCTCTTTTCTGGATGTTTCCGGCCAATTCCTCGAGGGGGCATGCATGTGTCATTGTCAGTGTCTGGGGCATTTTCATTATTGTTCTTTGAAACAACACTTAGAATCGCATTGTCTCAAAGAGGGGCAAAATGTAGATGTCTAAAAATGGTCAACGCTTGCGGAGTCATATTTTAACATTTGTGCATTACCTTATTTTGAGGTTTTTGCGTCGCATTAACATTTCTCCTATGTTGCACACTTGGTCTTTATCATTTGCAAGCATCGAGTCCTTCTTTTGCATTATTCATTTGTCTCACTTTCGAATTTGGTCTTGTCGATAACAATCTTCAGTCATGATTTTAGTCGATCTTATCCTGTCGCATCAATGTGCATGCTCATTTAGCATATTTTGACATCATCAATTTGGTTTCGTTTTGGACATCGTCAATCCTAATCGATGATAGAATTAGGGTTTTTGTCCTCTGGTCAATCTTGTCATTTTACGATCAATTTGTCATCAATCTTGTCATTTTGCGATCGATTTCTCATCAATCGTTGTCATTTTCAATCTTGTCGTTTTGTGATCAATTTGTCATCGATCGTTGTCCTCTTTTCAATCTTGTCATTTTGCGATCGATTTGTCATCGATCGTCGTCCTTCTCAATCATGTCAATTTGGATCAATTAGTCATTGTTCCTCGTCAATTGGCGCATTTATCAATCAAATCTTTTATCAGCATTGGTCCTTTGTTAATCAGAATCATGATCGAATCGACATCAATTATCTTTTGTTAAGACCTAATTGTCATCCTTGCATGTCTAATTCTCCCTCTAGGTTAAATAATTTATTTATTTATCCTAAGTCTTCTTGTCACAATTAAATAGTTATTTAATTGGCTAATTAATTCTTTCCTCTTTTTGCAAATTAATTAATGAATGAAAAATTATTAATTAATTTACCTAATTTTCCAATTTACCTAATTCTCCTAATTCATTTAATTTTCTAATTTCTCCTATTTCTCCTAATTTCATGGGAATGACATAGCAAATTTGTCATAATTTGTCATAATTTGTCAATCAATCAATTTTGACATAGCAACTTTGTCAATTTTGTCATAATTATCAATCGATCACTCTTGCATAGAAAGTGTCAATTTGTCATAATTTGTCATATTTGTCATTCTTGATTTGAAATTTCCTTTCAAATCTCTTCATGCTAATCTTGTCTTTTCTCCAATTTATCTATAAATTGGATGTATTTATTCAATCATGCCCCCCCCCCCCCCCAAATCAATCACACTTCTAGTATTCTTGCGCTATCGTCTTGTCAATCTGGCTTTCACATTATGCTTATGCACTTGAAGGTGAGATCCATAAAACAAAGCAATTTGAAGGAGAAAGAAGGACAATGGAGAATTATGAAGGAGATATCTGCATTTGGTTTGCTTTAATTTCATTTTGAATATCTTGTCTTCATGTTTTCTATTGAATGTAATTAGGATTTGTCACTGCAATTTAGTTTTCGTGATTGAGCTAGGCTAATGTTTAACTTGCTTTGATGATTTCCAAATTCCTATCTTACAAGAAGCATGCCATAATCGGGGTTGGTGTCTATGACTATTACATCCATTTTATAAGTAGCTTCAGGGAATGTTGTTATTTTCACTTCTACATCTTTCATAGTGTAGACACCTAAAATTGTCCAGTCTAATTAAATAAATATCTTTATTTATTTAATTATTTTAAGCCTAATTCTTCTATTAATAATAAATCTTTATTTATTTAATTAATTCAGTTATCCTCCTTTAGCCTTAATTCTCATTTAAATAAATACATTTATTTATTTAAATTACCCTTCCCCTAAATTAAATAGATACTTTTATTTATTTAATTGATCCCATTTCTTCTATTAATTAAATATATCTTTATTTATTTAATTAATTCATTAGCATTTTCTACCCATGACACATGTCATTTATCTCTTAATTCCTACACTACCCACCCTCTCATTATTTCCTCTACCTACCCTCTAATCCTAGCTGACCATTTATCTTTTACACCTCTTAATCTTGTCCCTCCATTTCTTATAGTGTTTTCTATATAAGGAGATGTTTCCTTCATTATCAAGCCTTCAAGCAATCAAGCATTCTAGCATTGGAACTTTCATATGCGATCAAGTCTACTTGCTACCATATTTTCGTTCTTTGTTGAGCTCTTGTGCACACATAAAATATGAGAGCAAATATATCAAGCAAAATCAATGAAGATAGGAAGAATGGAGATCCAAACCATATTGGACATGTGATGGTATAATCTTTGTGATTTCATTTGATTTGCATTGTCTTAGGTAATCTCCATATGTTATGGTGGATCTTTGTTGTTTTTAGGCTAGGGTTTTGTGGTCGAATCTATTTAGTCTTTCAATGTTGTTGTTTCCATTTTCACCATAAACATTTTGGCACACCCAGTGGGACATGGATTTTTGTTAGCTCTATGTTTTTTGCAGATTTTTTCTAACCCCATATTGTTGTTTTGTAAAACAATTTGGAGAATAACCTTGTGCAGCTAGGGTTTTGGACATAAAATCAAGATCATGGAGAGATTTGATACAATATCACAAAAGGCTTAGATTTTTGGCACCAAATTTTGTTGGCAGGTTTAAGACAGTATCAAGAGCTCTCAATCCAAAATTCAAATTTTTTGGGGCATATTTGAATTTTCTATGAATATTTTATGAATTTTCATAAAAAATTAGTTTTAAAAGAAAATGAGAGAATTTTTTGGATTTTCTTACATTTTTGGAAATCTCTCAGAATTATACATAGGATATATTTTTTGTAATTTTAGTTTTGATGCAAAATATTTTCTAAAAAAATGGATCTTTAAAAATTAGGGTTTTTCATTATTTTGATCAGATCTCATGAACAGATTTGCATTTTGGCATAAAAAGAAATTGTCAGGTCATGAACATTAGCAGAGGTGCTCAATAAAAAAATCATATTTTTTGAAGCATATTTGAAGTTTCTATGAATTTTTTATGCATTTTCATAAAAAATTAATTTTGAGAGAAAAAGAGAGAATTTTTTGGATTTTCTTCCAGTTTTAGAAATATCTCAAAATTATACATAGAATATGTTGTTTGTGATTTTAATTTTCATGCAAAATAATTCCTAAAAAATAAGATCTTTAAAAGTTAGGGTTTTGCATTATTTTGCTCATATCTCACAAACTACTTGAATTTTTTGTAGAAATGTTTTTAGGAAGGTTTTGAAGGCTATTAGAAGTGTCTAGTGAAAATTTCATATTTTTTGGATCAATTGTGCATTTTATATGAATTTTTTATGATTTTTCATAGAAAATTAGTTTTTGGAGCAAATTAGCAAATTTTTTGGATTTTCTTACATTTCTAAAAATGTCCTGAAATTTTACAGGTTCTTTATTTTTTTTATGATGCAAAATAACTCATGGAAAATCAGATCTTTGAATTTGTTAAAAAACGCATTGTTGAAGGCCCCCTATTTCATAAAGTCTTTTGGATCTAAAATTTACCTAACTTGTGTGCTTGAAGGAGGGGTATTATTGCAAAACTACTAACAAATCTTTGTTGCAAAATTTTGGCAAGGTTTTTCTTTTGATCTTTATTGTGTGTCTTGTTTTCATAGATTACCAAACACTTCAATTGGTGCACTAAAATTGAAGCAATGTTTTTTGTGTCTTGAGCAATAGGCTCTTTTTATTTAATCTCTAGAGGGCCTGTCTCCCCGTGTGGTCATTAGGACTACTAGTGAGGAGAGAACAACCCAAGTGGTAGCGAGGAAAACCCACCTCTTCCAAACCACTATAAATAAATGTATCCATGGTGAAAGCCATGGGTAACATGTGCTGATTAGTTCATACCGACACTATGTCTCCCCATAAACCTGTTTGATCAAATTTATTTGATCAGTTGTAGGGTGTAACCCCTACCAGCTGGGAGCCTTTTGTATTTATAGAGCTAAAAGTGCCGCATGTATGGGCACATGAGTGGATGCCCTTACTAGCACCTTTTTGTTTTAGAAAATCAAAATCCTTTTAGTTGTTGGGGCAGGTGGTCGAACCTCTAGAGCGGCCCACACAAATACGGTTCTTAGTAGAGATACAAAGTTTTCCACTAGGAGTTTTCATGGGGACTGATGCTTGGCTGCCCCAGAGAAGTGAGTACGGAGGATGGAGCTAGTGGGGTCAAGCATCTAAGTATCCACCGTGAATAGCATAGCCTCGGGGGAACCCCATGTGGGATCAACAACTATTGTCCTGGCCAACCATAAGAATTGTGCTTATCTCCTTTTAAGAATTGTGCTTATCTTCTTTTAAACATTCGAACATTCAAGACAAAACATAAAAAACATTGTGTCTTTTGTGTCTTCAAGTGTATGCAAATTTTTTTTACATCAAACAACACACTTTTCCTTTGAGTAATTTTGAGTCTAAACACTTGCAAACATTGAGTCTTCATCAACATTGTGTCCTCTTGTCACGAAAAACATTCAAAAATTCAGATTTGGTCACAACAAACAACTTCACAAATTGAGAAAACTGCATTCAGATTTTTGAAACCGCGTCTGTGAAGTATACAGGCCCATCTATGTTCAACATTGAAAAAATTTACAATCCAGCAAACAAGAGCAATCAGTTTCAGAATTCTTGAGCTTCCAAGGTTATTTCTCTGGGTTTTCGTCTAGCATTCAACCTATCTTTGGGTCTCAAAAAGTCCATCATTGCTTTACATCTTGCATTACATTCTGTGAGATTTTGCCAAGATCAAGAGGCAATGGAAAGCACAAATAAGAGAGAACAAAATAGATGATAGAAATAAACTATATTCTATCAGGATGAAAAATATGTTCAACTAGATCATTAAGCCTTACATACAATGAATATGAGCCTGCTTATATAGGCAAGGCTACATGGATATGTGAGCACACAAACATGACATGTGGCTCAATAAGAAACAAGGGTAGGTAGGAAATAGGTGTGGGTAGGTAGGAGAAACAATATAATATTCCACATGAGGTGGATCACCCACTGAATGTGGAGTGTAACAACAAGCTAAGTCCACAAAAGGTGGAAATTCTCCTACACACACTATCCCAAAATGGCACAAACACCCAAGTGTCTCATACCCAAACTATTATGAAATGCATTTCCTAAGTAAAATTAAGTAAAGTGTAATAATATCCAAGATGAATAATTATTTACACCAACACCCCCCCTTAAGTGCAACTTAGGGGAATGCACTAAAGTCTACAATGCAGCTAAGCAATGCAAGATGGGTCCCGACTACTAGTCCATGTTAGGTACCCATGTACAAATGCAAATGCATGAAAACCAATGCAATGAAATCTCTCACAAAGTGGGGAAAGAGAGAAAAACCCAATGGGAAAAAACCCTCCCCCAAAAGAGAGATGAAAGCTATACAAGAGTGTTAGGTCCTGGTGACAACTGAGAGGGGGGGGGGGGGGCTGAATCAGTTGTCTTAATAATATTAACCAAAAAACAATTTAACCAAATTACTGCTTAATACCGGTGAGACAGTCTGTTATACTGGTGGATAGATTTAATTGATAAATGCAATACCGGTAAAGATTAATGTATGAAATTAAAAGACAAAGTCATCCACAAAACAAAACACCAATATTTGTACGTGGAAACCCTGTAAGGGGAAAAACCATGGTGGGAAACCTTACCCACAATCAGATGATACTACTGCAGATAGTAAGTGTACATGAATGGGGTTTGCACATGCAGAAAGGCCAAGCACCTAAAGCTCACTGCTCAAACACATAACGGAAGTCACACTGACTTATAGTTGGATGATTAAATCCAATAATAATGTACTGCACAAAATAGCATCTCCATATGCTGGATTCAGTACCGGTGTAGTTCTGATATGCTTTCACAAGAACCTAGCTTTATCTTCAAATGATGTCTGCATGTGTAGCTCTGCTTAATCTCACATATAACTTCACACAAAACCTTTTTCACATTCCTTACTTCGATCTTACAATTAAGATCTTACATTTATACCATACCCTAAGACCAATTTTAGTAGGTCAGCTCTACAAGATATTACAATAAAATCATTTTACAAACAATACAATATCCGATGCAATAACCGATTGAACATGTCAGCTTAATGTGTTTACAACATCAATTAATCATTTTCATAATGTGCCATGCTGATCTGGAAAGGTTAAGCCTGTCGATGAAACCCTGGATAACCCTGGACCTATTTGCCAGTAAGAGCAAATATGCCAATACGAATAAACTGATAAACAACTTTCCAACATACGATGTCCAAACAATGTCTTCGACATTACCAAGTATCTTTCATGTCATTCCAAGTGTCGGTGATCATTATTTCCTGCCAATGAGCCATGTACCAGTGACTATGCAAGAATTACTTGCTTGCCAGTGAATGATGCGAGATCTCCAAAGTGCTAGAGTTTTAGTAGGTGTTGACATCAATGACAAAACCATACCAAAATACCAACAATACCCTCCCCCAAAAGAGAGATGAAAGCTATACAAGAGAACTCTCATAGAATAATTTGAGGAACAAAACCCCATGTGAGGAAAAAGTCCCCCCCATATGAGAGAAGAAGAAGAAGAAGAAGAGAGACTAGAAAGCCCCCCCTCAATATGGAATCTACACCAATGATAGAAGCTTGATGTATGAAGAAACTGCTCCATGATCGTTGAACAACACTCCTCCCCTTAGGAAGAAACAAAACCAAAGGTGTATCCATGAAGTCTCCCCAATCATGAAGGGAAGATGTATGAAAAAAACTCATGATGAAAGGAATCTCTGAAAACTGCTCAAGTGTCCCCATGTTGATGCTGAAAGATACCCCCTCCAAAGGTGGTAAACTGTGCCACACTGCTGAAAAAGGCACTCCAAGATCTAGTGGAGATGGATGTAGAACATGTCCCAAAGACTCACATGTCTCCTCAAAACATAAAGAGACCTCCTCCAACTGTTGTACATAAGTATCCACAATCATATCAACCTCAAAAGAATGATCTTGTATAGAATGAACAAGAGGGTCAGAGTGTGCCCTCGCAGCAATCAAAGAAGGACCATCTTCATCAAAGAGAAGATGAATGTCATTAATGATGTCTCCCAAATCTGCAATGTAGGATTCCACAAACAAACCTGCAATGTCTGTCAAGTAATCATCCCATGAATTTGAAGCTGGAAGACAATGAATATCCTGTTGCACTGAATCACATGAAGGTAAAACTGTCACACTATCTGCATCATCAGGTGTAATAGGTGATGTGATATCAATATGAGGAGATGAAATACAAGGCTCAAGAATGGGGTCACATGTGAGAATCCCCATGTTCAAGTTCCCAAAGTTCTCCTCAAAATCTGAACCATCACAAGAAGTGTGATCAACATGTGTAGAATCATCAAATGTGAAATCATCATCATCAACAAAATCTGAAAAGGAGTATAACCGAGATGCATGATCAACCACCCCAGTCGCAATGGTAGCTCTAGTCTCCAAATCTCTAATGAAAATTGACTCAGGTGTGAACTCCACAACTCCCTTAGTTGTGCCATGTGTGATTTGATAGATAGAAAGGATATTGTTTGTGAAGTGGGGTACACACAACACATCATTGAAGGAGTTATCCCCAATGTCAATAGATCCTTTCCCAATCACATCCATGTATGTATGATTGCCCATCAAAATCTGTGGCATGGTGCAAGGCTCAAATGTAGAGAACATAGACTGTGAAGATGCCATATGATGAGAAGAACCTGAATCTAGAAGCCATCTCTCTGAATCATGAGTGGTAGTAGCACAAAGAGCGTTTCCTTTTCTTGTCCCAAAAGAGTGAGTCTTCCCACTTGTAGAAGCCATGAATGCTTGCCCTTTTCCTTTTGAATTTGAGGAAGTGGAAGTTGATGAATCATCCTTCTTGCAGACATTAGGCAAATCAATGTTATGCTTTTTGATGATATGTGTGAGCTCATCAATCTTTTTAAAATGGCAACGATACTCCTCATGACCAAACTTTTTACAATAGGCACAAGTAGGTTTCTCTCTCTTTGGTGAATTATCCCTCTTGGAAGAGGATGTATCTCCTTGTTGTGGAGAGGATGATGCTTTGTCCTTAGGCTTTGATTGCCATTTCTTGTTTGATTTGTCCTTTCCTTTATTTCCTTTGTTCCCTTGATTTGCCACTAATGCTTGAAACTTAGAAGCCTTAAGAATGCCCATGCTTATCAACTTAGTTTGTTCCATCATCAACATTTCATTGAAAGCATCAAATGTGGGCATTGTGTAGCTTGAACCCATTGTCATCCTATGAGTTTGGAAACTAGAAACAAATGCTACATATTCTTGTGGAAGCTTGCCCATCAAGTTGAAGATCAATTGAGTATCCTTCTTATCAATGCCACAATCTTTGAGTTGTGCCCTCAGCTTATTTGCCTTGGTGACATAATCTTGTATAGTATCAAAGTTCTTGGGATCCAACATGGTGAGATCACTATCAATTTGATATCCCCTAATCTCATCAACTTGACCATACAAGTCTTGAAACTTTTGCCAAGCATCCTTGATTAGAGTACACTTCTCAATATGAAAAATGAGATCTTTTGATACATACTTTCTTAAGATACCAATTGCCATGATATTTTTAGTGAGCCAATCCAAGTGACCAACTGGATCAACCTTAGGATCAGCGGGAGCAATAATAGTTCCATCAATGTAATGAGTTAGTCCTTTTTCCATAATTTTACTCCATGTATCAATTTTCCAAGTAGCATAATTATGAGGAGTTAAGAGAGGAAACTTAGAAGAACCCATAGCAGCAAAAAGGAAGGAACACAAGAGCAAAAAAGCACAAGAGACACCCCCCCAAATTCACTCAATCAAAGTACCCCCCCAAAAATGATGATTTTGGCACTTTATATGTAGTGCATGTACAATAGGCCACTTGCAAACAAAGCAAAGTCGACTTCTTATTTCAATTTACAACTTCTCAAAATGAGATCTAATAGACTTCAACAAATACTGCAAGTGATCTAAACTAAGATCCAAGCAAAATGCAAGTACCAAATATGCTAAAAATGGCCAAATAATGAAAGTACAATTTCTACTTAAAATTACTGCAAACAAATGGCAGATTATGAAAGTAGATGAAAAAATATGCACTTTCAAAAAAAATGGCACCTGAAAAGGAGTCCATATGAGTCCAAATGAAGCCTCCAAAGTTGTAAAAATCAGGATTTCACGATTTCTGAAAAACCTATATCTGAGAAATAGAAACATCATGCACCATTGTACAGATCACGTAATTCTACCCCAAAACAAAAAAAAATTCTCGAAAAAAGGAGTTCGGATGAGTGAGATATCACTATTTGAAAATTGCCTGCAAAATTATAATTTTTGGAAAATTTCCATCGCGGCTTCAAACTTCAAATGCCTCTAGATTTGGCCTCCGAAGTCTGATTTGGATGAAACAAAAGGCAAAAATAACTTTCTTGGACCTCCTCAATCCAATGGTAACCTCATATTTGACCCATCAAGCTTCAATAAAAACCTGTAATAGAAAGATCCAAAATGTAAACCCCAAATAACATCAAATTTCTCTCAATTGGCAAACCAATGACACTCTAATGGCTCTGATACCATGTGAGATTTTGCCAAGATAAAGAGGCAATGGAAAACAAAAATAAGAGAGAACAAAATAGATGATAGAAATAAACTATATTATATCAAGATGAAAAATATGATCAACTGGATCATTAAGCCTTACATACAATGAATATGAGCCTACTTATATAGGCAAGGCTATATGGATATGTGAGAACACAAACATGACATGTGGCTCAATAAGAAACAAGGGTAGGTAGGAGAAACAATATAATATTCCACATGAGGTAGATAACCCACTGAATGTGGAGTGTAACAACAAGCTAAGTCCACAAAAGGTGGAAATTCTCCTACACACACTATCCCAATGTGGCACAAACACCTAAGTGTCTCATACCCAAACTATTATGAAACGCATTTCCTAAGTAAACTTAAGTAAAGCGTAATAATATCCAAGATGAATAATTATTTACACCAAAACATTCACATTTGTCTAAACTTGAGTCAAAAGGTCACTTGCTTGTCCTCATCATACTTTGTCAGCGCACTACATACAACAACATTTTTCTAAGTGGTCCCTCATCAAGGTCTATCACCTCTGGGTATCATTTGGTCTTACTTAGAGTCAAGGTCAACTTACCTCATCAAGAGAAACTATCATCTCTTTGGAAGCTACACCTACTCTACTACATACATACTTGGTCTTACACTTTGGACATTGCAAGTAAACCTTAGATTGATTTACATTCCATCCAACTCTTGGTCTTCCATATTTTTTTCATTTTCATCTAGTCTCCCACATCTGGGTCAAGACCTAGTTCATGATTGAAAACCGTTCCCAAAAATCTAGGAGAGAAGCTAAAGAGGCTCAAGAATCCACAAACATGAGTGCCTATGAGTATGACAATGATGTCTTTTTCAATTCTGATCATACCATATTACCAAAAATGGATGCCTATAGAAACATTCCAAATGTTGAGAACATGAACACTACAAACAACAAGGATACATACAATGATAATATGAACAACTTTTTTGTACATTCAGCAGAAGTGGAAGACTCCATTATGGATCCTCATTTCAATCGATTGGTTGATTAAATAATGAGGAGAGTTAGACAATATTTTCTACAAGTAATGGCGCAAAGTGGAGCCAAGATTCCTCATGCTTTTGACATGTCTCAAATAATGGAACATCGACCTTTGCAAGAACCTCAACTCAACATGGATCAAAGGAGGCCTAATAGTGGAGGCAATAGAGGACCACATCTTGTGCCTGAGTCACCATCATCTTTGTTTCAAAAACTTGAGGTCCCACATACACATGGTCAAGCATATGATACTCACTTTCGCAAACCATTATGGAAGTCTTATGTAGAAAAATATACTCAATCACATACCAATGCTAAGAAACCCCCAAAGCAATTGGATATCCAAAGGCATGATCAAAATTTGGACACAAGGAAACCCCGTGTCAAATTTGGGGGCAACACACTAGAACAAACTCATGACATGCCTATAGAGTATGGTATACATGGATAAAACAGATATTCCATTCCTCATCATGACTCTATACCAAGTGGTCTCTATAGGCAACATCACTATAGACCTCCTCCAAATGAACATATGTATGATCAATATCATCCATATATGCAACATGCTCCTCCTCCACCTGGTGCCTCAGGCATGGGGTATGGTCCAAGAAGTCGGTGTCCACCTAAGAACAAGTTGGAGTAGCAAATTAAGGACTTACAAAAGAAAATGGAGGACATAAATACACTGAAGCCAACTTACACAATGAGAGACATATGTTCCTATCCATTTGACAAAATCATTCAAATGCCTCCATTTCCTACACACTTTGTGACACCTAAGTTTGATAAGTACAGAGGAAAAGGGGATCCTAAGGCACATATAAGATAGTTTTTCATAGCTTGCATTGAGGTAACAGCAGAACAGACATATTTGATGAGATTATTCCCACAAAGCTTAGGTGATCAAGCTATGGAATGGTTCTGCCAACTCCGACCTGGAATTAATTCTTGGGGTGATCTAGTAGAGGCTTTTATCCAACATTTCTCATACAACATAAAGATAGACATATCAGTCACCACTCTGTGCAACACCAAGAAAAAGGATGGAGAATCTTTTTCATCATTTTCACAAAGATGGAGAAATCTAACAAGCAGATGCTCTTGTGTAATTCCACAAAAACAAATGGTAGAAATGTTCACCCAGAATGTTAATAAAGACATTAGTTATTACCTAAGAAAATCTTGTTTGTCCACCTTCAAGGATGTCATTGAAAAAGGTATAGCAACAAAGAAGGTCCTAACTGAACAAGGAGTAATTAAAATATTCAAAGAAAACAAAGAGAACTTTAAAGGAAAAGACAAGCTAAGATTTTGGAATAAAAATAAGAACACAGTCAATGATGGTGTTGTTGATGCCAATACGGTACGACGCAAAACCATTTTTTTATGGATCAAGCTCTACAAAAAATCAAGTGAATACTCAAACAACTTCAAAACCATGAGGGAAATACACCCCATTGGGAGAATCACTTGAGTCAGCTTTCAAGAAGCTAGTGGCAAACAAAATAATAACAATTCCATATATGCCTCCATATGAGCCAAAGGTCAAACCAAATTGGTGGAATGACGATGAATACTATGAATATCACAAAAGCAAGGGCCATAAAATAGGAAATTATCATCGATTGAAGAACATCATACAAGATCTTATTAATAGAGGTGACATTGAGATCGAAGGACACTCATCCAACCAAGAACATGAGATGTTTAAGGAACCATTCCCTAAACATGATAAGGGAAAATCCAAAGCCACAGATGAGCAGACTAACTATACCAGAGCATCCTATAACTATGATTCAACTATTAATCACATTTCGATGGACAATTATGTCTCTACCATTATCATAAAGGACAAAACGCCTAAAAATTCTAACCAAAGACCCAAGGTTGTCCTAAAAGGCATTGGATCTTCTTTTGAACCTACCTCTGAATGTAATTCTACAACTCATCGAGGTAAACTCACTTTCCAAGGTGCTCCAACTAAAAACACCACTTCCTCATCAACCAAACTTGAGTATGACCTTGTAGAACAGTTAGGGAAGACACCCATGCTTATCTCCATCCTTGAACTTTTACGCATATCCCCTGTACATACGGCCATTCTTGACAAAAAATTGAGAGACACTTCCATCCCCACTGATCTGAACATGGACCAGTTTCAAGCCATGATGGGATACCTTTCTGTTCCACACTCCCTTATATTCATAGAAGCTGACGATGCCTCTGTAAGCCAACCACATAATGCACCTTTACACATTGAAGGCTTCCTACATAAACATCGAATTAAATGAGTCCTAATAGATGGAGGAGCCGGTTTGAACATTTGTACATTGAATACTCTTAAGCAATTGGGATATTCTGAAAGGGTTCTAAATTCTACACATGCAATCACCATAAAAGTATATGATGACGAAGAGTGCTCATCCAAGGGCACAATCACCTTACCTCTCAAAGTAGGGCCAATTACAAAGGATGTGGTTTGTCAAGTCCTAGACCTTGATCTCACATACAACATATTGCTAGGATGTCCATGGATTCATGAGATGAGCGCAGTCCCATGTACATATCATCGCTGTATCAAGTTTCCACACAATGGAATTGAAGTGACCATCAAAGCTGACCCAAACCCATTCATATATTGCAACAATCTACAACCTAGATCATAATTAACAATCCCAGTCAACCGAGAGGTTATTCCTTCATCAACATATGTTGATCCAGAGTCCTTAAAAGCTTCTACATCCAAACAAACAGAGCTCAAAGAAAAATTCAAGGTTAAAGACATGGGAGGTGGTGAGTATATATTTCATGTTGATCAACTCCCACTATCTCCTAAGACATTTAATCAACAAGAACAACCTACAAACAATTTGCAATGCCAAGGAATTGGATGTGAACCACCTAGTGTTGTGGCGACTAAGTCTGAATGCAAATCTCCTCTAGTGGTGCAAGCAACTTTTGATATCAATAATCCTAAGAGTGGTTCCAACAAAGAATCTATTGAGCATATCACCAACCCTCTTGAGAACTCATATAGCCTTACCATTTCATTTGCTCATTCCATTTCCACTCCTCTCCTAGACTTGGATCAACAAGAATCACAAAAGTCCTTACTCATTGGGGATGAAAAATCAAGCTTTGAAAGGAAAAATCTAAAAGTAAAAAATAAAGAGAAGTCATGTAGTCCAAATCAAAATCAAATGCTATTGGACTCTACAAAAATCAAAGTCAAGGATAAAAATCCTATAAAGAAAAAAGAACAAGATTTGATCTCCCCTAATACCAAAATAACTGGGGGCAAAAGTTCTAAAATTTCAAGTCAAAAAGAATACTTGTTGATCCTAAGTCTCCATCATGCTATCCTACTTTCACTTCTTTTCGCAATCATAAGCCTTCATCACTCAACCACTTGTTCCATACATCCTTTCCCTTCTGGTGATACATCATGGACCTTTAATGGAGCTTACTCGAGGGACTTTGTTATCGAGGATGCCCAAACTTCTTTAGGTGACACACATATGGGCCTATGTAGTTCACACACTAGTAATTCTATCTCAGATCCTTTATCAAGAAAGACAGTCACTCGAGCTACACATTATTCAGTCAAGGAAAAACATAGTTACAATCATAAGGTTAAGCCTCGCACATTTGAGGTAGGTGACTTAGTTCTAAAAAAAATCCTAAGAATCAGCAAGACAGAGAGAAGAAGGGAAAATTTGAACCAAATTGGCTTGGTCCTTACATAATCACAACAACCTATGGATCTGGTGCATATCCACTTTCAACTCCAAAGAGTGAACCATTGGAGGATCCTATCAATAGCATGCACCTTCACAGGTTTTACACATAGCTCTTTAGAGTATCCTAATTCAAAAAAATTAAAAAATTAAAAAAAAATCAAAAATACCAAAAAATCAAAAAAATCAAAAAATTCAAGAATACAAAAAAATCAGAAACTTAAAAAATCGTTACTTGGTGAAAACCTGGTAAACAAGTGCCTTGTGACACAAAAAATCTGAAAAATCAAGAAAGTAAAGAGAAATAATTTCGTCCAATGGTGAAAACCACTTTGGTGGTGCCTTGGGCAAGTACCATGGTGAAAACCAAGTTTTTGGCACCGTGTGTAGAGACATGGCTCCTCCCTCCTTCAGGATTCACTTTCATCCCATCACTTTACTCACACTCATAGCCTATCCATCCATAATAAACATACCCATTCCTATCATGGCTTGTTATTGATCTACATAAGATTGGTTAGCCATTCATAATAACCCTTCTTTTCAACCCTTTCCATCTATAATAAATCAGCTCCTATCTGTGGCTAAGGAAAATCCTAAGTCTATTGATGGGTGTGGAACTAAGAGCATCACATGTTTTGAAGAGTGCATTTTCTTCCAGTTTTCTTCAGTCTATCCGTGCACAATCCACAATAAAGAAACATTTGCATCACCAATCCGCAATACAGTTTCACCTTCTCTGCAATAAAGTATCAGTTTCATGAATTCAGTCAATTTCAGATGAGACACAGTAGTAATGGGCTTCAACAAATCAAATCTTTCAATAGACTCAGACAACATTATGGTTCAGTGCTATCTATCCTTTTGTGGAAGTAAACATTGTGACCACAATCAAATAAGACTTATACAAGTGACAAGAGACACTAAACTTGAGGACTACAGTGAATTTTGGTGTCGAGTCTTGGTTTTCTTTTGATTTTTATCTTTGTGGTGACATGTCTTTTAGCTTTTCCAGAATGTCTCTAACTAGAGAATTTATCTCCAGGATGTCTTTGACTAGAAAGGCGAGGATGGGGTATCGTAAGCTATTTTTCTTTTCATTTTTGTGGATTGTCTTTTTGTAATGCTATGACTTGTCCAAGGATATGAGGACACTATGAGTCTAGTATGAACTGGGGCATTCTTTTTTTGTGACTGTCTGATCTCCATGCAAATGGGTACAATGACTTTCTGGATCAAACCTATGTCTGGATTGGCATAGCCTACTTGCCATAATAAAGCTCAATGATGATAACGCACAAGAAGCTCTTTTCACTTCCATATCTTCTATCTTTCATCCCCCTTTCTTGATTGACCTCCATAGTCCTTCTTGAGTCCATGTAGCCTACTATCACATGACTAAGTATAATGACACACCAAAAATATTTGAATCTCATGTAGTTTGCACCTGCATTACCACATGTTAGCATTTTATACATACATATAGATATCACAATTGCATCACATCCTGCACACAACACATATTAGCACATTTTACATTTTTATTATGTAAATAGTTATTTGCATTATCATATTCATCTGCATTTCATACATTAACATTCACATATTCATAAACATATAAAACATAAAAGAACAAAAATATTACATTGCATCATGTACATATTTGCATCCATATCATAAGCATCACATATAAACATACATTATAAGACACATAGAAACATCTCATCACATAGGTACACATGCATATAGCTGTCGTAAGGATGAATTATCTCATATATATATCAAAATCATAAGTGTCATGATACAATGATGTCAAAAATCATATGGCTACAATCACCCGAAGGTGTCATCATACAAAATGGTACAAAACTAATACTTAGGGAGCCCTCTAAGGCTATGATGAACTCCCTCCCTTGGAGCCGCCTGGCCTTGATTGAGTCTGAGCCCTGGAAGGACCCACCCTAGAATCATCTCTCCTGTCCCCTATATCTGGTGGTGGTGGAGGACCCATAACCCGACCGCTAGACGCCTGTCTCTTGTCTCTCCCTCTAGTGGTCGTCGTAGTCTGTGATGGTCTTTGGAAGCTCCTAGCCCGCTGATCTGGTGGCACCACTCTATAGTATAGGTTTCTCCAGTAGTCTATCTCCTCCCCTGCCCACAAAGCATAGGCATATCCGGCCCTTGTGTCCTCTGCTGCCTACCTTCCTACCTTTAATGTTGTCTCAACCTCTACATAACGCTAAATAGCCTGATTCTTGTCTTGCTCAGTATCCCTCATTTGTCTCCTGAGCCTAGCTATATCCCTCTCCAGAGTCATCCCCCATCCCACAGCCAACCCTCGTGTCACCCTATCCGGACAAAGGAACCCACTAATCACTCCTGCCAACACCGCTGGTAGCACCAATCTTGTCTGTGTCATGGTGTCGCAAGCCACATGTCTAGCTCTCATCTCCAGTCCTGGATCCTGAAACACTCATCTCAGTGCATCCCTATCTTCGTCTCGATCGTAAGGAACTAACTCCCCATCGATTGATATCCTCAATATCCTATATACATCCTCTATGGTGACTGTCATCTCACCCATCGGTAAATGAAACATACATGTCTTTGAGTGCCATCTCTCAGCTAAAGCAGTCAGCAATCCCATGTTCGCCCGAAACTCAGGCACATACAGAATATGTCGCAAGCCCATAGCCTGAACTGCTCCTCTATCCTCGACTGTCAGCTTTGGTCATAAACTCTGAGTCGAATGGAATCTCTCCCATGACTCCAGCATCGATAGGTCCTCCTATAATCAAGCAAATCAACTATGTCAATCCTAGTGGCCTTCCCTGTTCATCACAAAGTTCTACTTTTTATCTTAGTGCTTATATTTATCATATGGCACTCTGTCCTAGTGGTACTCCCTATTCATCACAAAGTAATGCTTCCTATCCTAGTGGCATTCCCTATTCATCACAAAGTGCTGCTTTGATCCTATCTTTTAGGGAACCTACTTGAGTGTATCCTCTTGAGTATCTTATCCAATTGACAACGTATCTTCTATCATAGAATTGTCAATTTCAGCCTAATCCAGTTGACAATGTATGTTCTATCACAAAATTGTCGATTTCTATGGTACTCACTGTTCATCACAAAGTGCCTCGATCTATCCTATCCTAGGGCCTCTACATGAGTGTATCCTCTTGAGCAGTTTCCTGATCGACAACGTATGTTCTATCACAGAATTGTCAATCCTATCCCTATCTGCTATTCTAGTCTTCCCTAGAGGACCTGCTTGAGTGTATCCTCTCAGCAGCTTATCCAATCGACAGCGTATGCTATCACAGAACTGTCAATTTGACCTTGAAGACATAAATGTGCCTTCATGACACAAATGCATTTGCGTCCTTCCCAAATGTGCCTGACACACATAGATGTGCCTCTTCTCTATACAAATGCGCCTGTCATACACAAACACACCTTGAATACACAGACGCACTCACATTGAACACAAACGCTATTACAATCATAGACACGCCTAGCACCAACATAGATGCACCTAGCCTACCAAAACATGCCTGGCACCAACGCAGATGCGCCTTAGCGTTTTTATCCTGCTTGACATTTTTTGTAGCATACATAACATGCATTTATGACAATAATTAATGAAACAAAGTACAAGGAGGTTTTGTGGTACTTACCAGTTCTCCTACATCTGTTGGTCTCTGATATCGGCGAACGCGATCAAATCTGTGCACCAATGCCATCGTTGTTGACTATTGACTGCTCTTTGCTCTCTGTACACTCTGATCTCTTAGGTGTGTGGATGACAATGAGGATGTTTTCCCTGGTAATCTATCTTATAGACTACCCAAGCCCTCATCTCCCGAGTCAATATTCTTTATCACGTGACTTTGTCACTCTATCCTATCCGATCAGTCCATTCTAGACCTTCTTTCTTATCAAGAGATTGTTTGTGATCTTTTCAGACATGTTCATCTAATCTCTCAAGGGGGCATATCATTCCCATCTTGGGGCAACTTTGTATCTATTCATCTTATCTTCTTTGAAACAACATGACAAGTTGCATCGTCTCAAAGAAGGGCAAAATGTAGACACCTAAAAAGGTCCAGTCTAATTAAATAAATACCTTTATTTATTTAATTATTTTAAGCCTAATTCTTCTATTAGTTGAATAAATATTTATTTATTTAACTAATTCATTTATCCTCTTCTAGACTTATTTCTCATTTAAATAAATAAATTTATTTATTTAAATTACCCTTCCCCTAAATTAAATAAATACTTTTATTTATTTAATTGATCCCATTTCTTCTATTAATTAAATAAATCTTTATTTATTTAATTAATTCATTAACCTTTTCTACCCATGACACATGTCATTCATCTCTTAATTCCTACACTACCTACCCTCTCATTATTTTCTTATTTCCTCTACCTACCCTCTAATCCTAGTCGACCATTTATCTTTTACACCTCTTAATCTCATCCCTCCATTTCTTATAGTGTCTTCTATATAAGGAGATGTTTCCTTCATTATCAAGCCTTCAAGAAATCAAGCATTCTAGCATTCGAACTTTCATATGCGATCAAGTCTACTTGCAACCACATTTCCAGTCTTTGTTGAGCTCTTGTGCACACATAAAATCTAAGAGCAAATATATCAAGCAAGATCAATGGAGATAGGAAGAATGGATATCCAAACCCTATTGGAGATGTGATGGTATAATCTTTTTGATTTCATTTGATTTGTATTGTCTTAGGTAATCCTCATATGTTATGGTGGATCTTTGTTGTTGTTAGGCTAGGGTTTTGTGGTTGAATCTATTTAGTCTTTCAATGTTGTTGTTTCCATTTTTACTATACACACAGTGTACCCACAACAGGCACTTCTCTATTATCCATAGCATAACACCTCCCATATGAAGTGTGTACTAACAAACCTAGTTCTCTCATAACCCCATAAGGCATTACATTACCAGTTGCACCAAAATCTATCATGCAATTTTTTATCAATCTGTTATTTACTAACTGTGTGACATAAAAGGGATCAATCTGAGATGGTTCTTGATTAATAGTGGTGCCCACATAAACTTCTGGGATCTTTTTTTCTTGATCCTTCTCATTTTTAGCATTTTCCTTTTTAGAAGAAGTGTCCTTTTTAGAAGAAGTATCCACATCTAATATACTTGAAATCAAAGAAAAAGCAACCTCTCTATGTTCTTTCATTTTCAACAGCTCTATCAAAGGTACTAAAACTTTCATCTGTGTTAAAGATTGGGTCATATCAAAAGAAGTATTAACATTATACTTAGCATGAATTTTAACCTTCTTTGTCTTCTGGTGACTTGATTTCTTGTCACCAGTAGTCTATGCCTTATTACCAGTGGTATCAACAATATCAGGTTTCCCTGAATTACTTGACTGATCACTTTTAGCCTAACTATCTTTGACAGGAGTTTTATTTTTAGTGGTCCTCTTAGAATAAACTTCTTTAAAAAACATAGAACCAGGCTTACCCTAAGCTTCATCATCTTTGTTGCTTCTCAAATTATAGTTATGCTTAGTTTTGGTTATTGCAGCCTTAATAAGATTCTTGACTTCCTCCTTACTAGGCCTTCTGAGATGAATCTCTTGATCTTCTATTGTGACTACATTTAGAGTGGGATGCTAGTCAATTGTGAATTGCATTTGGTAATTTACATTTCTTCTCGAGACATCATATTCACTTGCTTCATCTTCTAAAGACTCCGAGTCACTGTCCACATTATACTCAAACATATTGACTGCAGGTTCACCCTCATTTCTCATGGATTCATTTAGAGATTGAACCACAACACACTGATAAGGGGAATGTGGCCCATCACATGCCATACACCAACGGGTATTTTCCATATTATGTACACTTCCTCCCTTTAAAGGATCAAGGGTGTCCTGATTTTATGTGCCTTTTGATCTATCTTGCATAGGCTTACCATCTTTCCATGCAGTTTTATATGGCATATCATGCAATCTAGCAAGTCTGTCTTGCCAGTTGTAGTGAGGCTTCTTAGGTTTACTTACTTTAGCAATAAGATCCTTAACAACAGTCATTAATTTTTCTATTTTATCCTCTTCTTTAGAGGATTTATTTTGTTGTGGTTTTTGTTCCTGCCACAATCTTCCATCAGTCCTTCTTCCCACTTTACCTGATGCTTTTCTATTACTCTCTACATTGATTGCAATTCTGAAATAATCTCTTAAACTATGTGGGTTATTATCTCTAAGAATGTAAGCCATCTTAGGATCAAAGGCATTGTGATAAGTGGTTAGACATACATTCTCATCTAACCTCATACATTGAAGGAGCCTATGCATTACCTTTTGAAACCGTGCATTAAAATCTATAACAACCTCATTATAAGACTTCCTGATATTGTTAAATTCATTGAGCATGAAGCTCACATTTGTCTTATCTCCATATTGCTCTTTGAAGCAATTCTTTAATTCCTCGCAAGAACTAATTCTGTCAACTGGTAACCCTCTATACCAGTCTCTAGCATCCTTAATCAAAGATTGCACAAATAGCTTCATGATGACATCCTCATCACCAATTTCTTAGTCATTAATCATGTCACCAAAAGATTTCAGATGCTCTTTAGCACTGATAGCATTGTTCCCAGTAAACTTCTGGAGTCTATCCTTGATTTCAATAGGGACATGGTTTGAATATCCTGGAATTCCATCAAAATACAACATCCTATACAACTCAACATTTATAGGTCTTCTTTGAAACTGATTTCCGGAAAAGTTATTTCTAGTATTCACCCTTGGGCCTAAACCACCAGCTATAGGAGTTTGATGACTTTGATTATGGGATGGTCCATGACTGGTTTGGTTTGCTAGAATTGTACTTGAGGGAACAACAAAATTATTTAGGGTAGCATTTGTTTGAATCATTGGTTGAGTACTCAATAGAGAGGTAGAAGTATGTTGAGATGTAAAACTACTCTGATCTATAGGTGGGAAAGTTATAGGAGGAGCTTTTAAGCAATGGATCTTTCTTTTGAACTCGACATTAAGTGCTTCTATTTCAGCCTTTTCTAACTCCCTTTGCAGGTTTTTATTTTCTTTCCTTATCCTTTCTACCTCAATCTCATGCAAATTCATTCCCTGTGGTTCTTTTGCACTTCCTGACACTAGATCCCAGACCTATTCTCCACTTCTTTACACTTCCCTTTGTCAATAATGGGTTTGTTATGCTGGGGATCATTGTGAACCTCCCTAATAGGTTCTGCTACAACTTTAGGTGCAGAATCGATTTTAGGATCCAAGATTTCTCTAATAACATGACCATGCTATTCTCCTAGGTTCTTCTTGAGAAATCAACTCAAGATCTGCAATATGTCTTAATAATATTTCTCTTTCAAAAAGTTTGGCTTTGGTTTCATTCTCCTTTTCCTTCTTTTTTCTCGTAGCAATCAATTGATGTACTCTCTTATTGAGAACCTCAATTTCCTGGGACACTTCATCTTGGTCTGCCAAGGTTTCCTCTGAGTCTGACACATTTAGCTAGTCCATATCAATCAAACTAATATTTCCTTCCATAGTTTTGGGAATGGAACTAACCCTATTACTAGTACTATGCTTATCTCTCCCAGAAGCACTAGTATTAGACAATCTTTGGTGAAAGTTTTGGATATCATCATTAGTACCAAACAAGTCAGTATGAAAACCCATAATATCATGATCATAGTCATGAGAAGAGGCATTGGACCTTGCATATATAGGACACTCACAAGACTTACCTATTTGATTACTCTTCTGCTTCCATGACTGATTTGACTGATCAGGAATAACAGTTCCCTTCCAGCCCTTCCTGACTAGTTCAGGTAACCCTTCATGCAACTTCTCTTGAGGGTTTTTCTTCATATAAGACCTAGTAATCCTTTCCCTATTCATCTTGCTAACCTTTTGAAGTGACTGTGATTTTTTCTAAAAGAACACTGGTTTTTTCCTTACTTCAGAGTCGCCACCCAATATCTTGGGAATAAAATATATTTTAACACAATGAATCACATTTATGTAATAAAGACACAGATCTGCAGCATAAGACTTATCTTATGAATTTGACTCTCCCCAACAGAGTCGCCATTTTTGTTGTTCTGACTCAGATGGGAAAACTCACTTACACTCTAATTCAACAATCTATACCAAAGATCTTTAGATTACTCCCCAGCAAAGTTGCCATTTTTGTTGTTGTCCATTTTGAAAACCTTTGTTCCCTCTCTTTTAAAAGTGAATGTTACTGCCTCTGTGCTGAAATGGAAGAGAGCAACAAAAAGTTTGAAATGAAAACAACAAGACAAGGTTTCAATTTAGGAAACCTCCTACAATTTAAGCTTATAAAAGCTTGGGCAGGTGAACCCTTTTATGACTATTTTCTTACAAAAATAGTAAATGGTTTACACATAACTAGTGTAAATTCCTGTAAACTTTCCTTACTGACTGGTACAACTAAACATAAATGGAAAGTCGATTTGATTTTCTGAAAAGGACCACAAAATACATCAAAAAACTAATAGGTAAATCAGTACCTTATCCGGGCAATAGAGTCATCTACAAATAGACTACAACCTAACAAAAGAAACTCGTACACAAGTCACAAGTTAATGATCTATCAACTTTGTATATGCCTGGCATATACAGAGTCTTAATCTGTACCAGACTTCATCATTAGATCCACACCAAAATACTGATATCAATGACTTTGTTCGAAGTACGTTTATATTTCCTCCTTGACGAAAAGACAAAACAACTTCATTAAATGCCTAACAAGTCATTCAAATAAACAATCCTTGATTACTTAAATGAAATGAACACCAGTACAATGACATAGAGACAATACAAATCTAAATTTAAAACCTCTAGATTGTATCTTTATTTCTCCATCAAAAGATTACAAGTCTAACATATCTGAATAAAAAATTGCTAAGAAAATGACCTATATTAATTTTGTAGAGTTTTGCTACAAAATTTGCGTCCCTTTTCTAAGTAGTCCTAGTATCCATTTATAGAGATATGGATGTGACAAGCTTCAAACTACCCTAGAAAACAAATATTCTAAATCCTAACCATAATCCCCCCTAAAAAGGTTACATTGTTCAACATCGAAGCAGAAGCATAAAAAATCAGTTAACCAGTCAGAGAAAGGCCAACTGACTACTCAGTATTCACAGATCAAGTGCCAGGTGCCTTTGATTCTTTAGAATTGTGATTTCTAAAAAACCTTTGCAAGAACTAACAACTTCTGGTTGCTCGGGCATTACTGCATATTGGAGCGTCCGTTGATTCTTCCTTCACCATGTCCCTTTCATCACATATTTACCTTCCAATTCTTGTTCCCTGAGAAAATCACAAAACCACACCTATTTTCTCTGCAAATTGTTAGGATTAATGACAGTCCCAAAGATACTGAGAGGGGGGGGGGGGGTGAATCAGTATGTGAATAGAATATTTAACCTTATTAAGTATTTTGCATTCCAAAACTGTGTACCAGTAAATAAGAGTTAATGCAGTAAATAGGAACAATAAAGACATCATAGAAAACACACCATAAGACAAGATGTTTAACGATTAAACCCGATGTGGGAAAAACCTCGGTGGGATTTGTGACCCACAATATTCACTCACTGGCCAATGAATGACAATATTCACTCACTGGCCAATGAATGTATATTATTTACAATGAGGTGCCTGCACATGCAAGAAGGCCAACTGCCTAGAGCTCACTGCTCAAACTACAAAATAGAAGTCTCACTGACTTACAAAATGGATTATGAAAATCCAATACAATGTACTTCTACAATTCAGCATTTTCTATGCCAAGTTCAATACTGGTTTAAGATCATACTATAACCATAAACCTTATACAAAATCTGCCTTTTGCATTCGCATATATCTTCTTTAATATTTTCTCATCCCTCTATCTATCCTCCATTACAAAATGATTTACAATATCTCATACATATATGAGTCTATTACAATGTACCATGTTGGCTTTACAAAAGATATTTACAATTAAATACAATAAACAAAAGTTTGTTCCTATCGGTTGGGGTGTCGATGTGCATTGTTGCCGCTACCGGTGAAGTGCCTATCGGTGCTGGTGTTTGCCGATGGTTTACCAGATAAATACCACAAGGCTGCCTGAAGGTTGCCATCAATGACAACACCTTCAATTCTCATTAGAGTGAATAATGCCAACAATCTCCCCCTTTGGCATTAAAGGCAACACTCATGAGAAAAATCAAAAAACTGTTCAAAAAAGTGAAGTCCAAAAATTTACCAAAATATGTGCTCCTCCTAAGCAGATGATCTCCTATGAATAGTCATTTTCTCTCCCATTTTTCTTTGACCACTACTCCCCCTTTGACATCAATGACAAAGGTTGTCAAAAAATGTCAAATGAGTGCAGAATTTCACCTTGAGGTTTGTAACCGGTTGGTTACAATCTGAAATATATCAACCAAAACCAAATTTAAACTCTGTATGAATTTATTGCTATCATTCATGGTTGCCTCAGTTCGTTAGATCATGCCAGTGAGATGATGCATATGCTCTTTTGGTGACCTTTCCCCTTGAATTAATGCTTTAGATACCTCATTTCTTAGAGAGATAAGGTTATCCAATTTAGGACTAAGTTTATACTTAAGCTCTTTGGCATTTTCCTTGATCCCTACTTTTTCTTTCTCTAATTTCTCCAACTTTTCTTCAAATCTTGCTATTTCTTGCTCAATAACTGATATAGGTTTGGATGAACCAATAATGTTATCAGCTATATCATCTATTTCCTTCTGTACTCTTCTTATTTCTTTTTCAATGTCCTGAGTCAACAGATGTGGCTTGCATGTATCCCTGTACAATTCCTTATATTCCAAAATTGTTGTATTCAGTGTCGGTAAAAGTGTGTCAATGTGTTCAATGCACTTATTTATTGTATCCTCAAATAATTTTTCTTTTTCCATTTTCTCTTTGAATGTATCCTCATCTATTTTATCAACTGTTATTCCATTTCCAACATTAAATTTAGACAATGTATCTAACTGACTAAAAGAATCCTTTACATGATCTATATTGCATTTTGGTGCAATCATCTTAAGAATATGTATTGTATCATCAATTGCCTTGTAGGCCAATGCATTACAGTCAGTTACTTTTTAATAGAGTCTAGAAGTACCTCCGTCACATTTGTAGGTCTGAATTCACTTAGTGAAGTACCTGATGTCTGACCAACTGCCTTTATTATTTCAGTGCTTCCAGTATTAGTAACCATTTTGCTTGTATCAACCTCTGGTGGATCAGTCTGATTTTGCATTTTAACTAGAAATGGTTTGGGTTTCTCAGTGATTACCGGTTGCACTATCTCAATATGTACCTGTGCCTCTGTCGGTTTCTCTATTGGTTTCTCTGTGTTATCAGCTATCGATATCTTTGTCTCTATCTTTGCAGGTTTCTCAGTGCCAACATCAGTACTACCAATATTTATTCCACTATCCAAAGGTTTCATTGAATGCTTTGTTTGTATTTCAACTTCAACATTTTCTGTCGATTGCTCAGCAATGTTTCCACTGTTAGTAATATCATCCTATACCTCTATGTTGTCCTTGTCCACAACAATTTTCACTTTCTAAGAATCAACATTCGTGGTGAACAGAATTTCTGATTCAGGGTTAGTGTCATCATGTGTTATGTCTACACTTTCAGTAACCGGTATGTTATCAGTATGTGTCGGTGTAGTAACCAAGGGTGGTGGTAAGTTGTCAATTATTTTGATGTTGGGTGTTCCACAAACTTTACCTTTCCCTTTGTCTTTGTCCTTCTGATATACCGTGAATGTTTTCTTAGATTTGTTCAATTCTTCCTGTTTTTCCTTTTCTACAAAAAAGATATCCCAATTTGTCAGCCATTTCCTCTGCAATTTCAATAACTCTTCCAGCCATTAAGCTCACTTGCTAGTGACCGTTGGCAAAAACTGATTTGTTAGCCTCACAAATTAATTCATCAATCTCTTCTTTAGAGCCAACTGGATGTATAGCTAGAAGTATTTCAATCTTAAGTTTCTTGTCTAACTCCATAACTGCAATCCTTTTTGCATCTAACCTTCTATATAATTCATTTGGTAAGTCATCTACAACTTTAACTAACACTTTCTTGTATATGTCCAGATGTAGAATTATACTATTTTCAATACTTTCCTTTTCAGAATCAGTGAATGTGTTATACAAGTTGCTCACATTTGCTAAGTTATCGTCATTAGTGATTTCACTCAGTAAATTATCCAAAGGTGGTATGACTTGTTTGTGTTTATTGTTGGGTGTTAACTTATTTCTCGGTTGTCTTACTGCTTAATGCTTCTTTCTTGTTTTCTTGGGTGAAGGAGAGGGTATCGGTGAGGTTTTTCTCTTCCAATCAACTCTCTTGAATTTAGCAAGTATCTCATTGTCAGATGATGTACAAACTGGTGAAATGTGAGCCTCTTATTGCAATCCTTCCAGTTCACTTGCCTTAATTCTAGTGATGTTCATGATGTTTTCTTTGATTTCCTTTACTTGTTTTGATGCACCCCTTATGTACTTTTCTCTTTTCTTTGTTTGTTTCATTTTTTGTACACCGCTCTCAATTGTTTCTACATTACCAAAAACTTTTTATGTTGGTTCTCTAGGTGCTTCTAATAGGGCTTTAGCATATGTCTCAATAATATTCACATCTGCCTCATACCCCATTTCAGTTACCCATACAGTTCTAGGAAGAACTGCTTCCATCCAAATTTCATCTTTCTTAATCACAAAACATATTTCTTTGTCATATTTGTCTACTATACTTTGTGGTAGTCTCTCTCTGGTTTTCATTTTGGCTTGGAAAGCTTTAAAATACTCAGTTATATTGTTTTGCTTATCAGTACCCATGCCGGTGAAAGCTTCTTGCAATTGTTTACCTATCGGTATGTCATATCCAAAATCTTTCTGTCCAATACCGGGAATTTCTTTTGAGAAATACAACATAAGACATACCAAAAGATTACCTAAACGAAATGTCCCTTTCTTATCACCTTTTATCTTTTTCAGGTTATCTATTAGTTCATCCTTTAGTCATTCACATACATCTATTTTTGCATCATTATTTACCATATCATATGCTCTTTTAATGCAAAGACTAGAAACTAAATTAAGTTTGTTTGCGTGTATAGTTTTGTAACCTAAAATCATACTTATGAATCTGACATTGATATCCTTGATTTCATTTACTCTTAGAAATCTACTATCAGATGTTTCTCCAATTAAGTTCATGACCATGTTGTTAGGTACCTTCTTTGTCTTGTTTGGTCTGCTGCCGGTTGTGGATAAACCTGTCATTGCCCTAATTGCTTCCTTGGTGAGTTTGCAGACTGAATCTAACCAAAGAAATTCTCCATGTACCTTGCTAAGGACAATTCTCACTACTTCCTTTAGAAATTCAGGGATGTCCAAGATTTCAGTAAAACCTAAGGTCTCAACAATATTGTGCTCAGGTTTGCAATTGCCATTTACATCACAAATTACAGTTCTAAACATCTTTAATACTTCCTCAAAACCTAATTCTTCAATATTGCAATGAAAATAAATTCTAGGGTCTTCAGCATAAGCTACACCTTTAGGAACTTTTAAAAATGCGCATATGGAATCATCTTGCTTAGCTATCTTAGGAATAATTTTGAAAACGGGCCTAGGGTGTTTTACAACTTCCACAACAGTGGGGTTTGCAATAAATTCGGGAGCATAAGAGGAAGCCATTTGAAAATACCTTAAGCTGCCTGATAAGGTTTGAGTGCTTGAAAGAAATCGCTTCACTTCTTTGCCTTGAATGCATTTGCTCATATTTCATGCTCTCTGCTAGTTTGAATGCTTGGTGAATCAAAAAATAGGGAAAATCAATGATTTATAATGACTTTTCTTTCAACAACCACATTAAATGCTCGTCGGTTAAGTGAAACTTAATACATCTGCCAGTAGAGAAGAAGTCTATCTTCTCATCATCAGCCGAGGGTAAACTACATGATATTCAACTTGCTGCAATACCCCCAAAGGGTTACTTTTCAGTTGGATGAAGAATCTCCTTCCGGTGGAGTAATACTCTGTTCTAGAAGTGAAGGAATAGTCTCATCAATATTTTGATCTCTCTTTCTAATCCATTATTTTGAAAATTCTTGCTTTACCTCATCTACCTTCTCTTTGCCTTTCAAGTTGGGTCCTTTATTATTTGTCAGTGAAGTCTTGCTTCTACAAAATTTTGTAATAAGTCCAATCTTGTTACAAGCATAACAAGTCACATTATTCTTCTGAATAGCCTTTCCATATCCTATGTCGGTTTGTGTTCTGCATTGATTAGATAAGTGCCCAAATCTTCCACAAACATAACATCTCACATTCATTCTGTAGTTTTCTGAATTATGACCAATTTTATTGCATTTGGAACATTGACCGGTGGGTGCATTATAGTTCTGATTATTACTTGATCTACATTGATTTTCTCTATGACCATACTTGTTATAGTTAAAGCATTTCCCATTAAATTTGTAAGCATTAGGTTGTCTTACCGGTTTATTGTGATCATGATTGTTTGCAGTACTAGAACTTTTTCCAACTTCAAATCCAAGTCCATTAGTATCTCCATTAGGTTTCTAACTTTTCAGCATATCATCAAGTTCTTTTGAACTTTTCTTGAATTTCTTTTTATGTTGATTTGCAGTAGCCAACTCATTTTCCAAAATTCCCATTTGTCCCATAACTTCAGTTTTATCATGTTGCATGTGAATCAGATATGTCTTCAACATATCATTTTCATGACTAAGTCTTAGATTTTCATTTCCAACATCATTGAGTCTCCTAGTCGAGTCATCTTCATTCTTCTTCCTGTCTTCAATGTCTATTAAAAATCTCATAGTCATATCTTGCATTTCATTTCTCATAGTACTATTTTTTTGCCTCAATCTGTTCACAAGATCATTAAGAGTTTCCTTTTCATCATCATCACTCTACATCTTCTCATGAAGTTCTTTTCTTTTATTTATAGCCATAGTAATATTCTCCTGAAGTCCTTGAATGAATTCCTGTGCAGTCCTCAGATCATCTTCAAGTTTGATATTCTTCAACTTCTCTGCATCATAGTCCACAAGAGCTCCTTCTAATTGTTTTCTTAAGTTCTCCATTTGTACCGGTGTCAGAATCTTCCTCAAGCTATTAGGCTTTTGAAAATAGAGGACCAGGCTCTGATACCAATTGTTAGGAGTAATGATAGTCCCAAAGATACTAAGACGGGGGGTGGGTGAATTAGTATCTAACCGGTGAATAGAATATTTAACCTTATTAAGTATTTTGCATTCCAAAACTGTGTACCGGTAAATAAGAGTTAATGCAGTAAATAGGAACAATAAAGACAACATAGAAAACACACCATAACACAAGATGTTTAACAAGGAAACCCGGTGTGGGAAAAACCTTGGTGGGATTTATGACCCACAATATTCACTCACTAGCCAATGAATGTATATTACTTACAATGAGGTGCCTGCACATGCAGGAAGGCCAACTGCCTAGAGCTCACTGCTCAAACTACAAAATAGAAGTCTCATTGACTTACAAAATGGATTATGAAAATCCAATACAATGTACTGCTACAATTCAGCATCAGCTATGCTAGGTTCAATACCGGTTTAAGCTCATACTATAACCATAAACCTTATACAAAATCTACCTTTTGCATTTGCATATATCTTCTTTAATCTTTTCTCATCCCTCTATCTATCCTCTATTACAAAATGATTTACAAGATCTCATACATATATGAGTCGATTACAATGTACCATGTCGGCTTTACAAAATATATTTACAATTAAATACAATAAACAAAAGTTTGTTCCTGTCGGCTGGGGTGTCGGTGTGCATTGTTGTTGCTGCCGGTGAAGTGCCTTTTGGTGTCGGTGTCTGCCGGTGGTTTAGCAGATGAATGCCACAAGGTTTCCTAAAGGTTTCCACAAGGTTTCCATCAATGACAACACCTTCAATTCTCATTAGAGTATACAATGCCAACACAAATCCCCTTGAATACCTCTCTGTAAAAATTAACTTCAAAACAATGTCGGATGGAAAGTTGCACAGTTATGCCATTAGTCCTTTTGAAAATTCAAATTTTGGCGCCAATGGACCGAAGAAACATTCCTCTGAGTATTTTCCCTTTAGTCACTGATCCGCAGAGGTTACAAAATGAGCACTTTTCAACTGCGGTATCACGACAACTGTCGGATCACTTCATTATTACTCGGGTTTTTAAGAACAGTCACAACTTAACCGCCTGCTTTAACTACCAACATATGATAGATTAAAATTAACCACCGAGACTATTGGCGGTCTGACGCTGAGTCGCAAGGAATAACATTTTTGGAACTTTAGAACTGTGGTACAACGATAGCCGTTGATAGTCCAAGATTTTTTTCTTGGGTGCCACTTGTCTGCCACCTTGCCTTGATCTAGGCCCACCTTTTTACCTTGGGCCTTCTTTGTTGCTGATCCATGAAGAATAATATTCAGGCAACTTTGCATGGTGGATCTGTGACAACAGCTAGATCAATAAGAACCTGCTCGATCTTTAACTTGATTTTCCTGAGCTGCTCTCCTGCTACGTGTCACCACGTGGCACCCCTTGATTGGCTCTGGAGTCCCTGCCTTGACACCTTAGCACAACCGGACTAACCGCCAGAATGAAGCTATTCCTTGTCACTGGGTCGCGATGGATATTCTACCAAGAGCTTTATGTTGCGATCTCGTGACAACCGTTGATCATTTTGAACTGATTGTTCGATCTTTAAAACTCTTTCAGAACTTAGCTGCCACCGCTTTAACTGTCTGCCTGGGCCCGCCGCTAGTGGTTTGTTGTTGGGTCGCAAGAAATAACCGTCACACACCTTTATGTCATGGTATAGTGACAACCGTCAGATCTTCCTCTCGACTGTTCGATTTTCCTTGGACTTGCTCAACTTTTATCTTGCCTAAGCGATTCTCTTCTCACGGGCCCCACCACTTGGTCACTGGGTCACGACAAATATTCCATCGTGCAACTTTATGATGCGATCTCACGACAGCCATTGATCTAACAAGAACTTGCTCAATTTTAAAAGACCCGACACATACATAGAAAAAGACATAGGACTTAGGAAAATATGTGAAATATTTCAAAATTATAAGAACCCACCTAAGCCTAGACCTAAAAGGGCCCCCCTCTGCAATGATGCGATGACCCTTCCACTTAAGTGGAAAAAGGTAACGAGCAAAAAGAAGATTTGGAGAAAAAGTGACACAAAGGTTTATTATTTTTAAATTCTTTTGAAATGCCCAAAAACCCTAAACCCTTACAACTATAAACTTGCAGACAAAGGTCAAATTTCTGAATTTTGAGAGACTCCAACAGCTAAAAGGCAAGATTTTCAACATATTTAAAATGGAGATAACAACGGCTCTGACTGGGGATGGTTGAATACAAGACCAACACAAGAATTTAGAAAAACTTTGGAACACAGACCAAAAAAACCCTAACAAAAGAAAACTAAAACAAAGTAGAACAAACAAAAGCAAACCTAAACTACTGTGCATGGAAAACTCATGAGAAATATTATTTCAAAAACTGTCCATGCACTGGCAGTTCCTGTAACTCACCATTCAATATTTGAAGTAAATAGGAATCCTTTCCATTAACATCAAAAATGATCAAAGGGCCTATCCACAGTGATTCAAATTTCTTGTGCTTACCTTTGTCTTGATCTCTTGCATTCCACTGCAACACCATATCACCAATCTAGAATTTTCTTATACTAGTCCTTTTATCAAAAAGGTACTTTGACTGTAATTGAAGTTTCATATTCTTTTTATGGGTTGGAGTCCTCATTTCCTCCATCTCTACTAACTGAATCATTCTTTCTTCCATGGGCTCAAACATTTCTAACTCTTCAATCTGCAAAAAATTGTAAAATGAAAGCAAATTATTGACAAGTAGTCTAGCTTTCACTCCATAAACCAGCTCAAAAGGGGATATACCAATGTTTTTTTTTACAGTCACCCTATTAGCCCATAAAGCTAACCTAAGCTTTTGATCCCAGGACCTTTTATTTTCCTCTAGGATCTTCTTGATAATATTGAGGAGAATTTTATTACTTGATTCTACCTGGCCATTTCCCTGTGGGTGGTATGGTGAAGAGTATGACATTATAATACCATAATTAGCACAAAACTCTGCAAACTCCTTAGACTTGAAGCACATGGCATTGTCCATGACCATTTTAGCAGGCACACCAAACCTTGTTATTATATTATCCATCAAAAAATTGATGACCACTTTACTATTGGCCTGTTTGGTAGCTATGGCTTCAATCCACTTGGTGAAATAATCTGTAGCCACCAAGATCCATCTATGGCCCCTCTTGATTTTTATATTATCTCTCCAATAAAATCAATGCCACATTGAATAAAAGGGGCTTCAATTGTAACCAAATTCAAAGGCAAAGCACCAGCATACTTTAGTTTAGAGGAGAACCTTTGACAAGGATCACATTTTTTAACATACTTTTGAGCATACTTGAAAAAAGCTAGCCAATAATATCCTACTCTGATTATCCTACTAGCAGCAGTCTTTGTTGAATAGTAGCCTCCACATACCCCATTGTGCATCTCTTTCAGAACCTTCTTAGCTTGGAATTCATCCAGACAAACCAATAGCATCCCATCACTGTTCCTCCAATACAGGTCTCCCTAAATAAGAAAATATTTATGTTATTTTAATTTTAGCGTTCTCTTCTGGTTTTGTGTCATACCTTCTAGACATGAGGCATTCTTCAAGAAGTATACTATATTTGAATACCATGGTTGCCTCTCAATACTAGTAACCATAACCTCTTCAGTCTCAACACTATTCTGTATTTTCTTCAGGACATTTTTTTGAATGTTTTTTTTATATTTGCTGATTTTGGAAGGATCATGATGCACTGCAAAGCTTATGTATGAAACCATTTGAGGTGCATGTTGTTGATCAAATCTGCTAGTGGTTTTCCTTTAGAGGTTGCCAATTGATATGCCCCAGACCTAAAGATGGGAGTAATGACATAGGGTCCCAGCCAATTGGACTCAAACTTGCCTTGATGTTCCTTGTTTGCTTGATTTTGAGGGTTCTCTCTTAGAACAAGATCACTTACCTCAAATGTGTGAGGTTGGACATGATGATTGTAGCTTCTGCTCATGCACTATTGACATGTCTTGAGTTGGTTGTATGCAGTTTGTCGCCTTTCATCAAGAAGCTCTAAGTCTCTAAGACAGGAGACTTGGTATGCTTCTTCATCTATCAGATTAAGTAAAGAAACCTATAGAGATGGCATCTCAACCTCAATAGGAAGGATGGCTTTTGTGCCTATAGGGGTTCAAATGCTAGTTTGATATGCCCATAGTGCTCGATTTAACTGAACATGCCAGTCATAGCCAGCATCATTGACTATCTTCTTGAGGATTCTCAATATGTTCTTGTTTGATGCTTCAGCCTGACCATTGCCTTGTGGGTAATAGGGGGTGGAAAAGAGGTGTTGGATGTGAAATTTCTCACAGAGTTTACGAATGTCTTGATTTTTGAATGGGAGTCCATTATCTGTGATGATGGACATGGTTACACCATACCAACAGATGATGTAATTAAGCATGAATGCGACGATCTGTTTTCTGGTGACTTGAGTAAGTGGAACAACTTTAATCCACTTTGTGAAATATTCACTAGCGGTAATGATGAACCTATGGTCGTTGGATGAAGATGGAGGGATCTTACCCACAAGGTCAAGGCCCCACTAGCAAAAAGGCCATGGTGTTGTGATTGGTTGTAATTCCTGTGCTGGTGCATGTATCAAGTCTCCATGAACTTAGCACTTCTTGCATTTTCTGACAAAATAGTAGGAATCTTTTTCCATGGATGGCCAATAGTATCTTGCTCGCATGGATTTATTGGCTAGTGAAGGACTGCTTGAGTGAGTCCCACAAATTAATTCATGTACCTCTTCCAAGGCCTTTGTTGTCTCATCTTGTTCCAAACATCGAAGGAGAGTACCATCAGGACTGCGTCAGTATAGGGTTTCAGCAATGATGGTGTATCGAGCGGTTTCCCAATGAAGGTTTTGCATTGGTTATTCGATTGGTTAGGAGGAAGTGTGTGATCATGTATGTAGCTATAGAACTCATCATACCATGGGGAGTCAGAACCGACAAGGTGACATATCATCTCAGATTCTGGGATATCATAAACGGGAATCCAAAGTTGTTCTACCAAGAACTCATAGCGTGTTGAATTATGCGGAAGATCTAGGAGAGATGCAATGGTAACCATGGCGTTAGCAACTCGATTCTGATCTTTGGGTATCTGGTCAAAGGTGATAGTTCTAAATGATGTTTTTAAACTGTCCACCATTTGCTTGTATGGTATGAGTTTATCATCCTTGGTCTGATATTCATCTGTGACTTGTCACATGACTAGTTGGAAGTTGCCATATACTTGTAGCTCTTCCAGTTTCCATTATATGGCTAGTCTGAGTCCTATGATCAAGGCCTCATATTCTGCTATGTTGTATAGGGGTGTTTGAGCTAGAAAGAGAGGTTGGACTAACATATGATGTGGATGGGATAGCTTCTCTATTATTAGGAATGGTAATCTCTGGTTGATGGTAAATATTGTTATAATATGAAAATAGATTTGCATCGCCCAAGATTGTGATTTCTATACTGTTATGGGGAAACTTGATACACTGATGATAGGTAGATGGAATGACTTGCATTGCATGTATCCAAGGTCTTCCTAACAAAAAATTATACGGTAGAGGAAGGTCCAAAACATGACAAATGACATGCTTCATCGTTGGGCCCACTCGGATTGGTAACACAAATGCTCCTTTTGAAGAACGCCCCGCATCATCGTAGGCTGTTATGGTTATCTTTTTGTGTGGGTCCACTGATTCTATTGCATATCCCAATGCTATGACCAACTATAATGTACATATATTCAGACCAGTGCCACTATCAATTAAGACTCGCTTGATCCTGTATTGGTTGATAAATCCTTCAATATGGAGGGAGGCGTTATGCAGTTGTTGGAAGGATGTATTGTCACTTTCAGAGAAATTGAGACATGGTGATGACCTTAGATTACCAGCCATAGCTTGAAATTGATATGTATTAAGATTGGTAGAGACTGATGCCTCTTAAAGAGCTTGATCCAAGATTGTTTTATGAGACGGGGATAGACACAAAATCTCTAAGATGGATATAAGTGCGAGCATCTTATCTAACTATTCCACAAGGTTATACTACTTTGGGATGGATGGTGTGTCTTGTGGAGTTGCTTTAATAGTGATCTTGCTACGACACCTAACAACATTGCAGGTAGGGTTTGAATCTTTGATAGTGATGGTTGCAATTTGTTCATCGGCGTCATATAGGTGATTTACTGTATAGTTATAGGCAGCTCGCGTATAATCAGTTGTATCTGTGTTTCGCCCTGAAGTGGAAGGACCCCTTTGATCTTTTGATGGAAATAGATTCTTAAACATGAGATGATGATTATTGGAGGTTTTTGGGTCATATCCTTCGATTTGAATCTATCCTCGATCAATAAGGTCCTGAACAAGTCCTGAATAATATCTTTCAGTCTATGATAGTTACTTGTTTTATGCCCTTTCCCTTGGTGGAATTCACAATGTTTATTATCTCTCCACCATGGAGGTTTGACCTGAGTTTCATAGTTAGATGTCTTTGGTAAGGTCACCAAATTTGAAGAGACCGATTGACACAATACCGTTTCGATGGGTTCCCCTAAGGGTGTGTATGTACATTTTAGTTTATAATTTTGTTGTCATTGTCTTGGTTCCTCTTGCAGTGCATTGCGGCCTTGATTTTGTGGAGGAGCAACCGTGTTGTTTTTAGGAGGGGGATTTCGCCCCACAAATCAAACCACAAGTTGTGCACTTTTTATGGTCCTTGCATCTATGACCCCGTCAATGATGATTTTTTTGTTCTTATTCTAGAAGTTAGGTTTATCACTGTTAAAACGTGGGCAAGGGCCATCTTTTGGTTCATTGTATATCTTGACAAGTCCCTTTTTAATAAGGGATCATTCACATTTTAATCCCTGGGTGATCATGTCATCAAAGGACTCTGTGCCCCTCATGTCTAGGTGGAATTCCATTTCATCGTTCAAGTTGGAAATAAATATTTCCACTAGCTCTCATTCAGGTAGATGAAGAGAACATCTACTAGATAGTTGCCTCCACCATTGCAGGAAAGCTAAAAAATAGCTCCCCTGGCTTTTGTTTGGTATTGCATAGATTTGCCATGGTAGCATCACATTCTATGTTGTGTGAATAATGTGTGATGAACTTTTGAACCAGTTCTTCGAATTTCGTAATGCCGTCTGGAAATTAGGAAAACCATTGTGTGGTTGTCCCTCCCAAACTCTAAGGAAAGAGGTGCATTAGATATGTGTCTTCATATGCAACTTCTAGGCAAGCTGAGTGAAATTCCCTGACATGATCTCGAGGGTGTCCTTTTCCCTGATACTTTTCAAACTTAGGTGTTTCAAACCCTCACAGAAAAGGTGGCATATGTAGATTACTATCAAAGGGATAGGGACAAATATCATTAAGTGAAAACCAGGTAGTTTTCACACCACTGTGGATCTGTGGGGCTAGATTCTCAACTTGTTACCTCAACATTTCTATGTTGTTAGGAGGAGGAGGTGGGGGATTCCCTTTATTAAGGTCATATCGGAAGTTATCTCAACCTCTTCTACCCTTGTTACAACTATGGTTCTCTTATGCTTTTTGTATTTGCGTGGTATCAAAATCAGAGGGTAATTTAGCTCCCTCTTAAGAAGGTTTTAGAAAATGAGCATCCACATTGTTTTTGAGGATTTCATCAAAAAGTCGATTGAATCTGGGGTTGTGTTGTGCTCTTTCTATTGCTTCAGGAGTTGGGGGTACTAGGATCTTCATCATTTGTACCTCCTCCAATGGCCTCATGGTAGTCATTGATGTTTTGTTCCTCCTCTTCAATCTCTAGTTGTCTAGTTCTCGATCTGGTGTGAGCCATTTTATTTGAAAGTTGTTTTTGAAGTTTTGTGAAAGTGATTATGAGCTGGTGATGGAATGAGAGATAAATGTTTTGTGAAGTGTTTTTAGAAGATGGATCTCTAACACTGAAGGTTTGTTGTTATTAAAGTCCTTTTATGAATTTCTCTTTTTGTTGTCAACAATGTTGATATGATAAGGTATAGCAAGGTTTGAGATGTGTTACAAACCAAGCTGCCTAGTAATGAGAAGATGCACTCATAGACTAGTTTTAACTTGCATAGAAATGACTCTTATGATGAGTTTATCCTAGATGCAGAGACACTCTAAAAAGTGATGTGTTGTTTTGATTTAAGCAATATCTAAAAAGAACTTAGGACAAGGCCTTTTCATGTTTTTGAGAGTTCAAATGGATTGATGATAAATGAATGTGAGAGTGGATGGGAAATTCAATAAAAACTTTTTGTTACATATGGGACAAATTCTTCCTCTTCTCTCTTGGGGGTTGGTGGTTCTTCCCGAGCTATGTTATATGTAATGAAAATGTTTGGAAAGAAAACAGGGTTGATTTGCCTCCTTTCTTTTTATGATAACTCAAAGCTCTATACTAAGTAAAACCTTTGTTGTTCAAGGGCTCTTTATCAAACTCGTTGGATTTTCCTTGAAGATATAGACGCATATGACATAAGAAGGCTCTGTGTGAGATAAAAATTTGTCTATTGAGATAGAAAAATTTCCTTCTTTTGATGAAAGCTTTTGAACTTAATGGTCTTCTCTTCAAATTGACATGTTGATGAAGATTCCTCTTTCTCAAGATTTGAAGGATGGTCATATAATTTGATATCTTGTTTGCACTTTGTTTGATGTTTGTTTGTCGAATGTTGGATGAAAATTTGTGTTGGATGAATACTTGTTTTTGAATTGGTTTTGACTTTCTTTGACAAGAAAACAAAGCAAGCATAGAAACACAATAATGTTGCCTCAAAAGGCACAAAATAAGTGTGGGTCTAAATCAACCCAATCTTTGAATTTTTTTGATTCCTTTTCAAATGTTTTTGTATGTTTTTCCAAAAGCCTGAAGTTGGCTCAATTTATCACTGGTCTGACACAAAATGAAGACACTTCAAACACACTTTATCCCTAAGGTCAAATGGCCAGTTGCGATAATTTCAGCCCACATCTTGATATTTCTTCAACTTTGGTACTACATACCTTATGAATCCCGCCATAGCAGGTAAGGATGTGATATACTAAGTCTTGCATGCATAATAGATAGATGACCCCTATGATGGGGGAGTCACCACTTTTATCAAGCTACAAGTAGCCTTACAAAAAGCCATGTTTCTATTCAAGGAAATATGTATGGTGAGTATCTTGGGAGAAAAACCATCTATGCTCTTGCACTGAACTTCTCACAAATATCCTAAATCAATAGAACGGGTGGATTTCTATATAAAAAGGTGTCTAGTAATGTTTGATGTTTTTGGACATAAGTTCATTCTGTAGTGACTCACTTAAGAGCCTTGTAACTTGTGGTGGGGCCCATATGTCCTTTTGGTAAGTTACATTGTAGGAACAACTATACCCAGGGCTACATCTTTCGCTCACACCTGATTCCTATAGCGGCTCGAAGAATTTACCATGCGAGGTCGTTCCCAAGAGTGATGTGTCTCTTGGCAGGCCTCTCTTAAAAAGATAAAATTTTGAGTGTTACTAACACTTTTCTCTTGCACCTAGGACCACGAAAGCCAAGGGAGAGGATAGTGTGTTAGAAGTAGGACCAATCAATAAACTTTCCACAAGTGTGCTAATCACCAAAAACACTTGTTCTTTTTAACAAAGTTTATAGCAATGTGATCTAACTATTTGGAGTTGTTGCTCCAACAAAAATGGTGTTATTTTTAACTTCAAGGCAAAATGTTATGTAATCTAGGAACTTGAAATCCTAGTCAACTAAATTTGAAACACGTTTTTCTTCAAGTAAATCGATTTGAACTTGAAGGGACAAAATGGTTTGTTCTTTTTAAACTTGCCCAAAATGAAGTGTTGATTGTGATTTTTAATTTGATGCAAAAAATTAAAATTGTCTTGTTGATTTTAAGCTCCAAATAAAAAGAAATTTCCTAACTTGCAAAAACAAATTTGTTTGTTTGAATTTTTGTGGTTCTTTTTAGTTTGCAAAATGATGTTCTTTTTAGAGCTCCAAACTGAAAAGTGTGTTTAATTTTATAAACCCAAATTGAAGTGAAGTTTATTTTAACCAATAAAAGAAAGTGAATTCATTTTATCCTAATTTTAACAAAGTTAGTAAAAAGAAGAATAAAATCTTTCTAATTTAAGTCCATTCCTGCAATGAGATTTAGTCAAAACCTGTAAAAAAGAAACTAGTTAGTAAAATCAGAATTTTTGGTGAGCTTCTACAAGCCTAATTTTTTTTATTTTTTGGTTACAAAGGTTTTTTTACAACTCTCTGTTACAATAGCTCTACTCTGTGTGAAAACAAAAGCGTTGTTTAACACAAAAGCGCTAAATAACAAACAAAAGAACTAAAAGACTATGTTAAACAGAATAAATTATGTCAAACAGTGAACTAAAAGCACTAAAACTAGACACAAGAGCGCTATTTAATGGCCAATAGCGCTATAAGAAGGACAATAATGCCAGTTGGGAGACAATAGCACTATTATTGCAAACAATAGTGCTAAATCACCAACTTTCGAAGGCGCTAGAGCATGATCAATGGTGCTAAAGAACAACCTGTGTGTCAATTAAAACATGAAAAGTTAGTAGTTTTTCAAAAACATAATCAGAAGGTTGTGTGTTCGATTCCCGCTTGGACCACCAAATGATGCTTCATAAAAAGGAATGTTAGGATATTGTTAAGAAGGCAAACACAAACACACAAGAAACGAACCAAGTGTTAGTGTTAGAAATCACAAATCAAATACTATCCTAAGCAAGCATATCAAGAGAGACACAAAACACAAAATAGAAAGCTTAACAAATCTAAGAAATGCAGTAAGACATCTCCAAATGCCCTCCACCATGTTTTTAGCTAGTCTCTAAGTTCCCAAATGAGTGTAGCTCTCAGTAGCTTTTTGCACTATTCTCGATGTCTTATGGAGATTCAAGATTATAGAATGAAAACTTATGAGAATGCAAATATAAACAAGCTAAAATGAGATGTTATCTAATTATCTAATGTTAATTTTAGCCAAAAAGACAAATGTAGATTATTATGCTAAATGCTCTCTAAATTTCACTATAAGTTAGATGCATACAAGATTTTAGGATCTGGATTATGAAGAAATGAGCTCTATTTATATGTAAAATGGAGCAATGGAGGGTTGAGATTGAGTAATCTCATCAAGGGTCGGGATTGAGGAGTTTATGATCCATGTGAGGGCTTTCAACCCAATCCCAGGATGACAAATGTCACCACGAGATGGGTTGAGGGGAGAGGGAAGAAGCATTAAATGTTTGACATGACCTGAGGGTTAACTTGGGAGGTAAGGTTAATGTTGAGTTGAATAAATAAATTCATTATTCAAGGAATAATGCCTTTATCCAATGGATAAAATCATGTGCAAGAGTTAGTGAGGATAACCATGGTCACAACAATAAATGCTTGAGGAGACACATGGGTTAAATGGGGGTTGAGTTGGAGGTAAAGTCTCTAACCATGTGGGTGAGTTGAGTTAACCATAAATGGTTATGTAAGAGCCATTAATGGTTATGTAAGAGCCATTAGTGGTTTGGAAGACTTTAGAGGTTAGATTGTTGAACACATAAAGCATTAAATGCTTTTCAAAGACTTTGAAGGCTTTAAGAAGTGACTTCAAGTTGCTTAGGAATGTGACAATATTTAGGAGATGGATTAGGCTAATTAGAAATGATTAGAAAGTGGTTAGAAGGGTCTAGAAGGGGATTTAAGATTGCAAGTGGGTTTGGTGGGTGAGGGAACACAAAATTTTAATTAAAATAAAATTAATTTATTTCAATTGTGGTGCAACTTGCAATTGTAGGAGAATGCAAGTGGGGGGAATTTGTTTAGTGATTTAAATAAATATTTTATTATTTATTTAAAAGAGGAAAGGGGGTTAAATTAAATAAATATCATTTATTCATTTAATTGATTTAGAATTTGGTTTAATGAATTAATTGAAAATAAATTGAATAATTTATTTAATTAATAGGAGAATGTTTGAGGATGAATTAATTAAATATTAATATAATTAATTGATTATTGAAGGTTTATTAATCAAATAAATAATAAATATTCATTTAATAAAATGGACAGATTTATGTGACTACAGATAATACTAAAGATTCATTATTTTGTATCAGCCAACCAAACAACAATAAAAACAATTTGACAATGTAATCATGCGACGGTTCGGGCATCGAATGCTTGGTGGATGGAAAGATTTTAACTGAATGACCAATACAATAATACTAAAGATTCATTATTTTGTATCAACCAACCAAACGACAATAAAAAAAAATTTGACAATCCAATCTTTCCACTTGAAGAGCAACCTCAAAAAACCATGTATAATTGAAGAATTGTGTCCCACGTTAAGTTTTTCAATCCCATCAATAGCCATAAACTGACATGGGAGGCATTCCCATTCCACTCATACCTAGTTGAAAGCAACCTCCCATGCCCACTCCCATGCTAGGCATTGGAGGTGCTGGCAAAGCAAAGGGGAAGAAGCTGAGAATACATATTTTGTAAACATAATAGGCACATATTTATTTTTGGAGAAGATTTAAAATGTTTATTAAAGAGAAACTTAAAAATTCATAGAATCATCAGAGTATATATAAAAAACCTGAAGTAGGTATGGAAACACAAAGTCAATCATATTATTCATCTAGGCAAGTTCCAAAGCCACATCTGGTCTGATCAAGTCATAGCATATGAACAAGCATGAAGCAAAGCATTCTTTCTTGCCCTGTAGTTCCAAATGCAAAAGTAAGCACCATTTCAATGCCCCAATCCAAAATGAAAATTCAAAATATACTTTATCATGTGAGAGAGAACAACCAACTATATGTTTTACCAATTGTATACCTGTTCCACAAAATACACCAGCAATTCCCCTGCAAATTCATGATCACCCGATTGAGAACTAGTTTCCATTGCATCCTTGTAAAGATTATCCTTTTTAGACAGTGCAATATGTTAGCACATAATTTTTCTATAATTTTCCTTAAAAATGCTATTTTTCTATAATTTACTTAATTATGCTCTTTAAAATTCTATTTTTTATAATTTCCTTAATTATGCTCTTAGAATGCTATTGGAGGTGTTGGCAAAGCAAGGGGAAGAAGCTGAGCATACATAATCTGTAAACAAAATAGGAACACATTTATTTGAATTTTTAAAAACCATCGGTAGAGTAGAACAAGTGCTCCTTGAGGCTCAATTAAGTAAAATGCATACCTGTTGAGCAACAAGATTTTTCTCTTCTTTCTCCTTGGATTTCTCTTCTTGGATAACCTCTAACTTGTTCCAAAAAATACCTTGTCCACAAAATACACCAACAATTCCTCTGCAAGTTCACGATCACCCGATTGAGAACTAGTTTCCTTTGCATCCTTGTAAAGATTATCCTTTTTAGACATTGCAATATGTTAGCACATAATTTTTCTATAATTTCCTTAAGATGCTATTTTTCTATAATTTCCTTAATTATGCTCTTATTATGCTCTTAAAATGCTATTGGAGGTGCTAGCAAAGCAAGGGGAAGAAGTTGAGCATACATATTCTGTAAACAAAATAGGCACATATTTATTTGAAATTTTAAAAACTGTCGGCAGAGTAGAACAAGTGCTCCTTGAGGCTCAATTAAGCAAAATGCATACCTATTAAGCAACAAGATCTTTCTGTTCTTTCTCCTTGGATTTCTCTTCTTGGACAGCCTCTAACTTGTCCTTAACAAGCTCATCAAATTTTGTCGTGTATTCTCGAATGAACTTTGCAAAAGAATTTTTTTGAATATTACCTATTTAATTGTGTAGAAGATTTAAAATGTTTATTAAAGAGAAACTTAAAATATTCATAGAATCATTAGAGTATATCAAGAACTTGAAGTAGGTATGGAAAGACAAAGTCAATCATATTATTCATCTAGGAAAGTTCCAAAGCCACATCTGGTCTGATCAAGTCATAGCATATGAACAAGTATGAAGCAAAGCATTCTTTCTTGCCCTGCAGTTCCAAATTGCAAAAGTACGCCCCATTTCAATGCCCCAATCCAAAATGAAAATGCAAAATATACTTTACCTTGTGAGAGAGAACAACCAACTATATGTTTTACCAATTGTACACCTGTTCCACAAAATACACCAACAATTTCTTTGCAAGTTCACGATCACCCAATTGAGGTGAGGAGGCATCGGGATACCATATACCGATGAAAGAGAATTTCAAGCTGAAGTTGTACTCATTGGCAGAAGTTATACCGATCAAGGAGAAAAGTTGAGGAGAATTGATGCATCAACAAAAACTATACCGATATGACCCAACAACATAGTAAACACTAGCGACAACAGTGGAGAATTGTCTTGCCGATAGCCGATGAGGGCATTGGTAAGACTTATACTGATAAGAGTGGTGAAAAGAAGAGTCCATCAATATAGCCAAAGCGATCGGTATGTGTTACTTTGAGCCACCCCGACACCAAAAAAAATCATTGGTGAAACATATACCGATGGAACATACTCTATCGGGAAGAGTTTGCTTATCAGCATGTTTCATTTCAGATTACCCCGATACTCAATGAAGGAGTGGAGTGATTGAGCGGACATTATCGGGAAGACTCATGGTGATGAGGTCAGTTTCATTGGTATAACCAAAGCGATCGGTATGTTTTACTTTGATCCACCCCGACACCCAAAAGAAATCATCGGTGAAACATATACTGATGGAACATACTCTATCGGGAAGACTTTGCTTATCGGTATGTTTCATTTTGGATTACCCCGATACCCGATGAAGGAGCAGACTGATTGAGCATAGCGAAGACACTATTGGGAAGACTCATGGTGATGAAGTCAGTTGCATCGAGAAGATCTATTCCCATTGTGAAGCCCATTGGGGAAACAATGCCTATTGCGATAACGCTAAATGAGCTCACCCGATGCCTGATGAGTATATCGGTTTGAGATATACCGATGAGGAGGAAAAGGAGTCATCGGCTTAGGGTATCCTTATAAGAGAAAGTAAGATGTCAAAGCAAATAAAGGGTTATTCAGAGAGTGCCAAAAAGGGAAATATTCATCAAGGAGACATATGCTGATGAGTCGTTGTCATATCAGAATTTAAAATGAAAATTTTTAAAAGCCTTTTATTTAATACTTGCAGTAGATGCATCTATGGTTCACACGAGGCAAATTTTATGAGAAGTTCATTATTGCAAAAGGATACGATGAAAATAGAAATTGCCTTGTCTAAATATTGTGTTGGTGAAAGAAAAATACATAGATAGAACACATTGCACATTTTAAAAATAGAGCAAAGGATTGTAATTGCAAAAATGGAAGCTTTGAGTTCAATAGGAAAGAAGAGGGTGGCCAAGAGCCTTAAATCTAAGGTGAAGAAAGGAAAAACTGAAGATGTGCCTCCAGTCAGGAAGTTAAACACAGACATGATAGACCAAATGCAGGCACCCGGCCCACCAGAAGGTCAAAGCAACACCTGTCGGGGAAAGACCAAATAGAAGACAAGTACAAAGAGGTTGGAGATGTGTAGACCAAGGTAAGTGGACATGAACTATTTATGTTCCACTATTTGAGAAGGAGCAAGGAGATGTCGCTTTGCAATCCTTGGATGACAAATTTAGGTAAGCTCATAGTCCCGAATGTTTTTGTAAACATAAGATTGCTCGAGGTTTTGGTTAGGAATTTTAATTCGGTGAAGAGGTGCATTCAACTCCCAAATGGGGAAGCATTTATTAGATTTTTTGCGGGTACTATAAATGAGGTTTTCAATTTAGACCCCAGTCCTAATAAGCCCTTGTCCTTTGGGAAATGGAGGAATAATACCTCAAAATGGACACTACATATACCGGCTAGAAATTTTCCATTCACAAGAGGTATGCAAGAAAATTAATAGAGGAAGATGGGACACCATTCAACATTTATTTGTTCAGACACTACTTGCAGTACACATATATGTTGTGTGGGCAAGTAGGAGGGTTTGAGGTGCCTAATTTGGCAAGCACTGGGCCATTAGTGTTAGCCTTTGATATACAAATGTACGAACCTAGGCCTTTTGACTATGCAACATATCTGGTGGAGAGGTTCCACGAAGGTTTTTTAAACCTTAGGGATGATACTCATCCCAATTTCAAATTTTATTCACTATTGATGCATCTAGTGTTATTTTATGGATATGTAAAGGGTTTTTGGCTTGGGGGCCTAAAATTAAATACCAGGAATAGAGAAGCTCAGGAGAAACCCATCCAATTGTAGACATCTCTTTGGGATTCTTGATATATGAGGTCCAACTATATTAAGTTTGAAGAACTTATTGTGATGTCATTGTACCGAATGTATGGGATTTCATGTGAAGGGTTTATCTCTATTGAGATCAAGAGGTTCCTAAGACACAGGGATTATGATGAAAGACACATTGTTGATCATAACAAGGGGGGTTGGTTTGTGAATAAGGATTTTACATGTTTTAGAGTATATGGATTTGAGGGGAGTCCCTACATGCTGCCAAAACTAGTACCAAACAGAATAGCTCATCTAGAGATTGCGAGGCAATTGAGTGTATCCAATGTTGAACATTTTGCAAATATGCGTAAGCAAGCCTTCCTGCCTAGGAAACTGAGTTTTGGTGATTTCACCATAGTGTCAACCAAAGCTTATGAAATAATTGATAAGAAGCTTAGAGAAGAATACAATTTGTATGAGCATTATGTCAGGAGGAACTATGATCCTGAAGGATACATTCAGTCGTGCAATAAGAGCCATAACTTGGGAGGTTATCTGCATGTCAGTATTAAGGCTGAAGATATCTTCAGGAACATGGAGGATGCAGAGGCCAAAGAGGTAATTGATCAACTGAATAATGAACTGGTAGAAAAGAGATGGAGATTTGAGGAAATTGAAAGCAAGGAGGAGGAGGCAGAAAGTGAATCTGATGAGAATGCAATTGTCTCTAGATGGCAAGCGCCAGAGAAGGAAGAAGAGCCAAACATGCAGGGCCAAGAGAGACAACATTAGAAGTTCATGTTGACTCTTGGTTAGAGGTATTTTTTGCTTTTATTACTGATGATGTTTTTATTCATTTCAAAGAATTTAAAATATTCCTGTACAATTTTAAAGAGAAGAAATTGAGGGACTCTATTCCCAACATAACACCTGATAATGAGGTTGAGCTGATAAAGAAAATAAAAGAGGAAATTGATGCAGAGATAACCACAATGGCCCCTCAAAAGGGGAGGAAACTTCTTACAAAGGCTGGGGTGATTTCATTTCCCAGATGGGACCTCAGTGCTTCTTTTATCTTTGACAATTTATTGCATTAAGAAAACAAGGAATTCAAATTGGATATACAAGGTATAAATCATGTATTTATTGGCTCAAGATTTGATCAGGATGAGGAATCTTTGAGGTTATGGGCTTTGTACCCTCCCCAAAAGAGACCAAAGATCATTGATGTTGACAAGGCCTTTGGCCATATGATGAAACTAAAAGATTGTGAAATTGATCCAATTCTTTTTGTTGATATCGGAATGGACATTTCAAAATTCAATAAAGCATAGATGGTCAGAGTAGTGAGGGAGGGGAACTAGTACAAGGCGTTGTATGAAGAAACGCTAAGGAGAAGTGGGAAACAAGTGCCAATGGTTCTTACTCTAAATAGCTCTCAATGGAAGAAAAAATGCAAGGATTTGTAGCAAGAAAATAAAAGGATATTAAAACAGATGCAAAGTGTGAGGGAAGATAGTGCTGGTGTATTACTAACAAAAATATTTGAGGTTTTACAAGGATTTCTGAAAGAATTCTAGACAGTGTTTCAAAATAACATGGACAATGCAGTTTCACACAACAAAATTTGAAATAGATTGGGAACAAGGTTGCATGATAAAACAATGGCCAAAGAAGAAACAAAAGAAATTGAAAAAATAAAGAGGTTGTTGGCTAAACACAATAAATTTGATCAACAATTACAATTTGAATATGATGAATGCAAAGACAATGTTCAACATGGTTTCCCAGAGTTAATTGATCAGAAGGGTGAGATAAAGGATAAAGATGTATGGATCTCAGAATGTTGTAGTCTTCTCAATGTCGTCCTTGATATTGCCCAAATTGATGGAATTGAATTGAAAGAGACTGTGAAATAGATGGAAAACTTTGTCACGTTGGAAGTCATTGTCAGGGATATCATCCATGATGCATACACATATAAGTCAAAGAAGTAATTGGAGCATATCCAGAAGTGCGGCAAGATGCTGAGAGACTAGACCTGATGTCTAAGTTGGAGCCCAGAGTCATGTTTTTCTATGTTTTTATAATATGTTCATATTGTAAAGACATTTTTTAGGAAGTTAGTTTTTAGTTAGTTTTTGATAGTTTTAGTTTTAATGAAAGGGTATGCCCTTTCACTTTGAAACCAAATCCTCATCTTTAAATGGAGGATATTTTAGAATAAGTGGGGGAGATACCTCAAGTTTTATGATCTTATCAAGAAAATTTTATACAACACTTATGTAGTTTGTTTTCTGGAAATATCAAAGTTGATAGATGATACATATTGAAATCAACTGGTTTGATTATCTATTTTCAATATAAATTTCAAGTGGCCTTCATTCTGAATAGTATATGCTTTTAGATTGATTGATTAGTTCCATGTGATAAATCAATTTTATTAGATTGTGTCAATGTGCTATCCTATGCTATTGTGATTGAGATTAATTTCCTATTTGAGCATCAGTTTGAAAGGTTGGTTGGCAAGTTTCAAATTGTCTTATTGGTCTTTCAAAGAAAAGTTAAAATTTAATAAGATTAAGTGCATTTTATGTTTCAGTTACAATCCATATAGATTCTTTTGATGTGATGGTCTTGTTTTGAAAACAAGTTATTAAAACTGTCTCCATGGTTATACGTAGGATCATTCAATTTGAAATAGTATGAAATCAGTAAGGGATGAAGGCAATAGTATGTTGTTGATCTGATATAATTAAATCAGGTATTTTTAGAAGCAATCTTCATCAAGGAATCATACTTTTAATTTATACAGGCACAACTTCAAAAATATTTATAAGTAAGCATTTCATAATTTTTTAGCAAGCAATAAATATAATCAAACAGAATTCAAGAATCATTTGCCTCCTCAAAAATTTGCTATAGGAAAGCCTTTAACTGGAATTCAAGAAGTTCATGTTTCTCAACCTAATTGAAATTGAAGATCATTAGAAAACTATTCAAATGCTAAATTATATCCCACTTTAACTTAAATGAAAGAACCAATAGAGAAGTTCCTCTCACCCTCTGAGCAAGCCCTATCTCATCAAAGATATCATGCATATCTATAGATTCTCGAAGCCTATCATAATCTTCCTCTTCTACATTAAATTCATTCAAAGCCTCATTAACAATAGCTACATTGTTTCTATGTACTGCAACCATGTACGGCTTCACAAGATAGAGATGTCCAACATGGATAACAAATACAACAGAACAAAAGATACTCATGAAATTTTTCCAAACCAAATAGTTGTTAAAGAGAACATCTAGAAAAACTTAATACCCAAGCGAAAGACATCTCAGTAATCCTAAAAATAGTAAAAAAATAAAAGAGTTTAGAGTCATACCTTATGCATGATGTCAACCACTCATGTGTGGTCTACCCTAATGGAAAGGACATTCAAGAGGTCATTAATAAGATCTGGGTGTTGTTGCAAATAAAAGTGTACAACTTTGTAGTGCAATTCAACATTGGCCACTTTAACTACAACATCTTTGAATTGCATATGATCCCATGCCTCTAGAGAATGGTTCATAATAGTATTGGTAGCATTATCATATTCATCATCTTAAATATATAAATATGTAAGTTCCTTCCAGTGTTGTTGCTCATCACAAACACAGATATGAGTTCATCAAAGCGACCCTTGTTTTGATAGTAATCACTGACCTCTTCCAAGTCATCCACCTGGAACAAAAAATAAATGTCGGAATCACAAAAAATATAAATTTATCACCTTCATAATTACACATAACACTGTAGATGAACCTTCCCAGATTATCATGAAAAAAATAACTTAAAAAACAAACCATTTACTTGTGGTGTTGTTGTTCGTGTTGGCTCTATTGGACCCTGTAATTAAGATTCAATATACATTATTCAATAAGATTAATTGTGCAACATAATGAAATATTGAAAAGTGTGTTATCTTATTGAGCTTCACTTGGTTTTGAAAATAGTTTAATATTCTCTACTTAACAGGGCCAACCATGTGAAGGTGGAAGCTCATTCCCCCCCCCCGGCCCGGCCCCCCTAACATCACTCTAAATTCCCTGTTAACATCTAACATTCATTCATTATTTCATCCATTAATAAAATATAACTTTCATAGATTATCACATAACATTCATTAACACTCATTAGCACTCAACATTTATCAATATTAATTAACATATATCATTCATGAACATTCATTAGCTTATAATTACATTCATTAACACATAAAAATCAGTCATTATCAAATAATGTAGATTACAATCATTTTTTTTATTTTTTTTTAAGCTATGAAAAGTCTAAGTGGAGCATAATTTTCTTCATCACTTCCCCCCTCTTCAATGGTTCTACCCTCTGCTCATGATCTTGATGTATGCCTAGTCCTCTTCGCAGGACGAGGACATCGATGCAAAGGGGGGTCCTCTGCAATAAAAAAGAAATGGATTAAATTCAAATCATTTTTTAATTTTTGTTACAAGTATTTCATTAATTTAAAGAACATAACTGCGGCACTCTTTACCTGATGGGGCGACATCATCTTTGAAATCATTTTGTCTAGCCTCAACCTCAACATGCTGAACACCCTCTAGATCGTCTAGAGTTGAAATACGAAAGGTTACATTAATCAATACACCAATTGCAATTAAATATGTTTAAAGGAATAATAGTGGTCCTCTTTACCTGACCGGGGAACATCATGTTCCTGATGTTGTCTACCCGGATCATGCTCCACTTGGTCACCACTGACTACAAGCTCTAAAATATTAACAAAAAAGGTTACAATAATTTCTACACCAATTACAATTTAAGATGTTTATTTTTATTAATAATTACATAAAAAAAAATTGAATAGCAAATGAATACCTCCACTACTGGGATGCAAATCTGGACCTTCACATGGAGGTTGTGTTCCACAATTATCAGGCTGCATTCCAATGTCATGCTCATTGTTATAATTGCTTGCTTAATTCAAACAAATAAATTCACTTTATGTTGGAACTTAACATCAAATAGATTATTGGTAAGGTATTCGATTTCAAATTATTTTCATATAGCTTATTTACCTGTGTGATGGATGCATCAGAATCTTGTGTTTGCCCACTCAATTCTCATAGTCATTCAACCACAACTGTATAGCCTTGTTGTTAGGCAATTCTTTTATCATCTTCTATGGGCGCTCTATTGAAATCAAAGCCCTACATTTTTGCTTAGTATCATGAATTTTTCTTGTATTGTTTGAAAAAAAAAATTGTTTGCAATTTATAAATATTTTGATGCGATATTTCGTTTACTGATACTTACAATTCGTGCGGCAAGTTTCACATAACCACCAAAGTTGAGTCTATTTTGCCCGTGCTTTTCTTGTCTTGCATTGGTTTCCTTTGACGTGTCACTCAGTCTATGAAAATTTTAAAATATGTTACACAATATAAATATAAAGAGTAATTAGTACATAATTACATTCTTAATAGTATCACATACCTTCTTTTGGGGTCTAGTGGTGTATTTCCTTTTTTCCTTTCAATTCTCTCCTTCGCATCCAAAATCAGGTCCTTCCACTCCCTCTCTCAAATCATGGGGGGATGCTCATACTTTACGTTCTTCTCTAAATGTGTCTTGTACTAGTCCCTCACATACTTTAGATATGTGCCAGCTTTTTCAAGGATCTTGGTTTTTTTGAATGTGTCATTTCCAAACAAGTCAACCATACAGTTTGTGAGTTCATCTTTTAACCTGTTTTCTTGGTCATTCCACCTTTTAAGAAAAAACAAACCTATTAGATTCAAAAACAAACTGAAGCTACCTTTAATATAGTTCAAGAAATGGATCAAAGGAAAACTATTCTAGAAACGATGTGACTAAAAATAGTGGATTAGGGTTAATTCACATATGATGTTCCACCTTTTACGTATGGTGGGCCCAAACATCTGCAATGCAATGTCATTAAGATTTTTTTTTTAAATATCATTTCCTACAAAAAAATCATGGGATAATTAGTCCAAAATGAGTGATCAATAAATAAATTACAATTACACTATATATAATAATAATTTTAAAGTACCTGGAACCTTCTGTATCTTCAAGGGAATCAATTCTTCGTTGCTCGCCACCAATATGGTCTACAACATTCCCGTACTAGCAATACAAGAAGATCCAAGAAATGATGGTATGTTATCACTAGTATTCACCTTTGACACATCCTCATGTGCATCTCCTGCTACAGAAAATGAATCCACTATGAAATTCCCCCAAGGAAGAACACTTCAAGGGAAATAAACACATAACAAAAGAGAGAGCAAAAGAGGGATCTACCAACAATGGGCAAGTCAACATGATGAGAAGTGGAGGACGTCTGCATGCTACATGTTGTTGACATTGCAGTCAGCAATATAGATGGGGATAACCTCGAATGAGGCGGCCTTTCCACAGGAACATTGGCAGCACCTGAAGAATAATACACTAAATATATGAAAACTGCAAGATATGTAAACAAGGATGAGCCTTTATTAAGAGTTGTAAAGAAATATGAACCTTTATTAAGTTTTCGATGGTAATCATAATGATACAATAGTATGAAGGAGAATAAGGAAGGTAGGTTTTGATGTAGGACAAAGGTATGTAAATTTGTGACAAGAGGGTTGTGTAAGTGATAAACTAGTATAGTCCTTACAAAAGAATCCATGAAATCTATTTATTTAGATTTCTTCAATGTTCTATCTCATGTTGTCAAACTTCACATTGTCTTATTAGTCTTTGTAATGTCCCTACTTTGAAATATAATTTAATAATAGTAAATTAAAATACAAGTGATCAAATAAGATCGAATGAGAACTTTTAATTGTGCAACTAAATACTTTATTAACAGTTTAATAAACTATTATTACAATCATATATACACACAAAACTTATTATTATTCATTCTAAAGAGAGCAATAGTATAGATAGGGAAAGGCCTCTGTAAATAACACTAGCATTAAAAAACAAGTTCACAAGTCCAAAGAAGGAGTAGTTTTAATGTATAGAACATGGTCATCACCTACACTACCTGCAATACCTTGATCATGTCCACCAGGTTGATGATGACACATGAAATTCTATAAAAACAACATGTACACATTTTAGTTAGTGACATATAAGAGTATAAAATAAAAACCATTATTGAACTTTTGTTATAATTAAAGCTTTCATTACTGCTTACTCGCATGTTTTCTGCTGCTTGCATCAATTGATTCACCCTATGTTTTATCTCATCATTCTGAGGGGTCATGCATACCAAAGAAACAATCTCTTTATTAATTTTTGTGATAGAAATTTTTATCACTTCTACAAGGTTTGTGGAAATTGTGTAGTCCTCATCGCTTAATACTGTGTTGAGGTGTTGATGTAAGAGATGTTCCTTTCCCTTTCCCCAAACATCCATCTATGACAAGAATATTATTAACACTATCAAAATTACTCCAAAACACTCAAGAAAATAACATAATAATGTAATAGTTTGCTTCTATCTAATTTGTACAATTACAATGAGGTTTACCTGCTCGGTAGAAGTGTCGGGACCTACATCCTTGTCCGTGCTATGTGACGGATCCAAGTCGCCTTGTGACAAAGAAAAAATATAAACACTTTAGCGAAATGAAACCAATAGACTTAGCAAAAACACTTAATAATAAGATGGTATATTGGATTCATTAATTGGAGGTTGGTTTAAATGGTACATAGTACGTACCACCCCCATGTTAGTAACTTTATTTGTATCTATATGATTCAAATTGTAATTGATTAGCAGCTCTTCCCCTACACTTATTGATTTTATCACACATACGAATACACGATTTCCATCGCGCGCCTCAAACATGCAATTGGGTTGCTTATTAGTTGACCTAGGTTGTGTACTATTTATAAAACCTGCAATATTCCCTATTGCATTTGGCCTTCCATCAATGTTCACAGCCACTTGTTTACTTTTACCATTATCTTTCTATTGTATATAATTTGCTGACAGTGCATACCTACGCATACTTTTTTTATATCGAACAATCTGCATCCAATTTTTGTAATTGTAACAAGGTCCGACATCGTCCATCAATTCAACAACTTTGTTGTATGTTGTTCATGGAAAATAGGCCCAAACCATGTAATGAGGAAGGTGCTTTAAGATATATCCTCTTGTTAACACAAAAATTGGTGTTAATTGGAGGAAGTTCCTTGGGTACTCATTGTTTCTCTAGATGTTTGTACCTCAAGGGCACCTCGATGTCGCCTTTGGTCTCATCATCATAAGAACATGACCCCCCTTGAGCAAGGAAAAATTCTATGCATTTATTAAATTTTCTTCTAATCTTTTAACCTCTAGTTGATCTCCCTATTTTAGACCTACTATATGTCTCACTTTCATCGAGCATTCGTACATTTCCCTCACTCGAGGAAGACACATCTGACAAATACCTATTTGGTGGTACCTACACTCCATCAAATGAGAGAGTTAGTTGGTAATGAGAGAGATATTTTGCAAATGAGGGTAATGTTGATGAAGAAGTCGGCCCTGAAGTTCACGTTGAGATTAAAAATTGAATAAGTCCAACTGGGGCCTGAAGTGTTGATAACTGTATTAGATTTGTTGCTAATGTCAAGGTGAAGAACTGAGAAAGTTTGTTTGCCTAGTAATTTTTGATGAATACTAAGAGGGGGGGGTGAATTAGTATGCCAAAAAATACTGTAAACAAACTCTTAAACAATTTATCAGATAACTGGTATAGCAGATTCACTAATAAACCGATTAAGATAAATGCAAACCAAACAACAAACAAAGCATTCACCCACAAGAGCACAATCACCATAACACAAGATATTTGACATGGAAACCCAAATGGGAAAAACCAAGGTGAGTAGAAACTCACAAGTAACTATCTGCAGAATAGTAACCAGACTAGTTAAGGTCATACAATGTTCTTCACCAGAATAGATCCTGTTAGGAATCTAGATCTTTGTTAGGAGATAAGTCCTGTTAAAGAATACCCGTTTAGATGATTTAAGATCCATAGTTGTGAACCACCTTGTTAGAGGATTTACAAAGGTTTTGTAGAGCCTACTCGGTTAAGGGCTCTAGACTTGTCAAAGATGTGAGTAATCAACAAGTGAATGATCTAGCTAATAGCACAGTCTTCTTAATTAGATCCTTGACAGCTCTTGTTAATGTATTTCAGCATTACTTCATTCTTCAATATCTCCACACTCTATCTCTTCACATAGACCTAATCTTTCAATGATCGCACATATTCTATATCTCACATATGCAAAACCCTCATATACAAAACCCTAGACATGATGTCCTTATAAATGAATCTGATTTCATATCGGTCCAATAGGATTAGACTATAAGTTCCTAGGTTCAGTGCATCTAGACACATTTGGTAACACGACACAATAACACCGCCAAAGTGTCGGTGGATGATAACTCATCACACATTATAGTAATATTGGTTGGTAACTCATCATAGTTATATACTAGTTAAGGCAATATACCGATTATCGGTTGTCAAAAATGAAGACTGGTAGATCATAGTATTCCGATCAAAAGTTAACTACTGCTTGGTTCCTTCGTACTGCTTGAGGTCTTCATACCGCTTGGGGTCTTCAATCAATCTGTGATCGGTAAACCTTCTTCGGCAAAATACCGATAGTCCAAAGACTATACATTCAATGACTCACAATACCGGTTGGAACAATTACTGGTTGAGCATAACTCATACAATAAGAAAGTGTGTGTCCTTCAATAACAATCAAAACATCATCAAAATGCCAACAATCTCCCCCTTTGGCATTGATGGCAACACTTAGGAAAATTTTGACATCTAAGTGTTTTACAACAATAACAAAAAAGATGCTATAAGCAAAATTACTCCCCCTAAGCATATGTATTCCTACCTTTGCAAAAAAAGTACAAGTAAGTGCATGAAATGGTAATATTCACCAAAATTTTAATGTACACTACTCCCCCTTTGCCAACAATGACAAAGTAATGTAAAGTAACCCCTGTTTCCTTATAGAGTAAAAATAGAGTAAATGTTCATGACAATAAGGAATGAAATTTCTCAAAAATAGATTTAAAGTCCTACACAAAAGTTTTCATGGCCAATATCCATGACTCAAGTAATGAGGTAGCAACCTCACTTTTAGTCTTCATCTGGAATGCCAGTTCTTCCATAGCGCCAATGGTACTCATCTCTTGAGTTACTGTGATAGCTTCCAAGTTGAGAAAACATTTCTGAAGAACTTGTAGTTTTGGTAATAGGAGAAGTTGAAGCTCCTACAAATCTTGAGTCTTCTTCCTGATCTCTAAGTCCATCTTGGTAGTCTGATGGTGATAATGATGAACGGTTTGTCCATAGGTAGTGAATGAATCATATGGCATCTTGAAATTGCTGATATATGCCTGTAACTCTAATTGGAGCTGAGCTTTCTGTTTAAGCACATCTTCACAAAGTAGATGGGGTTGGCAGATTTTACTCAACAGTAATTTACCTTCACCCATAGTAGCACTAATATCATTCTGCTGCTTCAATATTTGTGTCCTTAGTTCATTCAATTGCTTGACTAAGGCAACCTTGAGTGCCTTTTCATGGTTCTTCTTTGCAGTTGCTTGAGCAACATCTTCCAAGAATTGTACCTGGTCCTCCACTACGGTACAGAGAAGTTTGACCTTGGATAGAGAGGAATCGATACTGGGGAGGTTGGTACCGAGAATTAGACTGGTAAGGGTGTCAACCGTAGTTTGTATGACATCCTATTCTTCCTTCCTTCGCAATTCTTCCTGTCTCTCCTGTGCAAGTTTGATGCTTCATAGAAGCTCGGACTCATCTGTCGATTGAGTCAGACTTGCATGAGTTAGATCAATAGGACTGGTGGTATCAACCTATTTGGTTTGATCACCGGTTGCCTTAGGAGTCTACCCTCCTTCTTTTATTTTGATCTCCGCTTGTTTTTTCTTCTCTGCTTCCTTCTCCTCTTCTGCTCTTCTCTTTTCCTCTTCTTTCTTCTTTTGCTCCTCTTATTTTTTCTTCTCTTCTGCCTTCTTCCTTTCTTCTTCCTTCCTCTTGTCTTCTTCTTTCTTCTTCTCTTCTTCTTTTCTCTTATCTTCTTCTCTCTTCTTCTCTTCCTCTTTCTTCTTTTCTTCCTCTTTCTTCTTCTCTACCTCTTTTCTCTTATCTTCCTCTTTCTTTTTCTCTTCCTCTTTTCTCTTGATTTCTTCTTGCCTTGCTTTTTTCTCTTGCTCTTTCTCCTCTTTCTCTTTGTCCTATTTCTCTTTCTCATCTTGTTCTTTGTCAGGAGTGACATCCTCAATATCTAAAGCATCCACATCAATAGGATCAATTTGTTCTATCACTCTTTCTCCTTGACTATCAAATACCTCATCCGATTTGACTGAGGATCGATCAGCTTGCTTAGCAGCTTTAGATACTTTGTGCATTCTGACAACAGCTTTAACATGTAAATATGTATCCTTTTCTACTTCAGAAGTTTTACCTTCTAGTATCTCAAGTCGTCTCCTTCTCATGAGGAAGAGGCCTTTGTTCTTATCCATTATTTCAAATAATTCAGAATTTGAAGCATCAGGAAAGTACTGTGCAAAAAATTTATCTCTGATCTCTTGTTCCTTTTCAATGGCAATGCGCCATCTATTATCGAAAGAATTATACAAAGAATATGGAGTAATAGATTTAATTTCAGACGGCGACCAGTCATTAACACATAAATATTTAATGACCTCCTGTTCTACATCCTCTTTCTCATTATCATTAAAGTCATCAAAGTGTTCCTTCAAGTCATCAAGCAATTTTATCCTAATGTTTTTTATTGTTCTTTGACAATGTATCAATGGTTTATAAGAGGTAATATTTATATTAACCAGTGCAGAAGTTGTTGGTACATTACTAGTAGACTTTGTCCTTTTGCGTGATTGCCTTGTCTTCTTTGGTTTAGTGTCTTCTGAATCCAGTGAGTGATTCCTGGATTTTCGCTTCCTCTCGAATACTTTTTCTGGAATAATCTCAGGTTTCTTCTTAGCTGGTGACCACTTGGTCTCTTTGGGGTTGACAAAGGTAACTAGTGCAGATACTGATGGCACTGCTTTGCCCTTTTTTTGTTTTGGTTCCTCAATCACTGTGACCCTCTCCAAGTAGGTACTGGTTCTCTTTTTCTTTGCATCCAGTGGTGAGGCAAGTAGGGTAGAGGCATACCTGATCAACATGTCATTCACCACTTCATACCCCATAGGTTCAACTACTTCCTTTCTGGGTTCCACCACTTCCATTATGCATTCATCTATCCTTATTGTGAAGCAGATTTCATCTTCATACTTCTTCACTATATCATCAGATATCCTCATTCTCTGGTTCATCTTCTGCTTGAATTCATCAAAATACTTATTTAGAACTTCAGGATATCAAGCTCCCATTGCTTATAGACTTTCCCTAATTTGTCTAGAAACCGGTAGGTCAGCAGACCATTGAACATCACCTACTCCAGGGAAATAACCTTGAAAGTAGAAGAATAAACCGACTAGAAGTTGGCCAAACCTGAACCTTAGAGAATTGTTCTGTTTGATGGACTTCTGATTCAACAACAATTGCTTCTGTAGATAGGTACATAGATCAGATGTAGTGTCTTCCTTGATCATCCTATAAGCAACATTCACTACAGCGGCAGGGACAGAATTCATTCTACTGGCATAAAATATCATGTAGCCAATCACCATGCAAGCATACTTTACCATATTGTCAAAGATGGTGTTGACGGTCATCACCCATTGGTCACTCATAGAACTCGTGAGGTTTGTCATTTCAGTTTTGGTGACCTTTCTTAGAGCTGGTACTTCTCCAACATTACAGAATGGTAACGACATGAATCACTTCCGGTGTGATGTCATGAGTCCGCTCAAGATATATCTTGTCACCATGCACTCTTCTAAGGGTGATGTGAATATGTTCTTTGGTAAATTCTTCCAGAAAATATACCGCATTGTGTATTTTCATCTTCTCAAGGACACTATACTCAGGTTTGATCTTCTTGTCATCCCCATAAAACAGACTTAGCTGGGAATGAATCACTAGGGATCCTAGGTCTTCCAAATTACAATCTATATACCCTGAAATGTCTCCCTTGACAATAACTCCGATGGGAATTTGAGATAGGGCATTGTATCTCATTTTCTTTTGAAGAAATTCGACTGAATCTACAGGTGCACTAGAACTTGAATGCTATGCAGAAGCCATGATCAAATGATAAGTAATAGTTTTGGAAAATACCTTCACAATCTGAAATTTAGCTTTTCCAATGTCACACACAATACACCACTTCGGTTGCTAGATCACCACTTAGAGTTCTTCATTGACTGCTTGAAGATGGTTGCAAGATTTCTCACAAGATTTCGTCAACTGCTAGACAAATCGCTTTGGTTTCTCTTCTCTTGACAAATTCTTCTTTCGAAAATAGATAAGTGATAATGACGACAAAAATCCCTTTTAAACAACTCTCACCGACTGTAATAAATGGATCACCACTAGGGTATAAACCCTATTTTTTCCTTTTACCGCTTCAGATCTTCTACCATTTGACAGGTAACATATACTGGTAAGAGTCTTTATCGATATAAACTAGGGGTTCAAAATATTTCACCGATATGTTCCAACTAAGATTTTTTGAAGCTCATTTTGCCAGTTCAGAGACTTCCACACTAGGTGCAGAAATAGGTTCATCTTGTGACTTTTCTTTTGATTTCTTTTTCCAAGTTTTGTTCATTTCCACTTGAATGGTTGCAACAAAAATCTTCCCTTCTGGAGTGATCGGTATATCATCTGATAGGTTCTTTCTCAGTCTACAAATTTTGTTAGTGTGTCCTGGTTTATTGCAATGATAGCATACCATTCCAGGTGTCCTCCATGGTCCATTATTCATACTTCCATTCTTCCTTCTGCATGTTGCAGCAGTGTGACCGCTACCACGATAGATCAAACAAGTTGCTTTCCAACTGGTTTCCGCTTGATAACCTACTGACCGATGGCCATAGATATTGTACCGGTTGGGATTCCGGTTCATAGGAAGTTCTGGAATAACTCCTTGAGTCCCTGGAGAATATCTCCCGGTGTTGTGCAAAACTGACCTGCATTCAAATTCTCTATGCCCAAACTTGTTGCATGCATAACAGTTTCCATTGAATTTATTGGATCTAGGCATATTGTTTTGAAAGTAAGGAAAATTGTTGTAGGCCTTTCTTCTACACACATTAGCAGTGTGTCCTTCTTTGAGACAATTAAAGCAAACATGTTTAAATTTTTGCTTACCTTTATCCTTGAATGTTGGTTGCTTCTTTGATGTTTCAACTTTTGTTCCAGAGGTCTCACCTTTCTCATACCCAGAGAAACCAAGTCTAGTGGCATCCTTTATTGGCTTTGCCGATTCCAACTTTTGCTCTAGCTTAGTAGTACTCTTATTGAATTTGGCAAGTATTTCCTTTGACTCAGTAAGCTCCTTGGAAATAGTAGTATTAGACTCCATCAAGGTTGCATTCTCTGAGATAGCCATGTTTAGTTCACCTTGTATTTCTTCTTTTTCCACTTTACTCTCCTGGAGATGAGCGGTAAGGGTACTGATTTCTTGCTTCAGCTTGGAGATCTCATGATCTTTGTTTTTAACCAGATCTTCAGCTTTCCTCTTGTTCTCAAGCTCCTGACTCATTCTAATAGTCAGTCCTTCCAACTCCCTTCTCAGATTGACTTTAGATTCATTCAGTTTTTCAACCTCTTCAACTAGGGCATCTATGTCGGCTTCATCAAAAGATATATTTTCAGTAAGTTCCATCAGTTTCTTAGCATGCTCTCTTCTCTTGGCCAAAGAGGCTTTATACTTGGCTTTGAGTTCATCATAGGCTCTCTCAGTCTGAGTGAGACTATGAGTAAGTTCCCTGACACTGTATTCCCCCATATCTCCTTCCAAGTGGTTAGACTTATAGAAAGGTTGGCTTTGATACCAATTGATGAATACTAAGAGGGGGGGTGAATTATTATGCCAAAAAATACTGTAAACAAACTCTTAAACAATTTAGAAGATAACTGGTACAACAGATTCACTAATAAACCGATTAAGATAAATGCAAACAAAATAGTAAACAAAGCATTCACCCACAAGAGCACAATCACCATAACACAAGATATTTGACTTGGAAATCCAAATGGGAAAAACCATGGTGAGCAAAAACTCACAAGTAACTATCTGCAGGATAGTAACCAAACTGGTTAAGGTCATACAATGTTCTTCACCAGAACAGATCCTGTTAGGAATCTAGATCTCTATTAGGAGATAAGTCCTGTTAAAGACTACCCATTTAGAGGATTTAAGATCCACAGTTGTGAACCACCTTGTTAGAGGATTTACAAAGACTTTGCTGAGCCTACCCGGTTAAGGGCTCTAGACTTGTCAAAGATGTGAGTAATCAACAAGTGAATGATCTAGATAATAGCATAGTCTGCTTAATTAGATCCTTGATAGCTCTTGTTAATTAATTTCAACATTACTTCAGTCTTCAATATCTCCACACTCTATCTCTTCACATAGACCTAATATCTCAATGATTGCACAAAACCTTTTCTATTCTATATCTCACATATGCAAAACCCTCATATACAAAACCCTAGACATGATGTCCTTATAAAGGAATCTGATTTCATGTCGGTCCAATAGGATTAGACCACAAGTTCCTAGGTTCAGTGCATCTAGACACATTTGGTAACACAACACAAAAACACCACCAAAGTGTCGGTGGACTATAACTCATCACACATTACAATAATACCAGTTGGTAACTCATCACAGTTATACCGGTTAAGGCAATATACCGATTATCGGTTATCAAAAATGAATACTGGTACATCATAGTGTTCCTGTCAAAAGTTAACTACCGCTTTGTTCCTTTGTACTGCTTGAGATCCTCGAACTGCTTGAGGTCTTCATACCGCTTGGGGTCTTCAATCAATCTGTGATTGGTAAACCTTCTTCTGCAAAATACTGATAGTCTAAAGACTATATATTCAATGATACACAATACCGGTTGGAACAATTATCGGTTGAGCATAACTCATACAACAAGAAAGTGTGTGTCCATCAATGACAATCAAAACATCATCAAAATGCCAACAATTTTTTTAAAATAAAATATTTCTATAGGGTGTATTGACTTATACCTGTCGATCCATGAGACTTTGCAGGATCCTCGTCAAAGGGGTTTAGGTTCCTGCATATGTAATTCAATTATCTTATGTTAGCTAAAAATTACATGATACGTATACTAAAAATTACATAGTACACAACATGAACAATATGAAATCATCATAATCATTGTATATTTTTTTATTCCTTACCTTTACTTTATGTAGACTATGCAGGATCCTCAACTAAAGGGTTGATGATGTCTATAGTCAATTACTTGTTTACACTAAGGGTGGAAACATCACACAAAATATATACATGAAATCAACACCAACAATTGAGCATCATAAGCATTACATTTGAAATTTGATAAATAATAAATACATATGTATCATGAGCATCATAAGCATCACATATGTATCACCACATATGTAATTGAGCATCATAGGCATCACATGTGTACCATCATAAACATGAAATCAATCACATATATATCATAAATCACCATCCATCACATAGATAATAGACAATCCACATTCCATAAATAAACACAATGTTCAAAAAATGTCAAATGTATCATCATAAACATGTAATCCATCACATATGTACTTTAAATCACCATCCATCACATAGCTAATAAACAATACAGACTCCATAAATAAACACCAATTTTAAAAAATATCATACATTTCGTTCATTTCATTGATCTTCTTCTTCATCCAACTCATCATCATGACCATCATGATCATCATCGCCATCATCATCATCATCATCATCATCATCATCATCATCATCATCGTCGTCGTCGTCGTCATCGTCGTCGTCGTCGTCGTCGTCGTCATCGTCGTCGTCGTCGTCGTCGTCGTCATCGTCGTCGTCGTCGTCGTCATCGTCTTCATCGTCATCATCATCATCATCGTCATCGTCATCACCATCATCACCATCACCATCACCATCACCATCACCATCACCATCATCATCATCATCATCATCATCATCATCTACATCATCTTCTACCTCTTTAGTATCTTCTTCTTCCATCTCATTATACTTTATCGACCTTCCTCTTGGATCATGTCTAACAACAAATGACCAACCCAATTTATGTGGAACCTCTAAGTAAAATAACTGCTCACATTGGCTTGGAAGAACATAGGGCTCATCCCCAACTGGCTCAAATGACCTTGTATTAACTATTGTAAATCCATTATCATGTTCAATTACAGTTCTATCAAGATCATTTTTATTCAGTCGTAGCCTATACCATTTGACAATGAACATAACTAATTTGAAGGAATTAAAGTCACAGTCAATTATATCATTCAAAATGCCATAGTATCAATTTTGAGACTCTTGAGGATGTATGTCATTTCTAGATGAAATATTGGTCACCTCAAAGACTACAGTTATCCCAAAATCACAAGTTTTCTTCGTGTCATTCAACTTTTTGATGCGAAATTTATGACCATTACAACACATAGCCTTGTAGTGTTTGACCTACAACATGTCTAACATGTTAAAATTATTGCATCATGAGTTGATAAACATATGGGTGATTAATAAAATTATACATACCTGTTTATCTCTTAAACCATATGCTAAATCGATTTCCCTTTGTGTAACATTAGAATCTCCATTATGATGAGCTTCTTTAACCAATGAAGCCACACCTTCCCATGTCAATGTGTGACCAGAATGTTGACATCGTTCAATCCACACCGTCATCCAATCAAGATTGTTTGCAATATACAAATGTAGTGCATCCCACTCCTGACCAACTATATAAATAATTAATAGATGACTTACAACCAATTTATTTAGAAGATTAAGAATTAATTAACTACAATAATATCTTATAATTACCTTTCACTTTCCTCAATCTACCTTTCCCCATCAAGTACTCCCCTTCAAATTTGTTAATGGGGTTGGGATCCCAAATGCAATCTACGTGGATCTCTGCTGCAAACTTAGGAAGATATTCAACAATGTACACCATAGTCTGGTATACCATATATCCCTCCACCATAGAACCCTCAGGATGTTCTCTTTGTCAAACCAAAGCCTTCAAAAATTTCAAGTGCCTCTCAACCATCCACATTAACCTAGTGTGTACAGGTCCACACAATTCAATCTCCTCAACTTGGTGTATGAGGTAGTGTTCTTGTGCATTGAAAAATGTTGAAGGTAGACACTTTTGCATTTCACACATTAAATGAGGAATTTTTCTCTTCCAATATTTTATATCTTCTTTATGTATTTGTTTAGATGACAACCATGTAGAAGAGATTCAAGACGCAAAAATATATAAAGGTGACTTTACAAAATAATATATAATATATTACATAACAAGTAAAACAAATTGCAAATATATTATCTATACAACAAATTGAACAAAGATCACTAACTACCTCATGCATTTTCCATGATCATATATGACTTGCTTGATATTATTGTCAAAGTTGTTTGGGAGAGATAGAGGTAGAACGTATAGTAACAATTATCAAATGATCTTTTCATTGTTTTCTAACATAATACAATGAAAAGTACATGCATAGTATACAAATATTTAGTAAATACACAAGAACATGAATTACCTTAATGAAGGTATGCCAATCGTTTGTTTTCATCCTTGGCCCAAATTCACTTTTCTTTGATATGAGATTGTTTATGTTCGCAGAAAATCATGTGGGAAATCGAATTTTTCATATGACTTCTTTTATAGAATTTCTTTGCTAGTTCGTTAATAACCAAGGAAGGGCAGTTATATTAATCTGGTCTCCATTGCTATTTAATTGAATGACATTTTTCATTGCATGATTGGATTCCTGAATGTCACTACAAATTTTGACAATTTTTTCTTTGTCATGCATTCCCTCCAATATTTTCCATGTCTTTGTTATATTCTTTCCAATATGTATAGTATCAAACAAATGCACATAACTTATCTCAGATAACTTTTTAGTCCCTTTGGAAGGTGGTCATTAATACCTTGACGACCTTCACAATCATCAATTACATCATTAGTAAACAAAACATAATAGAAAAATATAAATTCCAAACATAAACCATTAGATGGAATGACATTACCTTGACGATTAATTCTATTATATTCCAACTTCCATAGGCAAGGTGTCATTCTTCGTGGCTTTGATGTAGTCTCTTCTTTCCCATTTAAAATATGTTTTTCAGTATTTTGATACTTATGATTTATGTGGAAGAAGTGCCTATACTCATCAAACACATGCTTTCCTAAACTTTTTGAATGACAAGATTTCATCTTTGGACCACAAACTGGACATGCAAATTTTCCCTTTGTTTGAAGACCTACAGGATAATGTATAATTTAATTAAATATGTTAATTTTTATAATTATAATTATAATGTGCAACTTGAACACTATAACATACCACAAAAATGTGTTAGCCCTGGGGCATCATGTATTGTCCATACAAGCATTGCATGGAATTGAAATTGTCTTTGTCCTGTTGGTCTAAAGAAGTCATACATAGTGACACCATTCCATAACTCTAGCAACTTGTCGATAAGAGGCTCAATATACACATTCATATCTTTAACTTGGTACTTACCTAGTTGAATGAACAAAAATATTACATAATTATTATGACCATTTTACTGCAATATTTATAATTAAATGTAGATGACTATTAAATGATAAAATACCTGGAACAATCATCACCAACATTATGTGCTCCCTCTTTATTGACATCCATGGAGGAATATTATTACTGATAACAAAAACTGGCCACACCAAGTAAATAGATCTCATATGTCCAAATGGATTGAAATAGTCCGTTGCCAATTAAAGTTTGAGATTACGAGGTTCTTCTTTAAAGTGTGGCCACTTTTCCTCTATATCCATAAATGTTGAACCATCTGTAGGCATTCGAATAATGTCATCTCAAATTCTATTGTGTTCATGGTAATCCATAAATTGTGCCAAGCTAGTGCACCTGAATAATCATTGCATATGTGGAATAATGGGAATATAACGAAGAACCTTGCGAGGCACCTTTTTTGTTATTTGATCTGTTCGATATCTACTGATATGACATTCAAGGAATTCTATTGCAAATTCATGTTGTTTATGATATATAATATGATCATTGGGACAAGCATCTATTGCTTGATACTCCATTCCAATATCTTTCAAAATGGAAGATAATTCTCGGTATCAGCGAGGTAGAATATTTGATGGTGGTAACAAAAACTCACCTATCAATCTATATAATATTAATTTGTTAATATAAAGAATATTAATGGTACATGATTTACCCTTTATTAACTATAATGACATATACAACATACCTTAACATACGTGAGATTGTTATGTTGGATAAACCTTGAAGAGTTGTTTGGGAGCTTTCATAAAGGGTCTCGTATGCCTTCTCAAATATAGGTAAATCACAAAAATCAAAGTCATCTTGATCATCATGATTGGTTGCGCCAGTACTAAATGTATCATGGATCAATGTATTTGTACCATCATCTTCAATTGTGTTTTCTAGCGCATGATCGTTATCTTCCATGGGATCATTATCTTCAATTTCAATATTCACATCTCCATGTTCCTCCACTTCGAAAAATATATTCTCTGGGTTGTGTTGTTCCATATCATGTGCCTTGCGGAGCTTGACCTATATAAAAATGATCAACATAACTAAACCATGATCATGATCTCATCATGAAGTGATTTTTTATGTATATAAATTGTTAAAACGATATAATGAACAGCTTACCAATGGATGATAATCATGTCCCCCTTCAATGTGACCATGTTGCCTACAATGTTTCTTAGTTGTTTTGATTAGAAGTATTCTACTCTTTAAGCCCTTATAAATTTTGCAGGGACAATAACATTTTCCATCACCTTTTGTTTTCAAGTTAGACCACAATCTAGCAATTGTCTCCTTATTTTGTTCTTCGTTGATATTTTCTGACATGGTCTTTCTTCACATGCAAAAAAGTCAGGCTATCAAAAATTCCATGCGTAACCTTCACAAACTATGCAAAAGGATATCGCAAGTACAAATGTCTTCTTAGAACTGGTTATATAGAAGTTGAAATGTTACTTAAACTTAGACTCTCTTCAATTAAGAAGACTATTTTATTTAGATAGTTTTCTTGGCTAAAAAAGAAGCTTGATTTTGGCAAGTCGACGAAAAATATTTGAGTTTTAAAAAAAGAGAAACCTTTTTATTGTGTCATCTAATAGAATCAACTTAGGAATGATGAATTTATGAAGAAGTCAAAATGAAACCAACTTCATATGAAAGAGAATTGAATTGACTATTAGAATCCAAAATATGAAGAAACTTGAGCGGTTACATTAAGAGTTATAATCAATTCTTTTGTTGCAACCCTGTCAACAAGGGTTTTATGACAGTTTTGACAAAAACCACTAGAACTTTCTTTATAATCCATGGATGACCTTCAAACCTATCTTGAATTAAAGATAACTCTTCATTCTACAACCTCAAATAGCTTATTAGGGGCCGGATTCAATCCAAATCTTATTAGGAAAAACATCTAAAGAAACAAATAATCATGACTATCAAAAACAATAATTAAAAGTATTGAAGATTGTTAAAAGCTCAAAAAAAAAATTTAACACCCCTGAGCACAGGAAAATGAAGATTTCCTCAATTTTAGAGCGTAAAGTTGGAATTTTGCCCGACTCTTATTTAGGTCTTCCCCTCTGCCATAGTCTAGCCCCAAACTCCTTCTGGGCAAACCTTATTGATAGATTCCAGAATAAGTTGGCTGGGTGGAAAGGTGCTTTGTTAAGCCAAATTGATAAGCTCCAGCTACTCAAAGCTTCACTACAGAGCCTCCTGGTTTATGCTATGAGTTTATTCAAAATCCCCAACAAAATTGCTGATAAACTGGAAAGAATTCAAAAAATAATTTGTGGATAGGGATTGAAATTAAGAACATATTACATCCTATGGCTTCGAATCAAGTTCACCTTCCCAAGTCCATGGGGGGGGCTGGACATTAGAAATCTGAGAGACTTCAATAAAGCTCTGATGGCTAAGCAACTGTGGAGATGTCTTAAAGAGAATAATGAATGGATTGACATTTTCAAACATAAATACCACATTCAGGATATCCAAAACACTCTGGAAGCTTATGACCTTCCCAACTCTATCTCTGATTTAAGGAGTAACTTCTTTGGCTCCTCCAAAATTATTTTTCATTGTTGTAGATGGGTGTTGGGGAATGGTTCCGAAATCAGGTTTTGGGAGGACTGGTGTGTTGGCATATGCACACTCCAATGAGACATTGAAGGTGATTGTAGGGTTGCCATCAATGACAAAACCTTCAATCACCTTCAATGTCTCATTAGAGTGTGCATATGCCAACAATCTCCCCCTTTGGCATTGATGGCAACACTCATGAGAAATTCAAAGAGTGTCCAAAAACTTGTATCCCAAAAAAATGTGTAGTCCAAAAAAGTTTCCAAAAATCTTAACCTTTGTCATTGATGTCAAAGGGGGAGTAGTAGTATGAGCAAATTCAAAACACAAGAATCATATACTCAGGGGGAGCACACATTATTTTGGAAACTTTTTTGGACTACACATTTTTTGGGGATACAAGTTTTTGGACACTCTTTGAATTTCTCATGAGTGTTGCCATCAATGCCAAAGGGGAAGATTGTTGGCATATGCACACTCCAATGAGACATTGAAGGTGATTGAAGGTTTTGTCATTGATGGCAACCCTACAATCCCATGATACCGGCAAGGCATTACACTAGCATCAGCAGATCACACTCTACACCGGCACTCAGGACACCGGCACTGGCACAGAGAAAGGAAGGATACCGATACAGAAGACCGACAGGATTTTTGTTATATTATATTTTGTTTATTATTGTAAAAAATTTGTAAGCCGACTTGGTATCATTATAAAATGACTTGTATATATAAGAAGTCATTGTAGAACATTTTGTAATGATGAGATACGCGAATTAAGGCAGACCTATTATGTGAAATATAGGTTAGGGGTATATGTAAAGAACAGAGCAGAAACTGGTACTGAATCAGGCATTGAATATGCTATTGTATAGCAATACAAGATATTGGATTTATATAATCCACATTGTAAGTTAGTGAGACTTCCATTTTTTAGCAGTGAGCTCTAGCCAAGAGGCCTTCCTACATGTGCAAGCCCCTATTGTAAGTAATATTCTCTTATTGGCTAGTAAGTGAATATTGTGGGTCACAAATCCCACTGAGGTTTTTCCCACACCGGGTTTCCTCATTAAATCCTTGTGTTATGGTGTACTTTTCATGTGGATGTTCTTTATTCTGTTTATTGCATTAATTCTTCCATACCGGTAGACTGTTATAATATGTTTTGCATGTTTTAAAGAAAGAAATTCATATATCGGTCAGATACTGATTCACCCCCCCCCCCCCTCAATCTTAGTATTTGTGGCAATCCTAACATGGTGGACTGGTGATGGCCCCCTATCAGATTCTGTTTGGGCTCCTCCTTTCAAAGAATTATGTCTCAAAAAAATTGGCCCCTAGGTGGCTCATTATATTAGAGATGGAGCCTGGTTGGATCTCAATTCTGTGGATAATGCTTTGTTACCCTTGCAACCCTGGTTGAGTTATATACATATCCCCCTCTCTCATGTGGAGGATGAAGTGTTCTGGAATTTCTCCTCTTCTAGGAAACTCAAGGTTGTCGATGCTTACAACTTGATCTCTAGAAACTTTTCTCCACGCCCTTTTGGGCCAATATCTGGAATAAGTACTTAACTCCAAAAATTAACATCTTTTTTTGGTTGTTTATGTAGGGTAAGATTTCTACCATTGACAATCTTTGCAAAAGAGGTCTTCCTCTTACTAATAGATGCTTCCTTTGCAAAAAAGTAGAGGAAAATGCTAGTCATCTGCTACTACACAACTCTTTTGCCATGGATATCTAGAGTTTCTTTCTTGATATCTGGAACACTAATTGGGTCTTCCCTAATTCTGTTCAAAGGTTGTGGTTTGAATGGAAGTGCCCCTTCCACAATCAGGCTTTGGGAGTGCTCTAGAATATGTCTCTTCATCATATTACTTGGGGTATTTGGAAATAAAGAAACAATAGTCTTTAGAGATTTGAAATTTACTGCGCTTGTTGTGGCTATTAGAATTCATAATTCTATCAAGGATAATTTTGTTCACTCCTGCCCCAGTAGAAGGAATGACCATCCTGTTAGGTCCCGAGTACAACTAAGAGGGGGGGGGGTGAATCAATTGGCTTAATAATATTAACCAAAAACAACTTAATCAAATTATTGCTTAATACCGGTGAGACAATCTGTTATACCGGTGGATAGATTTAACAGATAGATACAATATCGGTAAAGATTAATGCATGAAATTAAAAGACAAAGTCATCCACAACACATAACACTAATATTTGTACGTGGAAACCCTATAAGGGGAAAAACCATGGTGGGAAACCTTACCCACAATCAGATGATACTACTGCAGATAGTAAGTGTACATAAATGGGGCCTGCACATGCAGAAAGGCCAAGCGCCTAGAGCTCACTGCTCAAACACAAAAGGGAAGTAACACTGACTTACAGTTGGATGGTTAAATCAAATAATAATGTACTACACAAAATAGCATCTTCATATGTTGGATTCAGTACTGGTGTAGTTCTGATATGCCTTCACAAAAACCTAGCTTTACTTTCAAATGATGTCTGTGTGTGTAGCTCTGCTTAATCTCACATATACCTTCACACAAAACCTTTTTCACATTCCCTCATCGATCTTACAATTAAGACCTTACATTTATACCATAACCTAAGACCAATTTTAGTAGGTCATCTCTACAAGATATTACAATAAAATCATTTTACAAACAATACAATATCTGATGCAATAACTGATTGAACATGTCGACTTAATGCATTTACAACAATAATTAATCATCTCCATAGCGTGCCATGCTGATCTGGAAAAGATAAACCCTGCCGATGAAACCTTGGATCTATTTGTCGGTAACAACAAATATGAAAATACGAATATGCCAATAAATAATTCTCCAAGATAAGATGTTCAAACAATGTTTTCAACATTACCAAGTGTTTTCTAAGTCATTCCAAGTGCCGATGATCATTATTTCCTGCCGGTGTACCATATACCGGTGACTGTGCAAAAGTCACTTGCTTGTTGGTGAATGTTGCTGGATCTCCAAAGTGCTAGAGTTTTAGTAGGTGTTGACATCAATGACAAAACCATACCAAAATACCAACAATCTCCCCATTTGGCATTGATGGCAACACAAGATGGAAAAACCATCAAAGTGCCAAAACAGAAATGCCAAGTATAAAAATCAATAATCTCCCCAAAGTAACAATCTCTCCCCCTGAGAGTAATATGAGTTGCCTTATGTTTTTCTTATGCTTTTCTATACCAATCTCTTCCCAAAAGATAGTGTATAATGTGTTTTTCCAATAGATATCTCTCCCCCTTTGACATCAAATGCCAAAGTTACAAAAAGTATGCAAAATACCAACCAATTACAATATACCAACTACTCCCCCTGAGAAGTAGTTTCCTCATCAAAGCCGAAGTAAAAACAATCTTTGTTAATTCTGTCGGTTGATGACAATCATCAACTGTCTAAGCTTCTACCAGTGGGGGTATGACCCCAAGCTGATCTCTTAGATATTCAAAAGTCTCCTTAGGTAGAGGTTTAGTAAAAATATCTGCAATCTTCTCTTTAGTATTCACATAAACCATTTTGACTATTTTTGCTTCAACATTTTCTTTCAAAAAGTTCAATTTGATAGAAACATGTTTAGTTTTAGAATGTTGTACTAGATTCTTGGATATATCAATTGTTGCAGTGTTGTCACAAAAGATAGTTATAGGTTCCTTGCAATTTACCTTTATGTCTTTTAGCATTTATTTAAGCCATAATACCTGTGTACAGTTTGTTGCTGCTGCAACATATTTTGATTCTGTTGTTGATAAAGATGTGCAACTCTATTTCTTGCTTAACCAGGAAATTAATTTGTTTCCAAGGAAAAATGCTTCGCCGGTGGTGCTTTTTCTGTCATCTACATCTCCTGCCTAATTTGCATCTATATATGCACATAGTTCAAAGTTTTCATCTCTAGTATACCATAAGCCAAGATTTGTAGTGCCTTGTAAGTACCAAAAAATCCTTTTTACTGCTGTTTCATGATTTTCTCTAGGATTACTTTGAAATCTTGAAACAATACATACTACATTTATAATATCTGGTCTTATTTGTGTTAAATACAGTAAACCTCCTATCATAGATTTGTACCTAGTTGGATTAACAGGTGTTGATTCATCTCTTAGTGATAATTTGTCATTTGTAGTCATAGGTGTACTTACCGGTTTAGAGTTCTCGATCCCAAATTTCTTTAGTAGCTCTTTTAAGTATTTTGATTGACTCAAGAATATACCTTTGTCAGTCTGTGAGATCTGCAATCCTAAAAAGAATTTTACTTCTCCAATCATAGACATTTCAAATTCTTGTTGCATTTTGATAGAGAAATCCTTACATAATCCATCTTCTCCTCCAAATATTATATCATCAACAAAAACTTCTATAACCAAGATGTCATCATTAGTCACTTTATAGTATAAATTATTGTCTGCATTTCCTTTAGAGAAACCAATCTTCAAAAGATACTTATCTAATCTTGCATACCAAGCTCTTGGAGCTTGCTTCAACCCATACAAAGCTTTCCTTAACCTGCAAACCATATCTTTGTCTTCTGTCAAAGAAAATCCATCAGGTTGTTCAATGTAAACTTCTTCTTCAAGAATTCCATTAAAAAATGCACATTTAATATCCATCTAATATACTTTATAGTTCTTATGAGCTACAAAAGCCAAGAATAATCTAATTGCCTCAATTCTAGCTACCGGTGCAAAGGTTTCATTGTAATCAATTCCTTCTTTTTGAGAATATCCTTTACATACTAGTCTTGCTTTGTTTCTAATTACTTCACCATCTTCATTAAGTTTGTTTCTAAATACCCATTTAGTTCCAATAACATTTTTATCTTTAGGCCGAGGAACTAATGTCCACGTGTCATTTTTTCCAATCTATTTCTAATTCTTCTTCCATAGCTTTAATGCAAAATTTATCTTCACATGCCTCATTAATTGATGATGGTTCAATTTGAGAAATAAGACATACCTCTTCATTTGCCAATCTTCCTCTTGTCATAACTCCTCTATATTTGTTTCCAATTATCTAATCTTCAGAATGATTCAGTCTTACATACTAGGGTGTCTTTGTTTGTTGTTGTTCCTCAGTTACTGTGGAATTTTCAGATGATACCAGTGTAATTGGATCTTCACTCTGTATCGGTGTGTTCAATGTAGATTCATTTGTCAGAATTTCTATTGCCGGTTCAAAATCCATATACCTTGAAGTTCCTTTGAATTGTTCGTCAATCTTTACATTTGTGCTTTCAACAATTTTTTGCAATCTCTTGTTAAAACATCTATATGCTTTACTCTTAGATGAATAACCTAAAAATATTCCTTCATCACTTCTAGGATCAAATTTCCCAATGTACTCATCTCTTCTAACATAGCATTTACTTCCAAAAATTCTAAAATATTTAAGAGTAGGAGTAATACCAAACCATAGTTCATGAGGGGTCTTACCGGTTTCACCTTTGATGTGAACTTTGTTGAATGTATAGACTGTTGTACTTACTGCTTCTCTCCAATATACATGTGGTAGATTTGATTCAGATAACATACTTCTTGCTGCATCCAAGATAGTTCTATTCTTTCTTTCTACAACTCCATTCTGTTGTGGTGTTCGGGGTGCTGATAGCTGTCTTCTGATTCCATTCACTTCACAATAGGTATTAAATTCCTTAGATTTAAACTCACCTCCTTGATCTGATCTTAAACATTTGATTTTCTTACCGGTTTCATTTTCAACCATTGCTTTGAATAGTTTAAACTTTCCAAGTGCTTCTGATTTTTCTCTGAGAAAAGTAACCCAGCACATTCTAGAGTAGTCATCAATGATTAGCATGAAATATCTATCACCTTGTAAACTTTTAGTTCTAGCTGGACCACATAAATCAGTATGAATTAAATCAAGAGCATTATTTGATTTTTTTGGAATACTTTTGAAACTAACTCTAACCTGTTTTCCAAATTGACATTCCTTACATACTGTGTTGTGAGGTTTGACAATTTTAGGTAAATCTCTAATTGCCTTAGTAGTACTAATCTTTACCATGCAATCAAAATTTACATGACAAAGTCTCTTATGCTATAGCCAACTTTCATCAATATGTGCAATCAAGCATGTCTTTTCACTGTTATTCAAATGAAAGATATTACCTCTAGTCTGATTATCGGTTGCAATTTCTAAACCAATTCTGTTCATGATTTTGCATTTACCATTCTTAAATTGTAACTGAAATCCTTTCTCAACTAATTGACCAACACTCAAAAGATTATACTTTAAGCCTTCAACATAGTAAACATTGTCAGTGTTATGCTTACCATCAAGAGATATTGAACCCTTACCTTTGATTGAACAAGCTTTGTCATCTCCAAATCTTACTAGACCTCCATTGTACTCCTGAAAAGTTGAGAATTTACTTTTGTCACCAATCATGTGATGTGAGCATCCTGAATCAATGATCAATTCATCCTTAGTTTCAATTTTAGCAGCCATGGCCTGTTCTACCAGTTGATCAGTAGGTGTTGATTGATTTTCTGTTATAGCAACAAAAACCCATCCATTGTCTGTCAAGTCCTCATCAGAATCATCAGTGACTCCTTCATCAGAAACATAACAAGATTTGTCCTTATTCATCTTGAATTTGTATCTCTGATATTCAGGGTTAGGTTTGTATGTCCTTCTAGCTTCTTCTCTTAACCTAGAATGTCTATCAGGGCATCTTGAAGCCATATGACCAATCTTATTGCAGTTAAAACATTTAAAGGGTTCTTTACCTTCATACTTACTTCCAACTGGACCTTTAGGCATTTTTCTTGCAAATAGTGCTTCAAGTTGTTCAAGTTCTTCATTTTCTCTCCTGCTTTCTTCAAGTTCTCTTGCATAAAAGGCTTTCCAATCAGACTTGTCAAATGATGGTGCAGATGGTGTTGATGCTTTAAAAGCTAAGTCTATTTTTATAGTAGCAGTAGGAGCAAATTCCTCAATTTCAAAGGCTGATAGTTTTCCAATCAATGTATCCCTAGTTACTGATGTGTTAGGCATTGTTCTAAGTTCACTTATTGCAGTAACCTTCATTTTATATGCCGATGGAAATCCTCTTAAAACTTTTGAAACAATTTCATATTCACTTAAGGTTCCTCCACAACATTTAATACCCAATACAATTTCATTTACTCTTTCCATAAAAGCAGAGATTCTTTCATCCTCTTCCATTTTTAGACTTTCATACCTGACCTGGAAGCTTTCAAGTTTTGCAATTTTGACTGTGGAATCTCCTTCATTCAGTGTTTCCAAGTGGTCTTAAATAGCTTTATCAATAGACCTATCTGATAATCCCATGATTTTCTGATTTGATAGAGCGCTCAAGAGTGCTTCTCTTGCCTTGCAAACATTCTCCTCATCTTTAGTCAGATTTGGTGGATTAGGCTGAATTACAGTAGGAGCAGTATATCCAATCTTTGTTACATCCCAGATGTCCTTCCAATGCAATTCAGATGTGTCTCCATTCTGATCTTCCATATTCCATAGTTGGTTCCATCAAGTTTAGGACTGTCCTTCCTGAAATAGTTAGTAGACATTAGATCTCCTCAAGCTGTTAAACTTTTGCAAAAGAGGACTAGGCTCTAATACCAATTGTTAGGTCTTGAGTACAACTGAGAGGGGGGGGTGAATCAGTTGTCTTAATAATATTAAACAAAAACAACTTAATCAAATTACTGCTTAATACTGGTTAGACAGTCTGTTATACCGGTGGACAGATTTAACAGATAGATGCAATACCGGTAAAGATTAATGCATGAAATTAAAAGACAAAGTCATCCACAACACATAACACCAATATTTGTACGTGGAAACCCTGTAAGGGAAAAAACCACAGTGGGAAACCTTACCCACAATTAGATGATACTATTGCAGATAGTAAGTGTACATAAATGGGGTCTGCACATGCAGAAAGGCCAAGCGCCTAGCGCTCACTGCTCAAACACAAAAGGGAAGTCACACTGAATTACAGTTGGATGGTTAAATCCAATAATAATGTACTCCACAAAATAGCATCTTCATATGCTGGATTCAGTACCGGTGTAGTTCTGATATGCTTTCACAAAAGCCTAGCTTTACTTTCAAATGATGTCTGCGTGTGTAGCTCTGCTTAATCGCGCATATACCTTCACACAAAACTTTTTTCACATTCCCTCATCGATCTTACAATTAAGAGCTTACATTTATACCATAACCTAAGACCAATTTTAGTAGGTTGGCTCTACAAGATATTACAATAAAATCATTTTATAAACAATACAATATCCAATGCAATAACCGATTGAACATGTCGGCTTAATGCATTTACAACAACAATTAATCATCTCCATAGCGTGCCATGCTGATTTGGAAAAGATAAACCCTGCCGGTGAAACCCTGGACCTATTTGCCGGTAACAACAAATATGCAAATACGAATATGCCAATAAATAATTCTCCAAGATAAGATGTCCAAACAATGTTTTCAACATTACCAAGTGTTTTCTAAGTCATTCCAAGTGTCGGTGATCATTATTTCCTGTCGGTGTACCATATACCGGTGACTGTGCAAAAGTCACTTGCTTGCTGGTGAATGTTGCTGGATCTCCAAAGTGCTAGAGTTTTAGTAGGTGTTGACATCAATGATGAAACCATACCAAAATACCAACACATCCCCTCCCTTCTCTCTAGGAGGAATGGGATACTATCAAATAGTGGAAAATTGACTGGAATATTGCCATTTTGGTGCACAAAATTAAACAATGCAGAAAAAATGTTCTTTGGCTTCCCCCCCCCTATAGGATGGATCAAAATCAATGTGGACGGGGTGGCTAAAGGGAATCCTGGGCCAGCTAGGTGTGGGGGAGTGGCTAGGAATCATATTGGTCTATTGGTTTCTGCAATGGTGCTCCCTTTGGGCACCCAGTCCAACTACTTTGTGGAGGCTAGCGTTGCCCACTTTTGGTTACACATGGCTAAAAGGGAAGGTTTTAGAAAGGTCTGGTTGGAATCTGACCACTAAACATTGTGAATTGCTTGAATGGGCGTACCGATCCTAGTTGTACTATTGCCAACCTGATCAAGGACTGTCGGGATATGAAAGAAGAGTTAGATGATTTCAAAATTTTGCACGTCTTTCAGGAAGGCAATAAGGTGGCAGATTTATTGACAGATTTACTGGCCAATATGGTTGTGGGCTATGTGGTGGCTAAATGGTGGAGCAGTAGGGACTCTTTCCCAAAAAACTTGTGCGATCTGGCTTGTGATGATTCCTCTCACTTGTGGTAATTAATGATTTTAATCATGATTTGATTAAGTTGTTGGGGAAATGGCTTCTTTTTTATTTTCCTATTCGAAGATTTAGTGACTACCCTTCTATTTGGATTTTCTATCTTATTGTGTGGCCCGTCACCTGCTACTGTTCGGAGACTGTGTGGCCCATTTCCTACTATTGTCCGGAGACTTCTCTGGTGTGGCCCATTCCTTGCTTTTGTTTGGTGACCCGGATCATTATGGGTGGGGACAAGAATAGGCAAGAGTCGCCCATTTTTGAGAAATGGAAGAAAAATAAGGAGGTTTGGCAGGAAATCCTTGATGGGGGAGTTGTCCCCTTCTTGGAAAGACTCCATGGACCTTCTCCTCTGCTCATGGAAACCATTGTTAATGAGTGGAAAAAAGGGGTTCTGAGGGCTTATGGTGTTGAATTCCAGCTGGATGAAACCCTAATAGCTAGGGTTACAGTTCTGGCGATGAATGGCAGAAGGTTCTACAAAGACAGGAAAACTGGGGAGGAAGACATGGTGAATTTCTTCGACAAAGATAAGGAGCGTTCAAGAGTCAATAAAATGGATGAAGGTGGATACAGTAGGAAAGATCTTATGGCTCCCTAGGCAGATATTGCCGAGTTCATCATGAGGTACATTACGCTTGATGGCAAATATGACAGTATCTTTTCTTACCATTTTACCATTTTGAACCACTTTAGGCATGGCAAAGTCATTTCTATTCCTTTCTATCTGGCCTCTTCTTTGGAGAATAGTCTTGAAAAACATGTTGAGAATCCAAATAATCCGGTCCTCCATGAAGGGCTTATTGTGCTCATTATGGAGTACACTAAGACCCATGAAGTTGTGCCCTCTCTCTTTTAGAAAGGCCAAATTACTAATACTCAGGACGTCTCTAATTCGGATAAGGAAATGGAGGATAGTGGGAGTGCCAAACTTTTTGATCACCCTGATTACAAGTCAGTTGAAGATGTAAATATAAATCAACCAACAAGCTGATTTTTTAGCCTTCTAAAAAGAAGAAGCTTATGATTAAGGACTATGGTCCCAAGACCCTGGACCAGGGAATTAAACTAGACATTCCTCTTAATGTCCTGCAGGAAAAATAGGGGACTCTGCCTAAAGAAGCAGACAGTGGGTTACAGAAGAATAGTACTCTGATGAACCTAGTGATGGAATTGACTAGAAGCCAGGAGAGTTGTTGGAAGTGGGTGGAGAAGGAGATTGATACACTCAAAGAGGGGATTAAGGAAATAATTGATATCTTCACTACTACGCTTGAGCCTAGCAAATTTGAGAAGCTCATGATCATGACCCATAAGCTCTCCCATGATGTCAAGGTTATGAAATGCAACCATGAACAAATAATTGAAAAGGTGGAACAGTCGATGGCAGAGATAAAGAAAAACCTCAAGAACCTGGTTGACATAAGAAAGGAGGCCATGAATAATAGTATGGAGGAGATTGAAAAGATCAATGTCATGGTTGCAGAGTACATATCCATTCACAGTGATCTTGAGAAAGATCTTGGAGGTGAAGGCATTTCTACTGGTGGCAACAAAACCATAGGCCCTAGCTCTAGGACCGGAAGTAGGAGCATAAATAAGGGCACCTTCAGGTTCATTATGGAGGAATTGGAGAAAATAAACAAGATTACCATCTAGAAGAAGAAGGAGTTGGTGCACTCTCTTAATTGAGAGTTTTTGTTTTGTTGTCTGTGTCTCTTTTTTCTTTCGTGTTTGTTCTGGGGTGCTCCCCTATTTTGCTGTTGGTTTTTGTTTGGTTGGCTGATGGCCATATTCTATTAAAAATTTGGTTTCGAGCCCATGTAAAACCTGTTTATCTTTATCAAAAACAATTAAAAGTATTGAAAAAAATATCAATTTTCTCATTGAATCTTCATCAAAAACATTTTCCAATACATACTTTATAGAAATACACATCCTTCCTATTTATCCAATAAACAATTACATGGAATTTTTACATTCAAACTGATATACAACCCTATAACTGTCACAACCTTGCAGAATTAAGTGACAGTCAGAGGCTTTATTTGATCTAGCCTTACAAGACTTTCCTCCAACTCTATCACACACACTTAATCCGAATAAATGATGGATTTTATAGCCTCTCATGGTTTTATAATTGTTCCAACTGCCCCTAAAACTGAAATGTACAATTTAACAACATTTTATGCATTGTTGCATTACAACTTTTTAGTGACACCTTGACAACTTTTGCCTTTTGACATGAATGACCACTAAACATTACTTAGATACTCTGAACACCTTAGAATGGACTAAAAAAAAATATTAAACCTTTATAACCCTTCCATGGGTACATTTACATTATTTGAACAATCAGGACTTGAATAGGACTATTTGACAACTTTTGACAAAATGGCTCAGTTAGCCTTACACATTGATTTCAAGCTTGACAAGCTTGTTTATTTCTCATTACTTATGATGAGTATGTAGCTTCTTAATCTTATTACCATTTAGTTCTTCATTTTCTTTAAGCAACAAGAGAGTATGGATGTCTTTAAGTATGGATGTCTAGAAGTGGAAGAGAAATGGAAGAAGTCCATTAGAACTCCACAAGTCTGAAAATCAAACCATAGGTGTAGCCTACCTCGAAGAAATCACCCTACCAAAGCCAAAGGTCATTGGGAAGCGATTAACTATCGCTAAAAGGGGATAAGAGTTATCCCAATACCCAATAGACACATCAAGAGGATATACACCGACCGAGTCATTACTAAAGTATCATCGGTGTGACTTTTGCTATTTGAACATGTGAATTGTTGTGTTGCCGATAGCCAATAAGGCTATCGGTAAGACTTACATCGATAGGAACAGAGGCCTTAGTCATCGGTACAACTTAAAGAGATCGAGGTGTAACATTTCAAGCTATCCTAACACTCGATGGAAACAACAGAGTAGGAGATTCATCTGGGAAAAAGTAACTATCAATAGAGGTTGTTCAAGGTTATGCTGATACCCAATGGAGGGATCGGGAAGACACACACCACTAAAAAAAAGCGACTTAAGGAATGAAATATTGCTGATGACACCAAGGGAGTAATTCGTCAGGAAAGCATATACTGATGAGCCGTTACATATACAATTCAAAACTGAAACCAAAGCATCATATATTTAATGCGTGCAATTGAGTAGATTGATGGCTCACATGAGGAAAATTAAGAACCAAATGCAGGTTGTGTCTTAGCAAAAAACACACAAGGTGATAATTGTTGCTCACAATTCATCACACATCATGGAGGCTGCAAGTTCATCAGGAAGAAAGAGGAGTGCTAAGGGCTCTGAATCCACTGAATCAAGATGTCATTGATCAATTGCAGTCCCTCGGCCCAGAATCAAGGAGGTCGAAACAACATTTATCCAGAAAAGACCATCTTGAGGACAAGTTTAAAGGGGTTGGAGATGTGTGGACAAAGGTGAGAGGTTATGAACTCTTCTTGTTTCATTTTCTGAGAAAGGACAGAGAAGTGTCAATTTGTAACCCGTGGATAACCAACTGAGGTAAACTAGTTGTTCCAAATGTTTTCATAAATATCAGATTTATGGAAGTCTTGTTTAAAAATTACAATTTTGCGAAGAGATGCATTCATTTTCCAAATGGCGAAGTGTTTATCAGATTTAGGCGTGGCACCATAGATTTTTTTTTAAGCTTAGACCCTAACCCTGATGTACCCTTGTCGTTTGAAGAACTAGAGAAGGAATTTGTTAAAATGGATACTACTTATAAAGGGTGGAACTTAGCTTTCCACAAGGTTCAAAAGGGAATTCTAACCGAAGAGGATGGTCCTCCATTCAACATGGACATTTTTAGACACTACTTACAGTACACCTATATGTCATGTGGACAGGTTGGAGGTATAGAGTCCCTGATGTAGCTTATATTGGGTCATTGGTGTTAGAAGAAAATGTACAGATGTATGAGACAAGACCCTTTGATTATGCTACTTATGTTGTACAAAAATTACATGAAGGTTTCTTGAACCTCAGAGATAATAGGGAGCCCACTTTCAATTTTTACTCATTGTTAATGCATTCGATTTTATTTTATGGAAGATTTAGGGGTATGTGGCCAATGAATTTAAAATTTAACACAGTCAACAAAGAAGGTAAAGAACAACTAGTATAGATGTGGACATCAGTTTGAGATTCACGATATGTGAAATCAAACTACATCAAGTTTGAAGGGCTAATAGTAAAGCCATTACACTAGATGTATGGTGTCTCGTGTGAAGGATCTATTTCCACTGAAGTTAAAAGATTTCTTAAACCTGTTGTTTTTTATGAAAGAGGTATTGTCAATCACAACTGGGGCGATTGGTTTGTTCACAAGGACTTTACTTAATTCAGGATTTATGGTTTCGAAGGAACCCCATATCTGTTGCCAAAACTTGTACCAAATAGAATTGCTTATATGGAGATTGTGAGACAGTTAACTGTTTCGAATGCCAAACATTTTAGAGGTATGCATAAGCAAACTTTCCTGCTTGGGACTCTTAGTTTTGGATATTTTACCATTGTATCAACAAAGGCTTATGAAGCCATTGATAGGAAACTGATTAAAAAATACAATTTGTTCAAATATGCTGCTAGGGTCAATTATGACCCCGAGGGATATATTCACAATTACAAGAAAAGTCAAACTATGGGAGATTATATTCATGTTTACTTGGAAGAAGAGGCCATGTTTAGAAACATGGAGGAGGAAGAGGCCCAGACGACAATTGATGAATTAATCAAGAAATTGGAAGAAAATAAAAAGAGATTGCAAGAAATGGAAATTGAAGAAGAAGAGAGTGAAGGTGAGTCCAAAGAAGTTGACATGGTATCTAGGCATCAAGCACCAGACACAACAAAAGAGCTAGACTTGCAAGATAAAATTGTTGCTAGACTGAACATCCATAGTGATGCAAGATACAATGAGTATTCTACCTTTGTTTTTGATGATGTTTTTGTTAAGTCAAAAGAATTTAAATCATTTTTATATAATTTCAAAGGGAAAAAACTGAGACTCTATCCCAAATGTAACCCCTGAAAAAGAATCAGAATTGTTGGGGAAACTAAAGGAAGAAATTAGTTTAGTATTGAACAATATAACCCCTCAAAGGGGAAGACAACTTCTTAGTGAAGCAGGCATCATCATCTTTCTAGGATGCGACATGAGTGCATCATTTATTTTTGATAGAATGTTACATTCTGAGAATAAGAATTTTAAATTGGATATTTAGGGGGTAAATGATGTGTATGTCGGCTCTAGATTTGACCAGAATGAAGAGGGTTTTATTTTATGGTCTCTTTACCCTCCAAATAAGAGGCCAAAAATCATTTATGTGGATAAAGCCTTTGGTCACATGAAATTTAAAGTTGGTGATGTAGATCCCATTGTTATTGCTGATATGGGTATTGATATTTAAAAATTTAATAAAGCACAATTGGTCAAAGTGATCAAAGAAAGAGATCAATACAAGGGATTATATGATGAATTGCTAAAAAGATGAGGACAACCTGTGCGACAAATCCATGATGGGTCTTAGTGGAAAAAGAAATGTGAGGAAGTGCAACTGGAAAATAAAAAGTTGAAAAGGAAAATGCAGAGTGTGAGGGGTGACACAACCTCTCTTTTATTGTCTAAGATATTTGAAAAATTGCAGGGTTTCCTTGAATATTTCAGGGTTGTTTATCAAAAGAATATGGATAATGCAATATCTCACAACCGGATTTATAACAGACTAGGAACTTTTTTGCATGATAAGACAATGGCCAATACAGATGTTGAAGTTATTAAAGGAATACAAAAGCTGAAAAAAAAGCATGAAGACTTTGACATAGAATTGCAAAATGAATTTAATGAATGTAAGGAAATAGTACAGCATGGTTTTTCAGAAATTGAAGATCAGAATGGACAGATTAAGGATAAGGATAAATGGATTGTGGAGTGCCAAAGTCTTCTTAGTGCTTCCCTTAACATTGTCTGGTCTGATGTACTTGACATGACAGACACAATCGAGCAGATGGAAAACTTCATCACTTTGGAGATTTTGGTTAGAGATATTATCTATGATGTAGGTACCTACAAATCAGAGGGATATTTGAAGCACATTCAGAAAGTGTAATCAGATGCTTGGAGACCAGCCATAGATATAAAAAGATGTATAAATATGTGACTTTGTATTTTAGAGTTTTAGTTTCTTAGGGCAGTTTTTAGGTAGTTAGTTTCTAGTTAGTTTTTTGTTAATTTTAGTTTAATGAAAGGGTATGCCCTTTCATTTTTCAAACCGAATCCTCATCTATAAGTGGGGGATCTTTTAGGAGAGACAAATATCACAAGTTTATAGTTTTTTTTATCAAGACAATCTCTATGCATTTTCTTTTGAACTCGTTGTCTGGAAGTACCAAGTTGATGAAGGATATGCATTGAAATCAATTGGTTTAAGTATTTTATTTTCAATATAAAGATTCAAGTGTTTCTCATTCATGATGGTATCAATATTTTCAATGGATTGATCAGTTCCTTGCATAAATCTATTTACATAGGTTGTTTCATTGTGCAATCTTATGTTGTTGTAATTAAGATTGATTTTTAGTTTGAATATCGATTTGAAGGATTGGTTGGCGAACTTCAAATTTTCTTATTGGTCTTTCAAAGTAAAGTTAAATTCAGTAAGACTAACTAGATGTCACATTTTAATTTCAATTCATATGGAAGCCTTTGAGATGATGGTCTTGTTACATAAACAAGTTATTAAAACTATCTCTAAGGTTAAACATAGGATTTTTCATTTGAAATGATATGAAACCAGTAAGGAATCAAGGAACTGGTCTTTTATTGATTTTATATATTTGAATCAAGTATTTCCAGAGCAAGTTTCATTAAGGAATCATATTTATAATTCATACAATCACTACTTTATAAACATTCATTTACAAGCAAGCAGATGGAAAACATTCATTTACAAGTAAGCAAGCATATTGATTCTGGTATAGTAAATAGGGTTTACTTATTTTTTAATTTTTATACAATACTTTTAGCCTTTATCTAACATAATTGATAATTGGAAGACTTTTCAATAACTAGGATCTACATCATTAGGAAAGTAAAGAAAAACAGATAAACGAGAACATACTGGTAGGATGACAAGCTCAAATTTATGAGATACAAACTTTGAAAGGAACTTGTCTACAACCAACTTTATATGATTCAAACACACAACCTGCAAGTCCACAAGAATTTACAGGCATGCGAAAATCTATAGGAATTTTTCCATCTCCAATAGTTCGATACCCTCTAAACTACAGAATCAATTCTTTGATATCACCTTCTAGACAACCTAATTTGTAAAGGCAGAGGCAGAGGAAGAGGCAGAGGCAAAAGAGGCAAAGGAAACATTGAACCCGATTTACAAAGGCAGAGGCAAAGGAAGAGGCAAAAGAAACAAAGGAATTGGCAAAGGTAGAGGAAGTCGAGAGTTAATTCAATTTGTCGCGCGTGATTTTCAAATGAACCTGTGGTTTTCTTTTCTTTTTAATAATGCCTCTAGTCGTCAGAATTTTGACAAACACGAGCTTTGTCAGAAAACGTCGTCGACATTTCGACGTTATCGGGCATTTAAAAAAAAAAATCAAATTTGATCACAAAATGCCTTGTCCGTCGGAAACCTCTGTTGGAATTTGAGGCCAAATGTATTAGTGTAAAATTGTGCCACCATGAATGATAGTGATCCCTACAAAGGTAAGCTATAAATTCCACACAATGAGGAACACATAACAGAAAAAAATACTATTTATTTATATGAGAAATTGAATGAATAAAAGGGTTAATATCTCGTTCTCTATAAATTGTACCATTGTGAATGATTTTTAAATTTCAAGCTCTTAAAGGCTCTATGACCAGTAATGTTAAGACCATACATGTAATAATAAGGGGAAAAGAATAAAATTAATTGTTCACCTTGTCCAAATTCAAAAAAAATTAGAGGTGGAAGAGTGATCAAATGGTCTTTTAAGAATCTTAATGAGATTTGGTCTTCTCTAGATAATTGAAAAAGTTTAGTTAAAATTCCTATCTCATTGGAGGAAAGTGGATTTGCATGTTAGGATGTAATGAAGGTAAAGGTTGAGGTAAGAGAGAAGTAGGAAATCTTATGCCTTCTATATAGTAATGAGGTACAGAGTCCATAGGGATCTTAATTCTTTGTTCCATATCTACAATACCCTATCCATTATATCCTTATTTAAAAAGAATGTTAAAACAAATATAGACTAGAACCTTTATAGTTATGTCCATATTAGTAGAGTATACCCTGGGATTTTTTGAAAATTGTTGGTTAACTATCTATTTTCTTACCAAGTTCTGGTTGGGTTTTTTCTTCTCCTTCATATTATTATTCTAGGGCTTGTTTTCTCTAGCCTTATCTCTCTCGAATTTGATATCAAAGTATCCTTTGCTAAGTATCTCATTCCATGACATCTCTTTTTCACTTTTTGTTCTAGTTTGTTTATGCTCTTCTTTTCTCTCTCCTTGTTTTTGTTTCTATGTTATATCAATTCTCCTACTTTTGTATTTGGCTAAGGATGGGTCCTAGTATTGGGTTGTGTCATTTCAAGGCCTCTTTTCACTCCTTGGTTTTTTTAAACACATCTTATTTGGATGCACCTCTTCATTATCTTCTTTTTTATTCTTACTATCTTCTTTAAATCTCTTTATGCTTGAATTAACTAAATACTCTAAATGTTCAATAGTCCTTAATGAGTTTTTTTTAAGATTTTGCAAGTGTGCCTTAAACCTATCATACAATCTAACTATCACATTAGTGAAATATTTTGAGGAGTGTGTTAGGGTAGGAGCCATTTTGCTACTACTTGGTCCTATCAACGACCTCCTCTATCATATCCTTCAAAGGTTGATCAAATCCCACTTACCATTCCTTGTAATCTATCAAATTTTAAGTGCGTGTCCTCTAGTATTTTCTCTTCAATTATACTTCTCTTTCCTCTTTCTGTGACAACATCTTCATTGGCACTCTCAACAACACCCTTCTTAGAATTCTCATATCTTCTCTTTTGTCTTTCTTCTCTCTCCATTGTTTGTCCAAGTTTCCTTTCTTCTCCATTAGGGTTGGCCATTATGTCTATTCTCCTTGCTCTAGTTTTCTCCTTGATCTCTCTTGATTTCTTATTATCACCTTTTTCCATGGGTGTTTTAAATTTGGTCTTTCATTACTCTTGTATTTCATCCCATGGTGGTTATTCATTTGGTTTCTATGATAGTCACATATTTTCATGGTTTTTCTAGACTCTTTCCCCCTTTTCATTTCACATCCCCTTGGCACCTAAACTCCTCTCATAGGGTAGACATCAAGAAGAATTTATTTTTATCAATTTTGCTTCATTTCTTATTCTCTTCTCAATCTGGTAATGGTTCAAATTTATAAATTTTGGTCCTGATAATCCCCAACATAACCTAACTAGGGTCCCAACAACACAACCAATGTTAGCAAGAAATGTTAAGGAGAAATAATAGAGTTTTGTTCCCAAAGGCTTTCTTTGAGTTGTAGTATAATAAATTCGGACTCAGTTTTATTAGGGTAGTAAAAATATTTATTCTATATCAAGTCTAGTTACTTAATCAAAATGAGAACATCATACATAGTATTAGACTTGATAATCAGATCTTTTTATATTAATATCTCAATATATAAAGTAAATTCCTTACATATCCTTTATACTTTCATTCTTCTATTCATTATTCTTCCTACTTGTCTCTTTATTCTCATCTCTCTCAACTATTTGGTAACTATCTACTTATATCTCCTATCAGGGATCTGCAACCCTTAGATGATGACCTCAAAAAACTATTCTATTTTCTAAGTCACATATTCTAGAACTCTATTACCAAATTACATGCTATTTCTCTGAAATGGTGTATGTATCCCAATTTTTGGTCAACAAGGTAAAAATAAATGTAAATTCATAGAAAATTAGGATATCATTCCTACCAAAGAGGAAAATGTAACCAAATAACTATTCTTCGTAGAAAAGTTGAAATTTATTAACAAGGAATGGTAGATTTTGAAAGGCCTCAAACTCCTACGGGATAAATTTTAGCCTGTCGTTATGTGTTGGGTACTTTTAGACTAGTACCCCCTAGGTTTTTTGGTTAGTACTAGTTCTTTTTTGTGCTCTAGTCCTTTCAATTTCTTGGTTGTCCTACCATTTTTGAGACCTCTCTCTATTGCCTTTAAGGTTATTTTTTAAAAGGGTTTGGGCAATCTCCCACACAATAAATATAATAAATTTTAAAAAACTAACCCTGCCTAATTTTTTATAAGCTTTCCAAAAATGTCATTAAAAAAGAAGTGTATAGAGAAAAATTAATGAACATTTTTTAAACCATGATTTAAGAACCCTGTTTTAATTTATAATTTGAAATTACAAAGAACTTACCCTATCTAATTTCTCATAATCTTTCTAAAAGTATATTTTTTGTTAGATTAGTTGTGATTCTGGATTCAATTGTGTGAGCTTTTTTGGCATCAACGTTTCGGATCAAACTCCATGGTCCATCATCAGGATGAGAGAGCTATCTAAATATAGAATATAGGCAATCTATCTTCTATATTTATACAACCCTCTCATCCTAATGATGGATCATGGAGTTTGATCTAAAACGTTGATGCCGAAAAAGCTCACACAGTTGAATCCAAAAGCACAACTAATCTAACACTATGGACTGTGGAAATATAATGCCTCAAATATAATTTTTGTAATAAGATTATAAAAAATTGTGGTCTTTTGATAAAACTAATGAAAATGTATAATATGAATAAATTTAAGAAAATGTACCTTCACAATTTGAATTACATTTTGAGAGAATATCTAATACATACCTTAAAACTTTAAAAAAATAGATCTAAACTCACAACATGGTTTGAAACTTATGGTATAAACAAAAATGTTGGTCCAAATAATAGCTTTGATACCACTTGTTATGATATTCCTTAAAAATATTTGAGGGGGTGACCTCCAATAGTGAATTAAAATATATGAATTCAATGATTGATGATATGATCCTATGGAAGAGAGTTCTCTTCCTTATTTATAGGCTTAGCTATGTAGGGACATGCCCCTCCATCCTAATTAAGAGGGATTAGTGAATCGATTAATATTTGTGTTAAGATTAAGAACTCCACAAGTTGTTAACTTATTAGAATTAGAAATATAAGATATGTGTCCATCATAATAGATCAAATAAACAAATTAAGTAGAGTCTTTGCTAAAAAATGCAAACTTCTTGATTAGGGGATTGATTGGGAAATGAGTTTGTAAGTAGGGGAATTGGATGTGTTAATTAAAGGCCTTAGAGAAATGTAACTCATGAATTTTTGCATACCATAGATGTCTAGGGCGATTTCTCTATTGTGCTTGAGATTCCTTTTTCCATTATGATTAGAGCCCAAATTGACAACAAACATTTTCACTAGCTTAAAGAACTTAGACATTTAATTGCAAGATAAGATTTTATAGCTTCCACTATTGTTTAGATAGTGAATATTTTTGTGACACGGTCTAACTTATTCATATGATAGTGGAGTTTAATGATGGCAATGCTATGTTTTTAAGTAGTCTCTTGGAAGCAATAAACTCATCTAAATAGAAATGTTTGTATTGGAAGGTTTAACATGACAAAGAATAATAGCACAATCTTACTCAATTTTATTTGTTGGAGGATTGAATAACCCTAATATAACTTTTTCAATTTCAATTAAAAAAACTACTTTAAAATGGAGCCTTCAACTTTTCTATTATATTATTATCCACTTAAAAGTAGACATTTTAATTGAAATTGAAAATTTTATATTAGTGTTATTTAATGTTGCAATACAATGTTGAGTAAGATTGGGCTTTTATTGGTGGCACTATCTGTCTAACCATCACAATGCACCATAAGCATTGATAGCCATAGCAACCACATTCTTAAGAGACTTGTTAGAAACATTTATGGGTAACTCTTGTCGAATGTTTTAACCTTTTATGGTACCTTTTCCAAATGTAGTGCTAAATATAGAAATATATTTTTTGCAAATTGTATATTCACGAACAACTTCCTCCACTTGATTAAATCTATAATGTGACATTTACTACACCACCTCAAATAAAAAAGAAAATTCAAGGGCTTCGGTCCTAGCTCGCCCGGTCATGGATCGCAACTTAAGGCGTGGGTATGCTTCGGCGAGGACACCTCCAGATTCCACGATAATGAATATAAAAAAAAAAAAAAAAATTCACATTAGTTTTATGGAAAGCATGTCCGTCTCGTTATAAGAGAAACTTAATTTTTAAGTATTATTATTGATAATAATTAATAACATGAAATAATAAAAAATAAAAAATAAAAAATGTATTTCTTCTTATTACAAAAACCTAAATAACACTCCACTAGAGTTTGAACTTTGGTTGCAAGAAGACAACCACATTTAATCTTTTACAATATGCCAACACCAACTACTTTTTAAATATTATCTTTAATTTTATTTTTTAAATTTAAATAAACATCTATATTTATTTATCAAATTAAAATTATCTATTTAAAAATGAAATTTTAAAATAATATCTAAATAAAAAATATATATTTGTATTAATTAATTATTACAATTAAAAACACTTAAAAAATTAAGTTCATTTAAAGAACAGACTTGACAGGAGGACAAATCACGAAGATCTTCCTGGGTTGCCAAATCTTCTCGAAACCAAGAAACATATATTAAGGGAGTTCGCATGTAGATCTACACCGTCATTCAAGAGTTTAACAGTTGTAGCACAAGTGTACTATATAGGTTGGAACAACTTGTACTCTATAGATTGCACCAAATCCCAATCTCTCCCTCGAATCTTTTGATTTGGGCGCCAAACAGATGGATCAGTGAGTCTTTAAAAGCTATAATTTAAATTATAAGCTCCATTCAACAAAGCATTCTCTCTCTCGCTCTCATCAATCTAGGCGAAGTTTTTCTTAGTTGGTTTAGGGAATGATGATCTGACAGTGCCATTAAAGAGTCTAACGTTTAGGGCACACGTGTACTATAGGTCGGAATAGACTTGTCCTCGGTAGATTGCACCAAATCCCAATCTCCCTCTCAAATCTTTAATTTGGGCGCCAAACAGATGCACCCATCGGTCGTGAAAAGCTATAATTTATGGTATAAGCTCTATTCACCAAAGCATTCTCGCTCTCATCAATCCAGCAAATTTATTTTATTTCTTAGTAAAATCTTTTGATCCTTTGTTCTTCTAAACAGGCATGGAATTTGACGGTCACCCCTGCCTGTCATATGAATTTTATATAACGGGTTTGTCATTGCAATGTCTTTTATTTCAGGTTTAAAAAAAAATATTAATTGTAAAATAAATAAAAATTGTTCAAGATGTATGTTGTGTAAATCAATAAAAGAAAAACTATTGATCTATAAAAGAAATTAAATTCTAATTCTTTAAACAAAGTATTCAATATATTTTTTTCTCTCCAACTTAACAAACAATAGTAATTTTAAAATTTTTAGTTGTGGTTATCTACAATTTAGCTTGCAAAAATATAATGTAAACATAAATTATTTTTTAAAAAGAAAATTATTGTCCTAAATTAGTAATATATGCAAAAATCTTAAATTTACTAAATAACTTTCTAAATTCATACCAAAAAATCTATGAATTATTATAAAGATGCATATTAATTTTTTTTAGAAATTAAAAACAATTATATTGAACAAGTTTCTAAATTGATATTTAAGACGGTCTTATTAAAAAAATTTACAAAAATAAATTGAATAAGTTTCTAAATTCATATAAGAAAATACATACTATTTTGAAAAAATCATATCAAAATATTATAAAATTAGAAACAATTATATTCTACCATTTCAAAACATTTTAAATAAATTTTTACTTTTATAATAAACATTCTAAAACGATATATCAATATTAGAAATTATAATAGTATAGAATATATATTGTCTATTATAATTTTTTACGGTTTATTAATAATTTGAAGTGTCATATATATATATATATACAGTATTAAGAAAAACTAGCATGTCAATGTGTACGGTCTAATCACTTTTTTAGTTGTCATATATATAGTTTTAAGAAAAACTAGCATGTCAATGTGTATGGTCTAATAACATTTTTAGCTGTCATATGCGGTCTAAAAGTTAAAAAAGGGTCATATTGATCATCAAATTCCAGGCTTGCTTGCAATTATGGGTGGAAGTTTTCACAATAGCTTGCAAAATGCGAGTGTGTTTACTAATTGATTAGTCTTAGTACAAAAAGATGGAGAATTTTTTCTCCTAAAAGTCAGTTATAAGAGGACTAATGTTATAAGTAGTATACTGTTTACATTGTTGAAATTTAACAAATTTTTATAACATAAAAGATTATATTTTTAGATCAGAATAACTAAATATTTCATAAATATTTATTAGTTGGTGTTGAGGTTTATACATGGTTGAAATTTAACAATTATTTATAACATAAAAGATCATATTTTTAGATCAGAATAACCAAGTATTTCCTAAATCTTTATCAATTGATGTTAAGGTTTTACTCATGAGCTAACATATTCATAATTTTCATTAATTGACAATCCTTTTTCACTCATTCTTCATTAATTCAGTTAAAAAAATTAAATTAAAATGGTTTTGATTGATGCACAATTTGTCTTGACACCCTTGCATGCTCCTCAATCACATTAAAAAAACACCTAAATAAAAATATGATCTTTGTTGGTTCACAACACAAAATAACATCATATTCTATTATTTGAAATTACAATATGAGCCCTCAAGTTTCAATGGTACACATAAACGAGCAATGTTCAAATTGCAATTCTCTTAGTTGATAAATGAATGATCTTGCTTTATTACCATATTATATGACTTGAAACATGAATTATGATCTCTAAATCTTATTATTAAAAAAGGAATATTACAAAGCTTCATGGGACCAACAAAATTGAAATATAATTAAATGTTGCATTTTAATGTTCATTTCATGGTTGAACATGTCATCTTTGGCAACATACTTTATTGACTCATGCCTAATTTTAAAACTTTATATCATATCAATGATAAATTTGAATTGCAATTATTGTGGGAATTTATACTACTGTAGAAATTGATAATTGTTCTCTAGAAGTGAAATGGTGTACCATACAACAAGATCTTCATTCTATGAATCTAATTATGCAAAATATTGATTGGAACCAAAATATGGTTTTTGTTGAGAATTATAGTTTTTTTTTATGTTGAACAAAGGAATATTACAAAAGAAATGAATAACAGTCCTTAAAAAAAGACTACACATAAAAGAAAAAATAAATAACCAGCTACAACTATTCAAATCAGCTCATCAAATAGGAGCAAAAAGAATAGTAACAGGACTGCAATATACAATGACAAATACAAATTAGATGTTCCAATCAGTAGTGTGAACAACATACTAATTACATCAAGTAGACTAACAAATAATAACTGACTGAAAAATAAAATTGAAGCACATTATATACGTGCAAACTTAAAATTCTACTCAATTGAATGGAAAATTTCATCTCTCTTTGAAGGTGCATGAGCTGGTATTTAATTTCATTCAATTCTCTATTGTATCTTGCTCCATATTTGCAATCAATCTTCAGCTGAAAGCATAAATAAACTAGTTGGAACATAATGTCTGAGTAAAACATTAGAGTATATATATCTTGATGCAAATTGTGATTAGAAAAAAGTACTTGCAATCTACTTTTCCAAATATATAGCAAAATGCATTGTTTCATAGTATCTGCAATCACATTCTTTTTAAAACCATAACCCAAAAGTGCTTCCTTCCATCTTAAAGTATGATTAAAAATAAGTGTCAACTTCTTTTTAGCTTTAGAACAGTACCAAAAAACATGCTTTAAACTTTCTCTATGCTAACAAAAAGGGCATTTAGTTGCTTGCATAAGCAAAAACTTAAGCTTATCACCTTGATGAAAGAGCATCCCTGGTCTATGAGCAATCTTGCATCAACCAAAAATATTTTCTTTCAGTTTGTTCTTGTCCAGTTCAGTATTGCAGTTTTTGTGATCTTTCAGTGTGTTCCGATAGCTAGTTCTTTTTTGTTGCGGATCAGATTTTCAATTTCCAGGCCTGTTCCTGATCGTCATTCCATATTTTCAGTCCATTTGGAGCCTTTTCCGATGAGTTATTGCTTCTGAATTGGCCGTTCTTGGTTCCCAGAGCAGTTTTTGAGTTTAACCGCTAGTTGGTGATTTCTTCTCGTGTGAGGCAATTTCTTGGCTTGCGGATCTATTTGGTGCCTTGCTCAACGTTCTTGAGTTCTTGGTCGACCTTCCGTTCGATCCGCACTTCTTGGTTGTTCTTTTCTAGAGGATTTTCCTTTCATTCTTAGGGCTGACCTATTTGCACATTTCATTTTCCTTTCTTGGTAAACATATTTTTTTGTGGCCGACTCGGATGTGTTCCAGATGGTATATATATTGTTCCATGCGATCCTTAGGAAGAAGTTTGAAGGTTATGAGTATCTAGTTTCTAGAATTGTAATTCAGATGCCTCTTGGAGGTCCGAATGGATTGCAATCTGGCATATAGTCTAAAATAGGGCATGTTAGCCTGCATGTAATCGGATAATTACCGGATGTTCTATGATGATAATATGATGATGCAGATATCTTATTTTGCATTGTATCTATGTTTTGTTGTTGCTTCTATTGTAATACTCTTATTGCATGATCTGGTCAATTCTCTTTGAGGACCCACCAGATTATGGCTGCACCAAGTGGTATCAAAGTAGGTTGCGAACCTTGAGGCATTCCTTTGGGTGAAAAAATCATCGAGTTGAGGTAGGCCGCGAGTGTGTTCGATAGATCGTTGAGTGTGAGGCAATCGAAACCGGTAGTCAAATCGCCAAGTTGAGGTAGTTGCACTGGAGAAAGGAGGAGATGCTGCCAAGAAGGATGAACCCCTATAGGGTAGAGCAGATGATGGATGATTTAAAGAATGAAATGAGGAATGAGATACGAAACGCATTGGCTGGTTTGTGGAGGAATCCAAAATATGAGCATGAGTATGAAGAGGTTGGAGAAGAGCTTGAGGTCGAGGAAGTTGAAGGACCGGAAGATGAAAGAGAGGAAAGATTTCTGAGAGTAGTGGCACAAGTGAGTAAAGTTCATAAGGTGGAGGTTTCAAACTTTTTTCAGGACACTAAATCCAAAAGATCTGATTGATTGGACCGAAGAGTTCAAGGACTACATTAGTTTGAGGATATTAAAGACCCGCAGAGAGTTCGGTTGGCACAGACTAAGTTGAAAGGGCATGTTGCTTTATGGTGGGAGGATTTGCAGAGTGATAGAGTTGAGAATGGTGAGATGAAGATTACCCGGTGGAGACAGATGGTAGCAAGATTGAAAGCTAAATTCATTCTGGGAGACTATGAGTTGGAGTTGTTCAAGAAGTTGTAGAGCTTGAAGCAGAGAAACATGAGTGTGAAGGAGTATACCAAGGAATTCTACAAGGTTATGATCAGATCTGGACATAGAGAGATGGATAGGGAGAAGGTAGCTAGGTTCATAAATGGACTTGCATTTAACATTGAGGATGAGATGAGTATGCTGAAGATTTCCACAGTTGAAGAGGCCTAGAAATATGCTTTGAAGGCTGAGGAAAAAGTGAAAATAAGACAACAAAATAACCCTAGACGAAAGGAGTGGTATAAAGGGAAGATGAGTGGCAGTATAGAGAAGAAGAATATTGAAGAAGAATAAAAAAACTAAATAGAGTAAGGAACAAGATCAAAAGACATAGAGAAAAGGGAGTAGTGGTAGCAGCAGAGAATTTTGGGAAGATGTTTTAAGTGTGGAGAAACCAGACATAGATCTTTTGAGTGCAAGGAAGGGATGGCAAGAAATTGTGTGGCAAATGAGGATCAAGAAGTTATAGTTACCGGTGAAAATGTTTTGGAACTGGAGCAAGGAGAATCCCTTATGTTCAGAAGAGTCTTGATGGAGTGGAGCAGTGAAGATACTAGACCTACTCAGTGGAATAATCTTTTCCAGACTATGTGTAAATCTAGTGGTAAGTGTTGTCAAGTTATTGTGGATAGTGGAAGTACTAATAATCTGGTATCTAAGGAGATGGTAGAGAAGCTTGGATTGAAGAGGCTTAAGCACCCCTGTCCCTCCAAAGTGAGTTGGTTCAAGATGATCAAAAGTTAGAAGTAAAAGAGAAGTGTTTGGTGAATTTTAATATTGGACCTTCTAGGGATGAGGTCTCATGTGATGTTTTTTCTATGAGTGCTTGTCATGGTTTGTTGGGAAGACCTTGGCAGTTTGATAGAGGAACTATCTACGACTATATAAGAAACCTAATCACTATTGAGAAGGATGGGAAAAAGTTCACATTGGCTTCTTTGAGGGAGAAAGAGGAGGAAGTGGGGAATTTGAATCTTGAGAGAAGTTGCAGTACAGGGAAGCAGGTTGTAGAGGTTACACAAGATGGTGGCATGGATTGGTAGAAGGGTCTGATAGATAAGCCTGGTAGTAAGAAGGAACTAGATGGCCATAAGGTTATGGTGGCGAACCATAAGAAATCTTTTGGTAGAAATAAATCAGAGTTGCAACAGAAAGAGAGTATTAGTTAGAGGGTAAGTGCACAAAGATGGTGGTCAAAAAGGGGGGTATAAGTGGACACTTTTTTTTTTTTTCTGAAATCAGGTCAACCTAAACTTGGAGGAAAAATTTGAAAGTCATCCACTCAAGATATGAAGATAAACAAACAAAAAATATTGTATTACTCTGAATCTAGTTTCAAAACTACTAAACTTTTTCAAAATTGGAAAAGATTAAGGGGGTCAAATCCTTCGCGCACGAAAAATAGACCCTGATTTTTTATGAAAAACATAAGATAGTGTCTGATGTGTGCATCAAAAAAGTCATAGTTAGATTTAGTATTTTGACAAATGCTTTAGCAAAAATATAGTTAAGAGTGAGCACTAGAAGCTGTGTATTTTTTGTAATTTTTTGTTGAGTATATTTTATTTTATGGATTTTCCAATCGAGCACATCCTAAAAATTAGGTACCTGTTCGTGCGCAAAGCATAAGTTGCACTAAAAAAATCAAAAATACAATTTTTTTTTTAATTGTAAAGAATCAAGTGCACTACAATAATATATATTTTAAAAAATTTTTGGATAAGTAGATCAAAAGTTATTAAAATAATGGTACATGTATGTCTGAAACTATGGAGACACTAGTAAAAGAAATTCAATAATAATATGTTATTGAATTGTTCAAATTTTTAAAAAATAATATGGTTAGAATGCTCAAAACATAGGTGAAAATATGGTGGCAATTTTATAAATACCCACTTGATGAAGTGTAAACCTGACCATGACAAAGTAAAGAAACCAAGTTGATAAAATAAAACACGTCAAAAAGGAGGGAAATGGAGGGAAATCAAACTTCCAAACCGTAGCTTTGTCATCTAGGCCTATTTCCAAGCCTAAACAGTCAAAAGCGCGTATAGGGTACCTATGGTATAAAAAGTGCATACAGGGTACTTATGGTGTAAGAAGCGTGTACGCTCTATCTTTACTATAAATAGTGCATACGTGCTATTTATAGTAAAAATAGTATGTACGCGCTACTTTTGTTTAAAATTTGGGAGTGTGTATAATATGATATTGTATATATAATGTGTATATACATATAATATATAATTTATATATAATATATAATATATAATATTTATATATATATATATAAATATATAATATTTATATATATATATATGTATATAATAATATAAAATATATTTTATATAATATATAATATATTAAGTATATATATATACACATACGTGTGTATATATGTGTATTGTCTCCCTCTCTCGCCCTCTCAAGCACGTACAAGGTCTCTCTCTCTCTCTCTCTCTCTCTCTCTCTCTCTCTCTCTCTCTCTCTCTCTCTCTTCCTCTCCCTCTATCTCTCCATCCCTCCCTCTACCTCTCTCTCCCATTCTCCCTTCCTCCATACCCATCTCTCTCTCTCTCTCTCTCTCTCTCTCTCTCTCTCTCTCTCTCTCTCTCTCTCTCTCTCTCTCTCTCTCTCTCTCTCTCTCTCTCTACCTTCCTCCATAGCCCATCCCTCTGGCTCTCTCTCTTCTTCTCTCTCTCCCTACTTCTCCTTTCCTCCATACCCTCTCCCTCTCTCCCCTTCTCCCTCCCTGCTTCTCCATTCCTCCATACCCCATCTCTCTCTCTCTCTCTCTCTCTCTCTCTCTCTCTCTCTCTCTCTCTCTCTCTCTCTCTCTCTCTCTCTCTCTCTCTCTCTCTCTCTCTCTCTCTCTCTCTCTCTCTCCCTTTTCCTTCACATTTCCTTTACTACAAATAGCGCATACGGGGTACTGAGCCTATTAGTTCGTTGTCATGTCATAATATTTTTAAGGCATAGGAGCGCGTACACGTTATCTTTTTTAGGCTCGGGAACAACGGACCTAAGCACGTACGAGGTGATTTCAAACTTTAGAACTGCATACGCGGTGCTTGTTTTTTCATTTTTTTTTGGGTGGTGTCCACTTTTCTGACCACCATCTTTGTGCACATACCCTAGAGAGAGTGTGCAGGTCTAAAGCAAGGAAAGAGAAATAAAGAGAAACAAGAGTTAGAGAATCCGGTTGAGGTTTTAGAGGAGGTAAGGAAGAGGTTTGCAGACAAGGAAGATGTTTGGATCAGAAATGAGCATGGAATCTATATCCCGAATCCTTTTCGATGTTCATGATTTGCCTCTCATGGAACATCTCTTTCTTCGTGGGGTGTTTGATGCATGAGAAATCTTGCATCAACCAAAAACATTTCCTTTCAGTTTTGTTCTTGTTCAATTCAGTATTGTATTTTTTGTGATCTTTTAGTGTGTTCTGGTAACTGGTTCTTTTTCATTGCAGATCACATTTTTGGTTTCCAAGCTTGTTCATGATCGTCATTCCAGATTTTTAGTCCATTTGGAGTCTTTTTTGGTGAGTTATTGCTTTCGGATTGGTTGTTCTTGGTTCCCAAAGCAGATTTGAGCTTAACGGCTAGTTGGTGATTTCTTCTCATGCGAAATAATTTCTTGGCTTGCAGATCTATTTGGTGCCTTGCTCAATGTTCTTGAGTCCTTGGTCGACCTTTCGTTCGATCCACGCTTCTGTTGGCATTTTGATGATGTTTAGTTGTGATTGTCATTGATGGACACACACTTATTTGATGTATGAGTTATTCTCAACTGGTAGTTGTTCAAACCAATATTGTATGTCATTGTATGTATAGTCTTTGTTTAAGACTATCAGTTTTTTGTAGAAGAAGCTTACCGGTCGTAGCATGACTGAAGACCTCAAGCGGTACAAGGACCTCAAGCAGTACAAGGACTTCAAGCAGTACAAGGACCCCAAGCGACTGTCAAGTCTTTTGATCGAAACACTATGTTCTAGTTTACCAATCTTCATTTTGTAAATCGATAATCGGTATATTTTGTTAACCGGTATAATTGTAAAGTGTGATGAGTTATCATCCACCGACACTTTGGCAGTGCTTCTGTGTTGTGTTACCAAATGTGGCTAGATGCAGTGCACCTAGGAAATTGTAGTCTAATCTCATTGGACCAACATGAAATCAGATTCCTATATGAGGACATCATGTCTAGGGTTTTGAGGTTGTTGGTTGTCAGGTGTGAAGTGTGTTGTAGAGAAGACTAAGTTTTTGCTGAAGAGTATCTCTCGACAGAGATTGAGTGTGAAAAGGATAGAAGACTGAAGTAATGCTGCAATGCTTTAACAGAGAGATGTCAAGGATCTAATCAAGCATTCTGTGCTACTATCTAGATCATTTCACTTGTTGATTACTAATCTCTTTGACAAGTTTGAAACCCTTAACCAGGTAGGCTTAGCAAAGTCTTTTGTAAATCCTCTAACAAGGTGGTTCACAATTGTGAATCTGAAATCCTCTAACAAGGTAGTCTTTAACATGACTTATCTCTTAACAAAGATCTGGATTCCTAACAGGATCTGTTCTGGTAAAGAACATTGTAAGGCCTTAACCGGTTTGGTTACTATTCTGCAGATAGTGGACTTGTGAGTTTTACTCATCGTGGTTTTTCCCATTTGGGTTTCCACGTCAAAATATCTTGTGTTATGGTGATTGTGTTATTGTGGGTGAATGTTTTATTTGTTGTTTGGTTAGTTTGTGTATTAATCGGTTTACTGTTGAAAAGATTATACCAGCCTGCAGTAAAATTGCTTAAGTGTTTGTTGAAGTTTTTGGGTATACTAATTCACCCCCCACTCTTAGTATTCATCAATTGGTATCAGAGCCTACCTTTCTCTAAGTTTAACCACTTGAAAGGAGATATGGGGGAATATAGCTTGAGGGAACTCACTCACCATTTGGCTGAATCTGAGAGAGCATATGATGAACTCAAGGTCAAGTTTAAAGCCTCTTTAACAAAAAGAAGAGAACTTGCTGAGCAATTAATGGAACTTACTGAAAACAACTCTTCTGACGAAGCAAACATGGATGCCCTAGTCGAAGAAGTGGAGAAACTAAATGAATCAAAAACTAACCTAAGGAGGGAGCTGGAAGGACTGACTATCAGGATGAGTCAGGAGCTAGAAAACAGAAGAAAAGCTAAAGATTTGGTAGAGGACAAGGAGCATGAGATCTCTAAGTTGAAACAAGAAATCGGTACCATTACTGCTTATCTGCAGGAGGATAAGGAAGAGAAAGAAGAAATACAAGTTGAATTGAATGCAACCATTTCTTAGAATGGAACCTTGATGAAGACCAATGATGCTCTTTCCAAGGAACTTGCTGAGACAAAGGAAATACTTGCTAAGTTCAACCAAAGTGCTGTGAAGTTGGAACAAAAGCTGGAATCAGTGAAGCCATCAAAGGATACCACTGGACTTGGTTTCTCTGCATATGAGGAAGGTGAAACCTATGGAACCAAGAGTGATGCACCAAAGGAGCAATCGACACCTAAGAACAATAGCAAGAGCAAAGGTAAGCAAAATTTTAAACCTATATGCTTTAACTGTCTTAAGGAAGGACATACTGCCAATGTATGTAGGAGCAAGGCCTACAATAACTTCCCTTACATGCAAAACAATGTAGCTAGAACTGGTAGATTTTGATGGTCATTGTTATGCATGCAACAAATTTGGGCATAGAGCTTTTGAGTGCAGGTCGGTTATGAACAAATCTGGAGGTTATGCACCAAGATCTAAAGGAGTTATCTCGGAACCTCCTATGAACTAGAACCCAAACCGGTACAGAACCTATGACCATTGGTCAAATGGTTATGGAGCGGAAAAGAGTTGGAGAGAAACCTGTTTGATCTGTTGTGGTAGCAGTCACACTGCTACAACATGCAAGAGGAAGAATGGAAAGGTGAACACCAGACCATGGAGAGCACCTGGTATGGTATGCTATCATTGTCACAAACCGGGACATATTGCCAGAACATGCAGACTGAGAAAGAATCCATTGGGAGACATACCGCTCGACCCAGAAGGAAAGGTCGATGTTGAAACCGTTCAGGCGGATATGGAGAAAACATGGAAAAAGAAATCAGAAGAGAAGCCACAAGATGTACTAGTTTCCACACCCAGTGTGGAGATCCCTGAACTAGAAAACTGAGCTTCAAAAAGCTTAGGGGGAACATATAGGTAACAATGTTTTGAACCCCTGGAGTATATCGGTAAAGTGCCTTTATCGGTATTAAGTTACCTATTGACCGACAGAAGAAAAGGAAGTGGTAATAGGTAAAGTTAGGGTTTGTTCCCTAACGATGATGCATTTATTATGGTAGGTAGGAGCATGTTTAAAAGTGACTTTTGTTGTCATTTTTACTTACTTATTTTCAAAGAAGAATTTTTCTAGTTTGAGTAGCGAAACAAGGGCGATCTATCTTGCACTCGAAGAGATCCAAAAAGAAACCGTGTGAAAGATTCTATAGTCATCTGAAGCTATCCAGAATTGAGATCGGAGTGGTAAAGCTAGTCTTTCGAGAAGTGTGTTGTGCTCGACATAGGGAAACCCTAGTTCGGAGAGAAAAAGGTATTCTTTGTTGAATCATCCTCATCTTTCGAAATCATTTTAAGATATGGCTTCTACATCTAAAATTGAGGAATCATCTGATTTTCTTAGGAACTAGGTGAAATATAATGCCCTATCTCAAATTCCCACCAAAGTCATTGTTGAAGGGGATGTTTCAAGATATATTGATTGCAAACTAGAAGACCTAGCGTCTCTAGTGATTCACTCCCAGTTGAGTTTTTTCTATGGAGGTGATAAGAAGATTAAACCTGAATACAGCATGATTGAGAAGAAGAAATTTCACAATGCAATATATTTCCTCGAGGAATTCTCAGAAGACCACATCAGGATTATTCTTAGTAAGGTTCATGGTGACAAGATGTATCTTGAGCGAACCCATGATATTACACCAGAGGCAATCCATGTTGTGACCAGTTTCCGTAATGTTGGAGAAGTTCCTGTTCTTCGCAAGATCACCAAAACCAAAGTGACAGAGCTCACTTGTTCTATGAGCGACCAATGGGCAATGACTGTAAACACCATAAAAGATGACTTGGTGAAGTATGCGTGCATGATGATTGGGTATAGAGTATCCTATGCTAGCCGAATGAACTCTATTCCTATAGGTGCAGTGAATGCTTCTTATCAAATGATCAAAGATGATGCAGAATATGATCTATGTACCTGCATGCATAAACAACTTATGGAGAACCTGAAGTCCATCAAAGAGGAAGACACTAAAGTTTAAATTCGGTCAACTCCTTGTAGGTTTGTTCTTCTACTTTTAAGGGTATTTTCCAGGAGTTGGTGATGTTCAATGGTGAAGTGACCTACCGGTCTTAAGGAAAATCAAGGAGAGTCTACAGGGAGTAGAACCAACCTATCCAGAGACCTTGAACAAATATTTTGATGAATTCAAGTTGAAAATGAAATAGAGGACAAGAATTTTGGATGAACTTGTTAAGAAATATGAAGATGATATATGTTTCACAATCAAAGTAGATCACTTCATAATGCAAGCGGTTGAGCCTAGACATGATGAAGTTGAGCCTATGGGCTATGAAGTGGTAAATGATATACTCATAGGGTATGCCTCTACCCTATTTGCTTCACCACTTGATCCAAAGAAGAAGAGGATCGGTACTTACTCAGAGAGGATCAAGTCTATTGAAGTACCGAAGCAGAAGAAGAGGAAAGAAGTGCCATCGACATCAACACCGGTTACATTTGCTGCCAATCCTAAAGTGACCAAGAGGTCACCAGCCAAAAAGAAACCAGAGGCCATTCCACCAAAGGTATTTAAAAGGAAGAGAAAAACTAGGAATAACTCATCAAACTTAGGAAACACTGAATTGGAAAATGAAGTGATGTAGATGAGGCAATCGAGTAAGAAGACCAAGCTTACTGGTAATGTATCTGCAATCTCTGCACCAGTAAATGTACATATTCCTTCTTACAAGCCTATGACACATTGCCAAAGGACTATTAAGAACATTAGAAAGAAAGTTCTTGATGATTTAAAAGATTATTTTGATGATCTTATTGGTATTGAGAAATAGGAAGTTGAGCAAGAACTTATTAAATGCTTATGTGATAATGATCAGTCTCCTACCGATATTAAACTTAAGATTTCCAAATCCTTGTATGATTTTTTGGATAACAAATGGCGCATCGTCTTTGAGAAGGAGCAAACAGTTAGGGAGAAATTTTGCTCAATATTTTCTAGATGCTTCAAATTCAGAATTGTTTGATATTCTTGATTGGTACAAAGGTACCTTTTTCTTGAGAAAGAGAAGAATTCTGCTACTTGGAGGTAAGACCTCTGAGGTAGAAAAGGATACTCACCTGCAAGCTCAAGAAGCTGTCAAGATGCAGAAGGTATCTGAAGCAAATCGGTAGGCTCAAACTAACCTATCAAAATCTACACTGGATGAAACCTTCAATAACAAGGGAGAGAGAGTAGTTGAGCATAATGATCCTATTGATGTTGATACATTAGATGCTGAAGGTATCCAACTAGAGGTAGCTGAAAAGGAGAAAGCGGAAAAGGAAAAATAGGAGAAAGAGAAACAAGACAAAGAGAGAGCGGAAAAGGAAAAGCAGACAAAGAGAAAGCCGAGAAGGAAAAAGAAGACAAAGAGAAAGTAGAGAAGGAAGAAGAAAAGAAGAGAGCGGAGAAGGAAGAAGAGAAAAAGAGGGAAGAAGAGAGGAAGAAAGAAGAAGAGAAGGAGAACGTAGAAAAGGAGAGATTGGAGAAGGAGAAGGAGGAGGAGAAAGAGGAGAAAGAGAAGACTGACAAGGAGGCCAAGGACAAAGCAAAGCAGGAGAAGAAGAAACAAGAAGAGGACCAAGCAAAGAATCCTAAGGCAATCAGAGATGCCACCAGTCACACTGATTTAACTCTTGCATGTCTTACTCAATTGGTTGATGAAAATGAGCTACTGAGGAGGATTCAACTAGCTCAGGATAGATTGGAAGAACTGAGGAAAAAGAAAGAACAGGATGTCATTCAGTTTGCTGTTGACACCCTTACCAATCTAGTACCCGATACTAATCTCCCCAGTACCAATTCCTTGCTGGCCAAGCTAAAACTACTATGCACAGTAGTGGACAATCAAGTCCAATCATTGGAAGATGCTGCCCAGGTCACTGCAAGGAAAAACCATGAAAAAGAACTGAATGTTGCACTAGTAAAGAGAATTGCTGAAGACAGAGAAAAACTTATTAAGCAGAAAGATGATATAAGTTTAGCTATGGGTGAAGGCAACCTACTCTCGAACAAAATCTACCAACCTCACCTATTTTGTGAGGATGCTCTAAAAAAGAAAAGTCAACTCCAATCTGAACTAAAGCAGTAGGTGGAGACCTTCAAGGTACCATATGACTCTTTCACGGTTTGTGGGCAGACCATCCAGACATACTGTAATCAGATCAAAAAGATAAAAAGCGAAGATTAGCAAGTGGACTCAACATCTACAGGAGCTTCAACTACTCCTATTACCCAAGTTGCAAGTTCTTCAGAGGTGCTTTTTGAATATGGAAGTTATTACTGTCACACACCAGATGAGGACAATTGATGCAATTGAGGAACTAGCCTTCCAGATGAAGACCGAGAGTGAAATTGCTGCCTCACTCTTAGAGTCCAGGTCTTTCGATATGAAGGATTTTCTGAAAAACTTTAAATCCATTTTTGAGAAGTTTTACTCTTTATTGTGATGAACATATACTCTATTTTATGTTATGCAATATAACTTTGGTAAATTTCTATGAAAGAGGGAGTGTTTCCATTATTTTGTCATTGTTGGCAAAGGGGGAGTAGTAAATTGAGAATTTCATGCAAATGGAAGATGCACATGCTTGTAATCTTGGCAAAGGGAGTAGTGTATATGCTTAGGGGGAGTAATTTGATTATGACATCATTTTTGTTTTGTAAGCACTTATATGTCAAAATTTTCCTAAGTGTTGCCATCAATGCCAAAGGGGGAGATTGTTGGTATTTTGATGATGTTTAGTTGTGATTGTCATTGATGGACACACACTTATTTGATGTATGAGTTATTCTGAACCGGTAGTTCTTCAAACCAGTATTGTATGTCATTGTATGTATAGTCTTTGTTTAAGACTATCGGTGTTTTCCAGAAGAAGCTTACCGATCATAGCATGCCTGAAGACCTCAAGCGATACAAGGACCTCAAGTAGTACAAGGACTTCAAGCGGTACAAGGACCCCAAGCAGCTGTCAAGTCTTTTGATCAGAACACTATGTTCCAGTTTACCAGTCTTCATTTTGTAAACCGGTAGAATTGTAAAGTGTGATGAGTTATCATCCACTGACACTTTGGCCGTGATTCTATGTCGTGTTACCAAATGTGTCTAGATGCACTGCACCTAGGAAATTGTAGTCTAATCTCATTGGACCGACATGAAATCAGATTCCTATATGAGGACATCATGTCTAGGGTTTTGAGGTTGTTGGTTGTCGGGTGTGAAGCGTGTTGTAGAGAAGACTAAGTTTTTGCTGAAGAGTATCTCTCGACAGAGATTGAGTGTGCAAAGGATAGAAGACTGAAGTAATGTTGCAATGCATTAATAGAGAGATGTCAAGGATCTAATCAAGCATCATGTGCTACTGTCTAGATCATTTCACTTATTGATTACTAATCTCTTCGACTAGTCTGAAACCCTTAACCGGGTAGGCTTAGCCAGGTCTATTGTAAATCCTCTAACAAGGTGGTTCATAGTTGTGGAACTGAAATCCTCTAACAGGGTAGTCTTTAATAGGACTTATCTCCTAACAGAGATATGGATTCCTAATAGGATTTGTTCTGGTAAAGACCATTGTAAGGCCTTAATTGGTCTGACCTTAAACGGTCTAGTTACTATTTTGCAAATAGTGGACTTGTGAGTTTTACTCAATGTGGTTTTTCCCATATGGTTTTCCACGTCAAAATATCCTGTGTTATGGTGATTGTGTTATTGTGGGTGAATGTTTTATTTGTTGTTTGGTTAGTTTGTGTGTTAACCAGTTTACTGTTGAAAAGATTATATCGGTTTGTATTAAAACTGCTTAAGTGTTTGTTGAAGTTTTTGGGTATGCTAATTCACCCCCCCTCTTAGTATTCATCAGCTTCTTGGTTGTTCTTTTCCGGAGGATTTTCATTTCATTCTTGGGGTTGACCTATTTGCAAGTTTCATTTTCCTTTCTTGGTAAATGTAATCTTTTGTGGCCGACCTGGATTTGTTCTAGATAGTATATATATTGTTACATGTGATCCATAGGAAGCAATTCAAAGGTTATGAGTATCTAGTTTCTGGAATTGTAATTCGGATGGCTCTTGGAGGTCCGGATGGCTTGTAATCTGGAATATAGTCTAAAATAGGGCATGCTAGCCTGCATGTAACTGGATGATTACTAGATGTTCTATGATGATAATATGATGATGTAGATATCTGATTTTGTATTTTATCTATGTTTTGTTGTTTGTTTCATTTTGTTACTCTTGCTCCATGATCTGGTCAGTTCTCTTTGAGGACCCACCGTATTATGGGTGCACCACACCTACAAGAAGTTTATGATACAAAAAATTTCAAGACAAAAGTTGAGCACTTGCCTCAACCTTAGAGTTCCATATTTGAGCACTCAAGCTTCTCCATACCTTTTATTTTAATATGCAATTCCATTTGATGTTGAGTCATGGGTTTAGCTTTAAAGAGGGGAGAATCTATAGATAGATTTTGTTTAAAGGGAATCTTGAAAATGGAAATTTCCTCAACAACAACCAATCCTTAAAGACGTTGCACTATGAAGGAGAACATATCTTCATAAGGAGTTCTACAGGAACCAAAGACTTGATATAAACAAGAAACCCTTTAATATTATTATTTAAGTTAAAGAAAGTCTTGGAGCATTGTCAGGTAGACCAATCAAGGGAACAAAAGTCCCAACTATCAAGAAATTTTTTCACACCCTTCTTGAAAAAATAGCTAGCTTGTTTTGGAAAACTGATAGCTAATGGTTGCCCATAATATTCAACAAGCCTATTCCACCAAATAGATAAATTAGCAAAGTTGAAACCATACTGTAATGAATTTGATCTTCAGTTCAAACAATTACAAACTAATTTCCAAGCTTTCCAAATAGATTGTAGAGGAAATGAACCTTTAATACGAAAGAAGGGAGCAAGTAAGATCTTAACCAGCTAACTCACATCTTGCCATTTATTATTCACCTCAATAGGAGATATTCTATTCCACACCAAGATTTGCCAATATTAATATCCAAACATGAATCTGATTATCCACTTTGTACATAAACAAATCCCTTGAGTTCTAGGATCCAAAAGACCAACCCCCCTCTAAACTTTGGTTGAATGCAATGAAGCTAGGAGGAAAACTTGAACCTACTTATCTCGATTTGTCCATAAAAATTGATGAACAAGTTTACTAAGATCTTTATAACTGTAGACACCTAAAATTGTCCTCTCTATTTAAATAAATATCTTTATTTATTTAATTATTTTAGCCTAATTCTTCTATTAATTAAATAAATCTTTATTTAATTAATTCATTTATCCTCTTCTAGCCTTATTTCTCATTTAAATAAATACTTTTATTTATTTAAATTATCCTTTTCCTAAATTAAATAAATACCTTTATTTATTTAATTGATCCCACTTCCTCTATTAATTAAATAAATCTTTATTTATTTAATTAATTCATTAACCTTTTCTACCCATGACACATGTCATTCATCTCTTAATTCCTACACTACCTATCCTATTATTATTTTCTTATTTTCTCTACCTACCCTCTAATCATAGCCGCTCATTTATCTTTTACACCTCTTAATCTTATCCTCCCATTTCTTATAGTGTCTTCTATATAAGGAGATGCTTCCTTCATTATCAACCTTAATCTAATCATTCTAATCAGCTAATCAATTCAATTCAACTACGCATTCAAACTTTCATATGTGATCAAGTCTACTTGCAACCACATTTCCATTCTTTGTTAAGCTCTTGTGCACACATAAAATCTAAGAGCAAATATATCAAACAAGATCAATGGAGATAGGAAGAATGGAGACTCAAACCCTATTGGACATGTGATGGTATAATCTTTGTGATTTCATTTGATTTGCATTGTCTTAGGTAATCTTCATATGTTATGGTGGATCTTTGTTATTGTTAGGCTAGGGTTTTGTGGTTGAATTCATTTAGTCTTTCAATATTGTTGTATCCACTTTCACCATAAACATTTTGGCACGCCCGGTGGGACATGGATTTTTGTTAGATCTATGTTTTTTACAGATTTTTCTAACCCTATATTGTAGTTTCATAAAACAATTTGGAGAATAACCTTGTGCAGCTAGGGTTTTGGACACAAAATCAAGATCTTGGAGAGATTTGATCAGATCTCACAAATGACTTCGAATTTTTGTATCAAATTTTGTTTGTAGGTTTGGGACAGTATCAAGAGCTCGCAATCCAAAATTTAGATTTTTTGGAGCATATTTGAAGTTTCTATGAATTTTTTATGAAGTTTCATAAAAAAATAATTTTGAAAGCAAATTAGCGAATTTTTTGGATTTTCTTATATTTTTGGAAAGATCTCTCATTTATTCATAGGCTCTGTTCTTTGTGATTTTAATTTTGATGCAAAATATTTCCTCAAAAATTGTATCTTTAAAAATGAGGGTTTCTCATTATTTTGATTAGATCTCACCAACGGTTTTGCATTTTGGCATAAAAACATTTTTGTAGGTCAAGCCCATTATCAGAGGTTCTCGACAAAAAATTAAGATTTTTTGGAGCATATTTGAAGTTTCTACAAATTTGTTATGAATTTTCATAAAAAATTAATTTTGAGAGCAAATTAGCGAATTTTTTGGATTTTCTTACATTTTTGGAAATCTCTCAGAATTATACACAGGATCTTTTTTTTTTAATTTTAAATTTGATGCAAAATCATTCCTAAAAAATCGGATCTTTGAAAATCAGGGTTTTGCATTATTCTGCTCATATCTCACAAACTGCTTGTAATTTTTGCAGGAAGTTGTTTATGCAAGTTTGGAAGACCATCAGGAGTGTCTAGTAAAAATTTCAAATTTGTTTAATCAAGTTTGCATCTTATATTAATTTTGTATGACTTTTCATAAAAAAAATTAAATTTTGGAGAAAATTAGCAAATGTTTTGGATTTTCATACATTTCTGAAAATTTCTTGAAATTTTACAGGTGGTATTTTTTTTATAATGAATCAGATATTTGAATTGGTAAAAAAAATGCATTGTTGAAGGCCCCTCTTTCACAAAGTCTTTTGGATCTAAAATTTACCTAACTTGTGTGCTTCCAGGAGGGGTATTATTGCAAAACTACTAACAAATCTTTGTTGCAGAATTTTGGCAAGGTTTTTTTTATCTTTATTGTGTGCCTTGTTTTCATAGATTACCAAACACTTCAATTGGTGCACTAAAATTGAACCAGTGTCTTTTGTGTCTTGGGCAATAGGCTCTTTTTGTTTAATCTCTAGAGGGCCTGTCTCCCCGCGTGGTCATTAGGACTACTAGTGAGGAGAGAACGACCCAAGTGGTAGCGAGGAAAACATACCTCTTCCGAACCACTATAAATAACTATATCCATGGTGAAAACCACGGGTAACGTGTGCCGATTAGTTCATACCGACACTATGTCTCCCCACAAACCCATTTGATCAAATTTATTTGATCAGTTGTAGGGTGTAATCACTACCGGCTGGGAGCCTTCTGTATTTACAGAGCTGAAAGTGTTGCATGTATGGCCACACAAGTGGATGCCCTTACTAGTACCTTTTTGTTTTAGAAAGCCAAAATCCTTCTAGTTGTTGGGGCAGGAGGTCGGACCTCTGGAGTGGCCCAAACAAATACGGTTCTTACTAGAGATACAAAGTTCGCCATGGGGAGTTTTCGTGGGGACTGATGCTTGGCTGCCCCAGAGAAGTGAGTGCCGAGGGTGGAGTCAGTGGGGTCAAGAATCTAAGTATCCACTCTGAATAGTGTAGCCTCGGGGGAAACCCCATGTGGGATCAACAACTATTGTCTTGGCCAACCGTAAGAATTGTGCTTGTCTTCTTTTTAACATTCAAACATTCAAGACCAAACATTATAACATTGTGTCTTTTGTGTCTTCAAGTGTATGCAAAATATTTTACATCAAACAACACACTTTCTTTTGAGTCATTTTGAGTCTAAACACTTGCAAACATTAAGTCCTCATCAACATTGTGTCATCTTGTCACGAAAAACAATCAAAAAATTCTGATTTGGTCACAACAACAACAACTTCACAAATTGGAAAAATTTACAATCCAACAAACAAGAGCAATCAGTTTCAAAATTCTTGAGCTTCCTAAGTTATTTCTCCAGATTTTCATCTAGCATTGAACCTATCTTTGGGTCTCACAAAGTTCATCATTGCTTTACACCTTGCATTACATTCACATTTGTCTAAACTTGAGTCAAAAGGTCACTTGCTTGTCCTCATCTTACTCTGTCAACACACTACGTACAACAACATTCTGCTAAGTGGTCCCTCATCAAGGTCTATCACCTTTGGATCTTATTTGGTCTTACTTAGAGTCAAGGTCAGCTTACCTCATCAAGAGAAACTATCATCTCTTTGGAAGCCACACCTACTCTACTACATACATACTTTGTCTTACACTTTGGACATTGCAAGTAAACGCCATATTCATTTACATTCCATCCAACTCTTGGTCTTCCATACTCTTCCCATTTTCATCTAGTTTCACAAATCTTGGTCAAGACCTAGTTCATGGTTGAAAACCGTTCCCAAAAATCTAGGAGAGAAACTAAAGAGGCTCAAGTGTCCGCAAACATGAGTGCCTATGAGTATGACAATGATATCTTCTTCAATTCTGATCATACCACATTACCTGACATGGATGCCTATAGAAACATTCCAAATGTTGAGAACATGGATAACACAAACAACAATGATACACACAATGACAATATGGACAACTTTTCTGTACATTCAGTAGAAGCAGAAGACTCCATTATGGATCCCCATTTCAATTGATTGGTTGAGGAAATAATGAGGAGAGATAGACAATACTTCTTACAAGTGATGGCACAAAGTGGAGCCAAGATTCCTCATGATTTTGATATGTCTCAAATAATGGAACATTGACCTTTGCAATAACCCCACCTCAATATGGATCAAAGGAGGCCTAGTAGTGGACGCAATAGAGGACCACATATGGTGCCTGAATCACCATCATCTTTGTTTCAAAAACCTGAGGTCCCATACACACATAGTCAAGCATATGATACTCACCTTCGCAGACCATTATTGAGGTCTTATGCAAAAAAATATACTCAATCACATACCAATGCTAAGGACCAACCACCAAAGCAATTGGATATCCAAATGCATGATTAAAATTTGGACACAAGAAAACCCCATGTCAAATTTGGGGGCAACACATTAGAACAAACTCATGACATGCCTGTAGAGTATGGTATACATGGACAAAATAGATATTCCATTCCTCATCATGACTCTATACCAAGTGGTCCATATACGCAACATCACTATAGACCCCCTCCATATGAACATGTGTATGATGAATACCATCCATATATGCAACATACTCCTCCTCCACCCAGTGGTTCAGGCATGGGGTATGGTCCAAGAAGTCAGTCTCCACCTAAGAACAATTTGGAACAGCAAATAAAGGACTTACAAAAGAAAATAGAGGACATAAATACATCGAAGCCAACTTACACAATGAGAGACATATGTCCCTATCCATTTGAAAAAAGCATTCCAATGCCTCCATTTCCTACACACTTTGTGACACCTAAGTTTGATAAGTACAGATGAAAAGGGGATCCTAAGGCACATATAAGACTGTTTTTCACAGCTTGCATTGAGGTAGCAGCAGAAGAGACATATTTGATGAGATTATTCCCACAAAGCTTAGGTGATCAAGCTATGGAATGGTTCTCCCAACTCCCACCTAGAATTAAGTCATGGGGTGACTTAGTAGAGGCATTTATCCAACATTTCTCATACAACATAGAGACAAAGATATCAGTCACTACTTTGTGCAACACCAAGCAAAAGGAGGGAGAGTCTTTTTCATCATTTTTACAAAGATGGAGGAATCTAGCTAGTAGATGCTCTTGTGAAATTCCACAAAAACAAATGGTAAAGATGTTCACCCAAAATGTTAACAAAGACATTGGTTATGACCTAAGAAAATCTTGTTTGTCCACCTTCAAGGACGTCATTGAGAAAGGCTTAGCAAAAGAGAAGGTCCTAATTGAGCAAGGCATCATAAAAATATTCAAAGAAAACAAAGAGGACTTTAAAGGAAAAGACAAGGCAAGATTTTGGAATAAAAACAAGAACACAGTCAATGATGGTGTTGTTGATGCCAATATAGTACGACCCAAAATCATTTTTTCAGGATCAAGCTCTATAAACAATCAAGTGAATACTCAAACAACTTCAAAGTCATGAAGGAAGTACACCCCATTGGGAGAACCACTAGAATCTATTTTCAAGAAGCTAGTGGCAAACAAAATAATAATTGTAGACGTATAAAAATGACCATATTCCTAAATGAATATTTTGTGTTCATTTCTCTATTTCATTAAATCCAATTTAATTAAATTACCCACATTCCTCTATTTAATTAAGTAAATTACTCATTTAAATTCACTATACCCATTTATTGAATAAATCATTTTATTCAATTAAATCCCTTCTATCCACTTGTAATTAAATTCAAATTTAATTAAATGAGTTATCCTAAATTGATTAAATCTAATTTATTTAATTTCCCCAAATTGCAACCAAATTGAATTAAATTAATTTTATTAAATCCTATTATCCCTCCATCCACTTGCATTTTCCTACATCTCCCACTTGCTTCCTAAATCCCTTCCTAATTTCTTTTAGACCCTTCTAATCACTTCTAAATTAACCTAACCCATCTTCTAAACTTTGTCACATCCCTAAGCAAGGGGAGGTCACTTTTCAAAACCTTAAAGTCTTTGATAACCATTAAAGGCTTCAAGTCTTCAACCACTTAATTTCCCAAAGTCTCCCAAACCATTAATGGTTAATTCAACCCTCTTACATGGTTAGAGACTTTTTGCCTAACTTAACCTTCATCCAACCCAAGGGTCTCTTCAAGCATTTATTGCTTTGACCATGGTTATTCCTTAATCATTTGCACAAGAGTTTATCCTTGGATTAACTCTTAATCCAATGGGTAATCTTAACTTAAGCTTAACCCTTACCCTTTAGATAACCATAAGGTCTTCTCAAGCATTTAATGCCTCCAACCCCTTCTCTCAACCCAACCCTATGTTGACATTTGTCACCATTTCATTGGTGCAAATTGCAAACATGGATTCCCAACTTTCAAACTTAACCCTTGATTGCCTCTTTCAATCCTGACCATCCATTGCCCTATTTTTGCTATAAATAGAGCTCTCATTCCTCCATTTTCATAATCCAAGTTTGTAGTATCATACTTATGCTCAAATACATTCAAGCTTTCATACTATTTTATGCTCATCATTTTAGCCTCTTTTTTAGATAGAAATTAATCTAAATATGCATGTTTAGAGTACTTTATTTATCATTAGCTTAAATCATTAACTAATATAGTATGCTAGGATAGTTTGTTTACTAACCTTGTCATCTTATAGTTAGTTTATTGCATTTCTAGAATCATGCATAGCTTAGGATGCATCTCATATTAAAACCAACAAAAGCATCCCTCGTTCTTGCATTTTCCATCCATAAACCATTGTGCTCAGTGATCTGAGAGCAAAAACATTGGTTTGAGGGACCGTGTAAGATAGAGAACCATGGGACCAACCTTGGAAAGCTGAGTGATACTTCATTACTCCATAGCTTGCACCAAGAAGTCCTGTGAGTGTGTGAGCAAGGCTCTATAGAGCTCCGTTTTCCACATTTGGAGTTCTATCGACCCGCTTTTCCCGCATACATTTCTGGCGCCCATCGTGGGGCTAGACCCCATATATCAAATCGGTTTTTGAATTTAACCACTTTTGCAGGCACGCGAGAAAAATGAATTAGCGCGTTAAGTTAACTGTTTAGCGCATCCGGTTAACAGCCTAGCGCATTCGGTTTACTGTTCAGCGCATGGAGTCCATCATCTATCGCATAAAGTCCATTTATTAGCGCATAGGATTACTAATTTTTCCTGTAGGTCTTGGCGCGGGAGAAAAATAGAGCAGCACTTTCGGCACGTAGAGTAGCGCATCCCGAATACAGTGTAGCGCATCATATCCATCTTTTAGTGCATCTCTGTTATATTGTAGCGCGTACAGTTTGTTCTGTAGCACATCACAGACAGAAAAGAGAAAATTAATTTGTAACAAAAACTAAAATTTAGACTTGTGTAAGTCCACAGAATTTGCCTTTTTGTAACAAATTGACTGGTTTTCTACAAGTTACTGACAGTTGACTGCAGGTTTTGAATTTATTCTATTTAGGCTAGAATTAAAGTAGTTTAAATTTTTACTAACTTTTCTAAGTTAGGCAAAAGTTCAAATTTCTTTCTTTTCTTGTTTAAATAAAATTGAACTCATTTTATTTTGGGCAAGTAAAACGAACAACAAATCAAAATCTTTTCTTGCTTTCCTAGGAGAAAATTTCTCAATTTGAGCTCTAAAAAGAACAACACAAAATTTTCTTTTTCGCAAAAATAGAGCTTAAAAAGAACCTCACCATCCTTTGGTGCATAAAAGGATCCACTTTCATTTTTGCAAAGGAAAGAACCTCACCACAAAAGTTTTATTACAATTAAATAGGGAAGTGATTCCCCTTTTGTTTATCGATTTTTATTTGTTGACCAAATCGAACCTTTTGCTTTGTTGACGCGGTTATTTCCTTAGATTAAATAATCATTGCTTTGAGGAAGTAAAATTAACACCATGCTTTTCGTGGAGAAACATCTCCCAGTAAAGATTAGAAAATCACTGAATTGAAGGCTTAAAAAGAATTTGTGATTGCCTTGAATCGAAAGAGGAAGGTATATGCTCTCCCCTTAACTGGGTGATCCAAAAATCTAGACCTCTCTTAAAAAGCTTTCTTTCCTTCAAAAGCATTTTACATCCTTTAGTAGGCCTGCCTTCCCGAGGAGTTGAAATCAACTCTTAAAGTCGTTTATGGCTGGTGTGAAAGGAACAACCTAAGTGGGAAACGGCTTTGATGCCAAGTATTCCAACCCACTATAATCAAAAGTGGAAAGTGACGAAAGTCCTTTTCAACGGTTACGTGCAGCGATTAGCCTTCCCCCAGTATCCTCGAGATACGTAAAGCCTTTGTTCTAAAGGTTGGGAAGCCTCCTGAGGGAGTTTATCATTGACGGCCGAACAAGAAGCCTGATTACGAACCATAGAAATAGAAGCTTTGAACCGAGTCAATAACCAGCCATTTATAACATCATAGTGCAAGGGTGGGGAAGAATCTGCCCCCAAGATTACTCACCATATATCTCCCAAGATAACTATTCAACTGTGAAGCGATTCACTTTGAGTTAATTTTTGGCAAAAGGCAAAAAAACAGGCATCCTCTAGGGGGTGACACGGCTGTTTGAGCTAACGGAGTATCAAGACTAGTGGGCTATGATGTTATTTATGACCTTTGAATAAAGAGTCTTTCTGAAGTGTATTATTCGTATCCAAACCTGTTAAAACATTAGGGATTTGAACATATCCTTGCAGAACATACACTTTTTGTTATATTAGGACAAAATGGTTGTACTTTTTGTGTCGTGCTTGCATTTACTACTTCAGAAAATCATCCATCAAACCTGAAAAATTCACAACAAAAATCCAAAATTTACAAAAAAAAAAAAAAAAACCAACCAAAAGAAAAATCAAAGCAGTTTAGCATGTAAGAGCAACTTCTTAGCGCGTGAGGTACTTTTGTTAGCGCATCCAACCATCAAGTTAGTGTGTCAGTTCCAAACAGTAGCATTTTATCCCAAAATCAAAACAGTGTCAAAACATTTAGCGCATCAGAAAAATAGTCTAGCGCGTGAAAGCATCAGCTTAGCGCGTGGAAGCTAAACATTAGCGCATCAGGTTCACAAGTTAGCACGTCACAGGCCCAGGCTAGCGCATGACTTATTAAACAGGTAGAAAACAATTTTTTGAACAGTCAAAACTTTAGCACGTGTCTGGGGGTAGCCTAGCGCGTGTGGTCATTATTTTAGCATGTGGAGTAATTTTGGTAGCGCATGTCATCCCTGTTTTAGCGCATGATCAAAAACATATAGATAGAGGGAAAAACAGTGAGGAATTTTAAAAAATTTGAAAACATTTTCAAAAGCCTCTCATTATCAAACAACATTTTTCACCAAAACGGAGTAGTGAAAACAAACCGTTAAAACTATTTTTTGAGCTAAATTTGTGTCAAAACAAACGTTGTAAAAATCCTAAACTGATCGCACAATAAAATATATCTATCTTATCATAATCCGAAAACCTCATCATCAGTATCAATAGAATCCTTTACCATCTTATGGATTTCATCTCAAAAACACTTGTTTAAAAATTTCAAGTTGTCAAATCAAGTCTCCATATCGGGAGGCTTTTATCCATATCATTTGATACACTTTGTCGTGAAGGGGCATCTAAACCTTCATTTTGACAGAGTAAGATTTGAAATTTTCCAAACAAAATCAACTGAATCCAAACAAATCAAAGGAAACTATTGATCATTCATGCATGACTAAACCCCATATTTTGAGAAGAAAGAACCTTTATCGCAACATCACGTTGAAGAAACAACAACCTAGTTTTTCCAAGTTCATCAAGAGAAATAAGTTTTTATACATCAATCCTCAACTCTTCAAATCTCATCGAGTATTCCTTCATCCCGTCAAACGTTATATCCAAAACAAATCCAACGAATTTGACAAAGAGCCCTTAAAAACAAGAGCATACTGTCAAAAGTCTGCTTTTAATCAAATCATAAATTGCGGAGGAAAGATCAATCCGACATTCCTGCCCGACGAGTGTATCACTTATAACACATCTCAACCAGAACCACCCACCCCTGAGAAACATATCAATGGGAATTTTGTCCCCTTCATCACTGAAAGTTTCTACTAAAATGCCTGTTACTTGCTCTCAAAGAAACCAACAAAGCGAGACACATGCAGAGTCTAGTATGAATCGAAGGTTGTCAAATCCTTTTGAAGTTCCACACTTAGAAGAAACTGAAATTTCTGAAGCGCTTCTTCAAGAATGTCAGGAAAACCCTTCATTCCAAAAGCTTGTAGAAAGGCTTATGGAAAATGACAAAGAAAAGTATCTGCTCATGCTCACAAGTAAAGGCGTAAAACTTCCCGAAGATTTAGACACAAACATCTTTAGAACTGGATCTCAACAATATGCATATCAAGAACAACAAAGAGAAGAAGAAACTCGTAACCTTGAACAACACATACCTGAGCAACACATTCCAGAGCAACGTATACCAGAAATGCGTATACCCGAGCTAGAAACTCCAGAGCAAAATATACCATTTAACACACCTTTTCAGCTGAGAACTAATACAAGGGAAGAACTTTTCCCTCAACAAGACAATGTACCTTTGGCTGCCCTTACTCAACAAATGCAAATGTTACAAAGGCAAATACAGGACATGCAACAAGGGACAACAGTACGATACTCTTTAAATGAAATTTGTCCTTATCCTTTTGACATGAGATTGCACATGATCCCTTTTCCTCCAAACTCAGATGTGCCTAAATTTGACAAATATGATGGAAAAAGTGATCCCCGTGATCATGTCAGAGAATTTTGCACAATGAGTCTTGAATTTGCTCATGATGACACTTATCTGACGAGGTTATTCCCAAGAAGCCTGGGAGGGCAAACAATGGAATGGTTATCCAAAATTACACCACCTGTCAGATCATTTGATGAATTGGTTAATAAATTCATAACCCAATACTCCTATAACATCCAACATGCCATAACTATGCTAGATGTTTGCAACACCAAACAAAATAAAAATGAAACATTCATGATATTCCTTCAATGCTAGCGGCGTATGGTCTCCAAATATCCTTGAGATATTCCTGAAAAGGAGAAAATGGAAATCTTCATTGACAATTTGAATGGTGAAATGAGTTACAGGCTAAAACTTCAATGCATACCGTCTTTCACTAAATTGATTGAAAATGGCATTCAAGTAGAGGAAGCGTGTGTCAAAAAGGGAACACTCAAATTCTACAAGGAAGGAACAAACTCATCAAACTACAATAACCAGAACAACACCAACCTAGACAAATCTCGATTTTGGACTCGAAACAAAAATGAAGGCAACAATGAATCACATGATCCCAAATCTAAGCAACCAGTGCTTGCATTATCCGGAAATCCTCAAAATACGAAAAATCCTAAAAATGCTAATCCAAATGCTAACACATATGCACCAAACACCGATCAAGGACAACTCAACACGAACAACACCAATGATACTCAAAGCAAAAACATGAATCCAGGACCTAACAACAATTCACGCAACAACATGAACAATTTCCAAAAGCGTATCTTCACACCACTAGGGCAATCACTAGAATCAGCATTCAGAGAACTTTTGGCAAACAAGATTCTTTCTTTGCCTCCAATCAGCAACTATGAACCCCAAATCAAACCACCTTGGTGGAATGATTCACACTTTGTGATTACCATCGTAACAAGGGTCATCGAACGAATGATTGCATGAGATTGAAACACATGGTACAAGATATGATTGATTGAGGTGACTTAATGGTAGATGGTCTCAAAACAAATGGTGATCATGGAACCTTTAAAAATCCTCTTCCAAATTATAACAAAGAAGGATCTTCAACCTCAAACGATACATACGGAGCTCGTATCAACCATATCTACAACAACACCATAAATCACATATCAGTTGAAGATCATCAAGTAAATGTCATCACCATCCAAGATTGGCGTGATCATGAATCTATCAATGTAACAACCCAAACTCAGAAATGTGTCTTAAAAGGACATACGTCACCTACAACTACCACACCAAAAATCCAATATGACTTGGTTGGCCAACTACGCAAAACTCCAGCTCAGATATCTATACTAGAATTGCTGAAACTATCACTGAAGCACAAAGACATATTGGAACAAGCGCTATTGGAAACCAATGTACCTCAAAATCTGGATACAGACAGATTTCAAGCCATGGTCGCCCATATGACTGGACCTCATAACCTCACCTTCTCAGAGCATGACAATGCTTCCTTAAGCCATCTGCATAACACTCCTCTCCATATCAAAGTCATTGTTTGCAAACATCGAGTAAAAAGAGTCTTAATAGATGGAGGAGCCGGACTTAATATATGTACTTTAAAGCTTATCCGTGCATTAGGCTTCTCATAAGAGTCTATTGATCCCTGCAAGAAGATTACCATAAAGGCATATGATGATGAGGAAAGGTCCTCTAAAGGAACTGTGATGTTACCCATTCAAGTCGGACCAGTGCAAAAAGATACTATGTGTCAGGTCTTAGACATAGATCTCACCTACAATATTTTGTTAGGGTGACCTTGGATACATGAAATGAAAGCAATACCTTCTATGTATCACCAGTGTGTCAAATTTCCTTATGACAGACAAGAAATCTCCATATCTGCTGATCACAATCCATTTCAACATTGCAATGCAATGGGGGCAGCCCAAGACAGTTTGGTTCCTCATAATAGAGAAAAGAAGCGATCTTCAACATTAGATCTCCAAACAACAAAGCCCAACTCCTTATTCAGAGAATTCAAGCAGAAAATGCAAATCAAAGACCAAGGCATGGGAGAATACTCTTTGGAGCCCTTATGTTTGGCCAAATTGCCAACATCACCTAGATCTCATGGATTGCCTACTACATCAACACATCTGGTCACTCAGCCCATCACCAAATTTGATGGTACCTTCATCCAATTGGGCACTTTAGCACATGAATCAGAAGACAAGGATATTCTTAGCTGGTTATACAAAGATGAGGAAGAAGATAATAGAGCAGCTACTCTGGACATTGTTCTACCAACACACCTATATGGCAAAGGATACTTAATCATGCAGCAAATGGGATATGACGGTAAAGGACCTATTGGGAAACGCAAAGGAGGAGTCACTGAACCCATAGATCTTCCTTCACAGCCCAGTAGGGACAAAACGGGATTGGGTTGTGCGCTCACTTTCCTATTAAGAAAGCCGCCCCACATAGCTGCAAAACCTCAATGGAAAGAAAAGAAGAAGTACAAAGAAGAATCCTGGTAGGAAACACTCTTTGAATCAACGGAAACAATCTGCAAGACACGGGAACGTCAAGACCAGAAGTTACATCAGGAAAAACTTCTAAGCCACAAAAGGGCCATATCAGCAGCAGTAGCTCATGTTCAGAATCCGATATTTCAAGAACCAATAAAATCATCTCCGAATACCATTATTTCTCCCAGAGGATGCACAGTCTATGAACAGATACAGAAAGTAGAAGCAAGATCTGACACTGAATCAACCAAAACTGTCAAAATAGTATCCATCATCAAAGATTTGTTTTCACCATACAACATACCTGTTTACAGCACTCATAGAATCTGGGATGATGCCTCAGAGACTGATTCCAATGAATATGAATGGGGTACCTATTCAAATTCTACTACAGATATCCCTAATGATACTAACACCATATCCCTTTTTCAGGAAGAACATAACGCAAAAGATAGACCTCTTGAATTTGGACCACAGAACATCTATGATGCCAAGGAAAGTGAACAGAAACATTATGAACAAGTCTACATGGAAGATAATACCATCGAAGACCTCGACGAAATCGTGGACTTCTTTAAAACCAAGAACAATCATGATGAAAACTCTGTCCTAACACTTACAATATCAGAACTTGATCCACCTAATGACTCCTTACTGCTTGTCTTTCCTGACCTCATCGACTAAGATGAACCTGAAATCCATGATATACCAATTTTCCCAGATGATGAATCTATTATCCATTACCTATGTATTGTAAATCCGGAAACAGGCTCTACCAGTGAACAAAGTAACGATGTCTGCTAATTAGGGAGTGCCAAGTCTCTCAATTGCAAAAATAAACCAAATGAAAGATCTGATGCTAAAAACCAGTCAATGACAGCTCTAGATCACAAAAAAGTAAAAATAAAGGACGCATCTGAGGGTGAAAACCTTTTTAAGGCATCTAACGATGGAAGACTTGACACTCTTCCTGAGCATTTTCATGAGCGATCACCCATATCGATTGAGCCCACTCAATCGATCAACATTGGTACCACAGAAGTAGTCAAAAACATACACCTTGCAGAATCTCTGATAGAGGAAGAAAGATCAACATTCATCATTTTCTTTAAAGAACAACAAATTAACTTTGCTTGGTCATATGCCGATATGCCCAAAGTCGATCCACACTTGATCATGCATCACTTGTCCATCTCTTCAGGAGTTAAACCAGTCAAGAAAAAGCTACGAAAGATGAATCCACAGGTAGCACTCATGGTCAAAACTGAACTAAAGAAACTATTAGATGTCAGATTAATCCGACCCATTGACTATGCAGAATGGATTTCCAACATCGTTCCAGTATCAAAACCAGATGGTAGTATCAGAATATGCACTGACTTTAGAGATGTCAACAAAGCTTGTCCAAAAGATGACTTTCCTCTGCCTAGTATCGACATAATTGTAGACCTCACAACAGGACATGCAATGCTCTCACTAATGGACGATTTCTCAGGCTATAATCAAATCAAAATAGCCCCAGAAGATCAAGATAAAACCGCGTTCACCTGTCCTTGGGGAACGTACTATTGGAATGTTATGCCTTTTGGCTTAAAGAATGCAGGGGCCACTTATCAAAGAGCAATGACAACAATCTTTCATGACATGATGCACACCTTCATGGAAGACTATGTGGATGATTTACTAGCTAAATCCTTCACTAGAACAGAACATCTCGGCATCCTAACAAAGATCTTTGATCGATTGGAGAAATTCCAAGTCAGGCTCAACTCTAAGAAGTGTGTCTTCGAGGTTACATCAGGAAAGTTACTAGGCTACATAGTCTCAGCTAAAGGTATCAAATTAGATCCAGCAAAGGTACAAGCCATTATGGAAATGCAACCACCAAAGAATATCAGTCAACTCATATCTCTACAAGGACGACTTCAATCAATCAGGCGATTCATCACTCAGCTAGCAGATAAAAGTCTACCATTTAACCATTTACTCCACAAAAATGTACCATTCAGATGGGAGACCAAGTGCACAGAATCTTTTTACCAAATCAAACAGTACCTGATGAATCCACCAGTTCTAGTACCACCAGTCACAGGAAAGCCTCTTATCCTATATATCTCAACAACAGATATATCGTTGGGGGCACTATTGGCACAAGAAGATCAACAAGGAAAGGAACGAGCCATATATTATATTAGTAGGACATTGAATGGCTATGAACTCAACTATACCTTCATTGAAAAGGCTTGCCTAACAGTGGTCTTTGCATCTCAGAAGTTCTGACATTGTATGCTAGCACACACCATTAAGCTAGTAGCAAAAATTGATCCTCTCAAATATCTACTCAGCAAGGTAGCTCTTACAGGCCGATTGGCTAAATGGGTCATGATTCTCAGTGAATTTGACATTCAATACATAGAAAGACGAGCCATCAAGGACAAGCAATTGCAGATCAGCTGGCTCAAGCACCGCTACCAGGAAAACAAACCATGGAGATTGAATTTCCAGATAGGGATGTTCTTGCTCTTTCTACCAAACAATGGACCCTATACTTTGACGGATCCTACACACAATATGGTTTAGGTGCTGGCATTCTATTCATCACTCCTGAAGGACACACTATACCAAAATCATATAGGCTTATGTTCCCATGCACAAATAATGTGGTTGAATATGAGGCATTGGTTATAGGCATCAAAATGGCCGTAGAATGGAAAATCATAGAGTTAAAGGTCTATGGAGGCTCACAACTTGTCGTCAATCAAATCAATAATGACTATCAAACAAAGGATGACAAGCTGCTGCCCTACAAACGAATGGTGGATGACTTCAAACAGTATTTTATGCATATCACCTTTGAGCAAATACCAAGGTTGAACAACAAAGAAGCCGATGCCATGGCTACTGTCGCTTCATTACTACAAATTCCAGAGCAACAGAGTCGTTACGAGTTTTTGGTAGAGCAACTGTTCTCCCCAGCCTATGACCATTTTGAATCCCATGTTATCTATGCCTTGACTGGCTCAGATTCTCCGTTATATGGACCAATATACTACTACCTCAAGAACAATATCTTACCAATTGACCAATCCTGTAACCAAAAACGTAACTTTATCTGGCAAACTGTCCGTTATACCCTTACCGCTGATACTTTGTATCGTCGAGGTCTAGATGGTACTCTTCTTTGTTGCCTTGATCGTGATGATTCTGATTCCGCTTTACACGAGCTTCACGAAGGTATTTGTGGCACACATTCAAGTGGTACTACTCTTTCTAAAAAACTTCTAAGGATGGGATACTACTGGCCTACAATGGATAAAGACTCATATCACTTCGCCAAGAAATGTCCTAAATACCAGATCCATGGTAATCCGATACATGCACCAGCACAGGAACTATAGCCATTCACGACATCCTGGCCCTTTTGTCAGTGGGGACTAGACTTAGTTGGAAAAATTCATCCTTCATCTTCAAATGGACACAAGTTCATTATAACTGCAACAGAATACTTTACCAAATGGATAGAAGCAGTTCCCATGACCACAGTGACTAGGAAACAAATTGCCTCTTTTATCCTAAATTATCTGATCTGCAGATATGGTATTCCAAGTTCAATCATCATAGATAATGGATGACCTTTTAAAAACCAATATGTACAAGAACTATGTGAAAAATTCAAAATCCAACATCGGTTTTCTACACCATACTACCCATAGGGAAATGGTCAAGCAAAAGCATCTAACAAGACAATACTAAAAATCCTAAAGAAAATAGTGAATGATGCAAATATTGGCACATCCAACTCAATCCAGCACTTTAGGCATACAGAACCAGCATCCACACACCTACAGGAGCAACACCATACTCATTGGTATATGGATCAGAAGCCATTTTACCCCTGGAAGTAGAAATCCCATCTCTCAGAGTCTCTTTGAAAGGTTTAATCCCAGATGAAGAGTATCGAGTTAACCGACTACAAGAACTCAAACTATTAGATGAAAGATGTCATCATGCTTACACTCATCTCAAAGCATATCAACAATGCATGTGTAGGAGTTACAATCACAAGGTCATCCCTCGCAACTTCAAAGCTGGTGACCTAGTCCTCAAAGAAAATCCAAGAAATCAGGAAGATCGAGAAAAGAAAGGGAAATTTGAACCTAACTGGTTGGGTCCCTGTGTCATCATATCAGTCTATGGATCAGATGCCTATCAACTAACAACTTTAGAAGGACATGTGTTCGACGAACCAACTAACAACATCCATCTGAAGAAGTACTACACTTAAGTAGCCTAGTGCACGAAAAAAGCCAAAACAAGCAAAAAAATCAAAAAATCTAGAAAAAACCAAAAAAAAAAAAAACGAAAAACAAAGTACAATAAAAACAAATGGTGAAAACCTGGTAAACAAGCGCTTTTGTGAAAGAATGGCTCCTCTATCTATCTCCATACCATTTTATCCATACAAACACTATAGGCCATCGACCGACACTTAGCACATATCCATTCAGGACATACTTAGCGTAGTCACTATCGTGGTTTATCCATATATATCCTCTTAACACATTCCACTATGGCTTGGAAATCACTGTACATATTCACATCAAGAGGCACACTCAGCTAGGGGCATTAAAATCGTCAAAACTTGCGAACATTCAAGATGTCAAAACTAGAAGCAAAACTCTGTAGTATGGCATCCAACAAACAAAACTACGCTTCATCGCAAAACAAAACAAAAAAAAAATTCCCAAAAAAACCAAGGATGGATGATTTTCTGAAGTACTGAATGTTGCATTATCGCATAAAATTTTTGATTAGTTTTGCATTTTGAACTTTTTCAATTATTGGATTCTCTTCCTTTTCTCACTAAAATGCTTCAAAGCTAGAGATCATGGAGAACTTCCAATATTTTCTTAGTCTTCTATCTGGGAAGCGATCACTTGTACTGTGTGAATACTTGCCTTGAGACGTGATACGTCGAATATCACTAAGGGTCTGATTCCACTTCACGCATACAAATTATTTAATCTTGTCTGTTTACGCAATCCACACTCAGGTCGTCCTGGTTCAATTATACCTTGATGCTTGTGTTATCTTGTAAAATCAAACATCATGTAAATTTTTCTCAGGTCATTATGGTTCAATTATACCATTGTGCTTGTATAAATTTTCAACATATCCTCAACAAATCAATGCTCAATGATGATACTTACAAAGAAAGAAAACAACATATGGCTATATCGGATGACAAATACAGAATGAGGATGCTACCAAAAACATAGCTGCATATCATTTTACCATTAATTGCATATCATTTTAACATAGTTGCATATCATTTTACAATTAGTTGCATCTCATTATCATACATCTCATAGCATATAAAATCATACATCTCACTACATCATACATTATATCATATATTTAAGCATTGCATCATCATCACATAAAGAAAAGAACACATAAGCACATACATCCATATAACACACCACATGATCAAAGATAATGATGCCGTATATATATATATATATATATATATATATCTCCAACAAATGATCAAAATGTACAAAATCTATCATCTCTGTGTCCAGTATATATATATATATCTCCAACAAATGATCAAAATGTACAAAATCTATCATCTCTGTGTCTAGTATATATATATATATATATATATATATATATCTCCAACAAATGATCAAAATGTACAAAATCTATCATCTCTGTGTCCAGTACAAAGAATACAATGATAAAAAATACAATAGAGACCACATCTCTCAAGTATGGCTATCCCCTGATGGAGATGGTCTGACTCCAGATGTCCCCACCCCTGGATCTCCAGGGGGATCCTATCTCGATGGCCCTGTCACACCTCGGCTCTCGGACCACGACCCAGTATCTCAAGATCGACTAGATCTCGACTATGTGAAGCTCTATACTCGGCGATCCTTGGGTACCGTAGCCTCATAATGCCGACAGTAGTACTCCGCCTCCTGAGCTCTCAAAGATAGCTCTCTCAGGGTGTCTCTCATCAAACCACCCGTTGTTGCTCTCCGCACGCTGGTTGCAAGCTCCTCCACTCACCCCCTCCACTCTATCTGTATGTCTCGCTTAGTGGTCAACTGCGCAATATGCCGCTGATATGTCAAAACCTGTGCCTGCAGCTGTTGTACAGTCACCTGCAGGGTCCGAATCTGTGCATCCTCAACATGAGTGGGGATCCGAACCTGTAGCAGTACCTACGCGGGGACATCCCCTCTAACTCTGCCTGTCCTCGGTGCTGGAGGTGGGAGCACATCCATCCTCCTCCTCTGTGCTAGCCATATCACCTCGTCAGTACCCCCCACTGCAGCTAGAACCTCCCCCACCCTCCCCTCTCCACCGGCTCCAATAGCCAATCCACCTCTCCCCCTATCTATCACTGCCCGTCTAACTACTCTCTCCAAACCTCTATCTCCTCTCCTCCCTCTATCTCCCCTCCTCCCTCTAACTCCTCTCCCTCATCGTCCTCCTCCACCATCCCCATCATCCTCATCATCTCCCTCTCCCTCCTCATCATCATCATCGAATGCCGACCGCATCTCCTCGGGATCTGATATCCTGGCCACTGTCCACGCGGCAAACAATCTCGTGAACTCATCGGTCATGTTTGCATCCAAAATCTATGAGGCATAATCCCATATCTGGCCCACCAAACCAACAAACTCCTCCATCGCCACCGCACTAATCAATGGTCGAGCCCCAATCTAATATATCCTGCCTTCGCCGTGCATATAAACAGGCCCCCTAAGGTATACCCCGTTGTCAACCAAACTGTCGCAAAACTCTGGTCACCACAAACCTCTCGATAACAAATGGGGTCCTCCCAATCAGATATCTCATCATAAATAGGTAGGGCATCTCCAGCCTATCCTCCACCCACACCTCGCACCCTGTATACGGTTGCCGTGTGACCGTATCGATGTCATCCAAAACTCTCCTCCAACGCTCTAGTTTGCCCAGCTTCCATTGGATAGCTAGACCCCCGTATCCATAAGCATAGGCACGTCCAATGGGCCTATCTCTGTTTGGTAATGGCCTAGCAGCCGGAATGTGCTCCCAACACCACACCTATAAGAGTGTCACGCCAGCTGACAAACTGTCGTAACCTAGGTATACCACCTTGTGCAGGTCCCTGTACAGATGGGCTAGCATAGCCGATCCCCATGCAAACCTGCGGCCCTGTGTGACCATGTCCTCTAACACCAGCCCCCATCCCACCAAGAATCCCTTTGACCTATGATCAGAACAAAGGAATCCACCGATAAACCCTCCCAGTACTGATGGAAGAGGTGCATAATCCAGGTCTAAGAACTCCTGCCATGGGATCTCATATCCACATATTGTCTCATCATGAAAAATACGGCGAAGTGCCTCTGTACCACCCTCCTCTGACTGCTCATATCGTAGTAGTGCACCTACTACTGGTATGCGCAGAATCCTGTAACAGTCCTTTGGTGTGACTATCATCTCACCTGTGGCAAAATGGAAGGTGTTCGTGTCGTTGTGCCACCTCTTTGTGAGCGCTGTAAGTAGCCCCCGGTTCACAGTGAACTGAGGCATATCCAACAAGGATGTCAACCCGCATCTCTCAATAATATCTAGGTCGGCATGTGTCAACAGTGGTATTAGAGTCCAAGGCCTAGGAAATCGCTCACGTGACTGCACCACACCCAATCGCTCCTGTCAACTAGCAAAACAAGTTTAATATCAGTTTCCCCATCAAAACAAAGATATCAAAATCAAACTCACATCAACAACATGAAACAATTTGCTCATCTACATCAATTTCAAAATCCTATCATTTCATATCAACTTGTAAAACAACTCAAGTTATCAAAAACCATATCAAAACTTGTAACACAACTCAAGTCTCCAAATCACATAAACTTGTAAAACAACTCAAGTTTCCCACCCATATCAGCTTGAAAAACAACTCAAGTTTCCAACCCATATCAGCTTGTAACACAAATCAGGCTTCACACATTGAACTTGAAACAAAGTGCAAAAGCAAATCATATTTTGATCAACACAACACATTGATAACTATGCATAACTTGACATATCGCAAATCAAAACAAGTTATATCGACACTCATATTGGACAAATCAATAAAACCCATGACAGCAAAACATAACAATTTCACAAATCACCTCATCTCGCAAAATTTTTCCGGATGCGCTAAAATAGGTTGTCTACGTGCTAAAATCTACCCATGCGCTAAGTTGTTTTTCCTACGTGCTAATCTATTTACCCTATGCGCTAGACTGACTCTACGCGCTAATATTTTCCCCCATGCGCCACCTAACCTACCCTATGCGCTAAAACCTATCTATGTGCTAACCTATACCTCGCTGGCGCTACCTATTTAACCATATGCGCTAGGTCTACCCTGCGCACTAGAACCCCTTACCCATGCGAACCCCTATGACCCCTATGCGCTAGGTTTACCCTACACGCTACCCTGTTGACCTTAAGCGCTACCCTACGTTCGACATGTGCTATTTTCACTCTCTGCGCTAACCTAGACTTTCTATGCGCTACACTATTTTGTTTCGGACGCAGCCCTAAAATTAAGCTTCATGCGCTACCTAAATTTTCATATGTGCTAATCTGCAACTTTGACGTGCTAAAACACTAAAACCAAATTTCAAAAATAAAAAAAATGACCAAAAAAAACAAAATAAAAACTCAAAAAAGGGTCAAAAATGTTGACTTACTGGTGGTCCATATGCGACAGGTCTCCGGTACCTCCAAACGCGCTCAAAATGATGCCTGGAATACGAAATAGGTATTTTGACTTCTCTCCAAATTCTCTTTCTCCAAAGTCAACAATGCACAAATGAATCCAATCAAGGCCCTTTTCCCCTTTTATAGGAGAAAAATGAAATTAGGGTTAGGGAACTGGGCATGTAATTTGCTCACAGTCTCCCTTATACCCTACACAATGCAAATTATCAAGAGATGAATCAAATTCAACATTTCACATAGACAAAATCATACACCCCACACATAAATCATCAAATCCAATCAAAATTTTCAAAATATTGATTCACCTCCCGAGGGGGCATCATGCATCAAATCAAATCTAGGACACGACATGAAAAATAAGAGCGACACAAATATTCCATTTGATCATAAATCACGATAACGCATCATTTTCTTTGAAATAACATGTGCACAGACGTCACTTCAAAGCGGGGCAAAATATAGACGTATAAAAATGACCATATTCCTAAATGAATATTTTGTGTTCATTTCTCTATTTCATTAAATCTAATTTAATTAAATTACCCACATTCCTCTATTTAATTAAGTAAATTACTCAATTAAATTCACTATACCCATTTAATGAATAAATCATTTTATTCAATTAAATCCCTTCTATCCACTTTTAATTAAATAAGTTATCCTAAATTGAATAAATCTAATTTATTTAATTTCCCCAAATTGCAACCAAATTGAATTAAATTAACTTTATTAAATCCTATTATCCCTCCATCCACTTGCATTTTCCTACATCTCTCAATTGCTTCCTAAATCCCTTCCTAATTTCTTCTAGACCCTTCTAATCACTTCTAAATTAACCTAACCCATCTTCTAAACTTTGTCACATCCCTAAGCAAGGGGAGGTCACTTCTCAAAACCTTAAAGTCTTTGATAACCATTAAAGGCTTCAAGTCTTCAACCACTTAATTTCCCAAAGTCTCCTAGACCATTAATGGTTAATTCAACCCTCTTACATGGTTAGAGACTTTTTTCCTAACTTAACCTTCATCCAACCCAAGGGTCTCTTCAAGAATTTATTGCTTTGACCATGGTTATTCCTTAATCATTTGCACAAGAGTTTATCCTTGGATTAACTCTTAATCCAATGGGTAATCTTAACTTAAGCTTAACCCTTACCCTCTAGATAACCATAAGGTCTTCTCAGGCATTTAATGCCTCCAACCCCTTCTCTCAACCCAACCCTATGTTGACATTTGTCACCATTTCATTGGTGCAAATTGCAAACATGGATTCCCAACTTTCAAACTTAACCCTTGATTGCCTCTTTCAATCCTGACCATCCATTGCCCTATTTTTTCTATAAATAGAGCTCTCATTCCTCCATTTTCATAATCCAAGTTTGTAGTATCATACTTATGCTCAAATACATTCAAGCTTTCCTACCATTTTATGCTCATCATTTTAGCCTCTCTTTTAGATAGAAATTAATCTAAATATGCATGTTTAGAGTACTTTCTTTATCATTAGCTTAAATCATTAACTAATATAGTATGCTAGGATAGTTTGTTTACTAACCTTGTCATCTTATAGTTAGTTTATTGCATTTCTAGAATCATGCATAGCTTAGGATGCATCTCATATTAAAACCAACAAAAGCATCCCTCGTTCTTGCATTTGCCATCCCTAAACCATTTTGCTCAGTGATCTGAGAGCAAAAACATTGGTTTGAGGGACCGTGTAAGATAGAGAACCATGGGACCAACCTTGGGAAGCTGAGTGATACTTCATTACTCCATAGCTTGCACCAAGAAGTCCTGTGAGTGTGTGAGCAAGGCTCCATAGAGCTCCGTTTTCCACATTTGGAGTTCTATCGATCCGCTTTTCCCGCATACAATAACAATTCTAGATTTGCCTCCATATGAGCCAATGGTCAAACCAAATTGGTGGAATGACGATGAATACTGTGAATATCACAAAAGCAAGGGTCATAAAATAGGAAATTGTCATCGACTGAAGAACATCATACAAGATCTTATTGATAGAGGCGACATTGAGATCGAGGGACACTCATCCAATCAAGAACATGAAATTTTTAAAGAACCATTCCCTAAACATGACAAGGGAAAAGCTAAAGCCACAGATGAGTAGACCAACTATACCAGAGCATCCTATAGCTATGATTCAATTGTCAATCACATTTCGATGGATAATTATGTCTCTACCATTATCATAAAGGACAAAATGCCTGAAAATTCTACCCAAAGACCTAAAGTTGTCCTAAAAGGAATTGGATCTTCTTCTGAATCTACCTCCGAATGTAATGTCACAACTCATCAAGGTAAGGTCACTTTGCAAGGTGCTCCAGCTAAAAAAGTCACTTCCTCATCAACCAAACCTGAGTATGACCTTGTAGAATAGTTAGGGAAGACACCCGTGCTTATCTCCATCCTTGAACTCTTACGCATATCCCCTGCACATAAAGCCATTCTTGACAAAACTTTGAGAGACACTTCTATCCCTACTGATCTAAATGTGGACTAGTTTCAAGCCATGGTGGGATACCTTTCTGTTCCACACTCCCTTACATTCAAAGAAGTTGACAACACCTCTGTGAGCCAACCACATAATGCACCTTTACACATTGAATCCTTCCTACACAAACATCGAATAAAACGAGTCCTGATAGATGGAGGAGCAGGTCTGAACATTTGTACATTGAGCACTATTAAACAATTGGGATATTCTGAAAAAGCTGTGAATGCTACAAACAAAATTACCATCAAGGAATATGATGATGAAGAGCACTCATCCAAGGGCACAGTCACCTTACCTCTCAGAGTAGGCCAAGTTACGAAGGATGTGGTTTGTCAAGTCCTTGATCTAGATCTCACATACAACATACTCTTGGGACGCCCATGGATTCATGAGATGAGCGCAATCCCATCTACATATCATCGATGTATCAAGTTTCCACACAATGGAGTTGAAGTGACCGTCAAAGCTGATCCAAATCCATTCATGTATTGCAATAATATGCGACCTAGATCAGAAATAACAATACCAGTCAATCAAGAGTTGTTCCTTCATCAACATATGTTGATCCAGAATCCTTGAAAGCTTCTACATCAAAACAAGTAGAGATCAAATAAAAGTTCAAGATTAAAGACATGGGATGTGGTGAGTATATATTTCATGTTGATCAACTCTCACTATGTCTTAAGGTATTCATTCAATGGGAACAACCTACAAAAAATTTGCAATGCCAAGGAATTCGGTACAAAGCACCTAGTGTTGTGGCTACTAAGTTTGAATGCAAATCTCCTCTAGTGGTGCAAGCATCAATAGTCCTAAGAGCGGTTCCAGTGAAGAATCTATTGAGCGTATCCCTTGCCCTCTTGAGAACTCACACAACTTTACCATTTCATCTGTTAATTCCATTTCCACTCCTCTCCTATACTTGGATCAATAGGAATCACAAAATCCCTTACTCATTGGGGATCAAAAATCAAGCTTTGAAAGGAAAAATCTAAAATTTGAAAATAAAGAAAAGTCCTTTAGTCCAAATCAAAATCAAAAGCTATTGGACTCTGAAAAAATCAAGGTCAGAGATAAAAATCCCATGAAAGAAAAATAACAAGAGTTGATCTTCCCTAATACCAAAATAACTGGGGGCAAAAGTTCTAAAATTTCAAGCCAAAAAGAATACTTGTTGATCCTAAGTCTCCATCATGCTATCCTACTTTCACTTATTTTCGCAATCATAAGCCTTCATCACTCATCCACTTGTTCTACACATCCATTACCTTCTGGTGATACATCATGGATCTTTAATGGAGCTTCCTTGAGGGACTTTGTTATCAGGGATGCCCAAACTCCTTTAGGTGACACGCATATGGGAAAACGTAGTCTACACATTAGTAATTCTATCTCAGTTCCTTTATCAAGGAAGATAGTCACTTGAGTTGCACATCATTTAGTTAAGGAACAATGCAGCTGCAATCATAAGGTTAAGCCTCACACATTTGAGGTGGGTGACTTAGTTCTCAAGGAAAATCCCAAAAATCAGCAAGACAAAGAGAAGAAGGGAAAGTTCAAACCAAATTGGCTTGGTCCTTACATCATCACAATAGCCTAAGGATCTGGTGCATATCAGCTCTCAACCCCTGAGGGCGAACCTTTGGAGGATCCTATCAATAACATGCACCTTCGTAGGTTTTACACATAGGTCTTCAGAATATCCCAATTCAAAAATACAAAAAAAAAAAAAAAAAATCAAAAAAAAAAAAGTAAAGAGAAATAATTTCGTCCAACGGTGAAAACCACTTCAGTGGCACCCTGGGAAAGTATCGTGGTGAAAACCAGGTCACTGGCACCATGTGTAGAGACATTTCTCCTCCCTCCTTTAGCATTTCATCTCATCCTTTCACTTTGCACACACTCACAACCTATCCATTCATAATAAACTTAGCCAATCTCATCATGGCTTGTTATTGATCTACCCAAGATTGGTTAGCCATTCATAATAAACCTTCCTTTTCACCCTTTCCATCCATAATAAATCAGCCCCTATCTGTGGCTAAGACAAATCCTACGTCTAGTGATGGGTGTGGAACTGAGAACATCACATGTTCCGAGGAGTACAGTTTCTTACAGTTTTCTTTAGTCTACCTGCACACAATCCACAATAAAGCAACATTTGCATCACGGATCCACAATAAAGTTTCGTCTTCTCCGCAATAAAGTATCAGTTTCATGAATTCAGTCAGTTTCAAATGAGACACAACAACAATGGGCTTCAACAAATCAAATCTTTCAACAAACTTAGACAACATTATGGTTCAATACTATCTATCCTTTTGTGAAAGTAAACATTGTGACCACAATCAAATAGACTTATACAAGTGACAAGAGACACTAAACTTGAGGACTATAGTGGATATTGGTGTCGAGTCTTGGTTTTCTTTTGATTTTATCTTTTTGGTGACATGTCTTTTAGATTTTCTAGGATGTCTCTGACTAGAGATTCTATCTCCAGGATGTCTTTGACTAGAAAGGCGAGGATGGGATATCGTCACCTATTTTTATTTTTTTTGCTATCTGTGGATTGTCTCTTAGTAATGCTATGACTTGTACAAGGATATGTGGACACTGTGAGTCTAGTATGAACTGGGGCATTCTTTGTTTGCAACTGTCTGATCTCCATACAAATGGGTACAATGACTTTCTGGGTCAAACATATATCTGGATTGTCATAACCTACTTGCCATAATAAATGTCAATGATGATAATGCACAAGAAGCTCTTTCAATTTCATATCTTCTATCTTCTATCCCCCTTTCTTGATTGACTTCCATTGTCCTTCTTGAGTCTGTGTAGCCTGTTATCACATGATTGAGTATAATGACATGCCACAAACATTTGCATTTCATGTAGTTTGCACCTACATTACCACATATTAGCATTTCATACATACATATAGATATCACAATTGCATCACATCCTGCATAGAACACATGTTAGCACATTTTACATTCTTGTCATGTAGATAGTTATTTGCATTATCATATTCATTTGCATTTCATACATTCACATTTGCATAACATTTAATAACATAAAAGAACAAAAATATTGCATTTTATCATGTACATATTTGCATTCATATCATAAGCATCATCATGCATTAACACATAGAAACATACATCACATAGGTACACATGCATATAGCTACCACAAGGATGAATCATCTCATATATATATCAAAATCATAAGTGCCATGATACAATGATGTCAAAATACATATGGCTACAATCACCCGAAGGTGTCATCATATAAAATGATACAAAACTAATACATAGGGAGCCCTCTAAGGCTATGATGAACTCCCTCCCTCAGAGCCACCTGGCCTCGATAGAGTTTGAGCCCTGGAAGGACCCACACCAAGATCATCTCTCCTACCCCCTCTATCTGGTGGTGGTGGAGGACCCATGACCCCACCACTAGACACCTATCTCCTGTCTCTCCCTCCAGTGGTTGTCACAGTCTGTGATGGTCTCTGGAAGCTCCTAGCCCACTGATCTGGTGGCACCACTCCATAGTATAGGTCTCTCCAGTAGGCTATCTCCTCCCCTGCCGGCAGAACATAAGTGTATCTGGCTCCTTTGTCCTCTGTTGCCTATGTCCTTGCCCTTAGTTTTGTCTCAGCCTCTGTATAGCACTGAATAGCTTGATCCCTTGCCCGCTCAGTATCCCTCAGCTATCTCCTAAGTCTAGTCGCATCCCTTTCCAAATCCTGGATCTCATCTGCCTATCCCTAGAAGATCTCCCTCAAGGTTAGTAGCTCCTCCTCCTCCCCTCTCCCTTCACTCTGTCCCTATGGCTGCTCCTATGGTTATCCGTGTCCAGCCCTCATCTCTAGTCTTGGGTCCTGGAACACTCATCTCAGTGCATCCCTGTCTCTGTCTTGATCATAAGGAACTAACTCCCCATTGATCAGTATCCTCAGTATCCTGTATACATCCTCCAAGGTGACTGTCATCTCACCCATCGGCAAATTAAAAGTACAAGTCGCTGAGTGCCATGTCTCAGCTAATGCAGTCAGCAATCCCATATTCACCCGAAACTCAGGCACATACATAATATTTATCACAGTCCCATAGCCTCCACTGCTTCTTTATCCTCGAATGTTAGCTCTGCTCACAAACTCTGAGTCGAAGGGAATCTCTCTTGTGACTCCAGCATCAGTAGGTCCTCCTGCAGTCAAACAAAATCACTTGTGTTAGTCCTAGTGGTACTCCCTATTCATCACAAAGTACTGCTTTCTATCCTAGTGGCATTCCCTATTCATCACAAAGTGCTGCTCTTTTAAGTACTCCCTGTTCATCACAAAATACTGCTTTCTATCCTAGTAGTATTCCCTGTTCATCACAAAGTGTTGCTTTGATCCTATCTTTTAGGGAACCTACTTGAGTGTATCCTCTTGAGTACCTTATCCAATTGACAACATATCTTCTATCACAAAATTGTCAATTTTAGCCTAATCAAATTGGCAACGTATGTTCTATCACAGAATGTCAATCTTTTTGGTACTCCCTATTCATCACAAAGTTCCTTGATCTATCCTATCTTAGGGCCTCTGCTTGAGTGTATCCTCTTGAGTAGTTTCCTAATTGGCAACGTATGTTCTATCACAGAATCATCAATCCGCACCCTATCTACTATTCTAGTCTTCCCTAGAGGACCTGCTTGAGTGTATCCTCTCAGCAGCTTATCCAATTGACAACGTATGTTCATCACAGAACTGTCGATTTGGCATTGAAGACATAAACACACATTCATGATGCAGACGTGCCTTAATGTTTTTACCCCACTTGGCATTTCCTAGAGTGCATTTATTACCCTACCGACCATGCATTTATGACAATAATTAATGCACCAAAGCACAAGGAGTTTTTGCAGTACTTACCAGCTCTCTGCATATATTGGCCTCTGATATCGGTGAACGTGATCGAATCTATGCACCAAAGCCATCGTTGTTGACTACTCTCTGCTCTCTCTGCACTTTGATCTTTTGGATGTGTGGATGACAATGAGGATGTTTTCCCTCGTAGTCTATCTTATAGACTACTCTAGCCCTAGTCTCCCGAGTCAGCCTTCTTTATCCCGTGACTCTGTCACTCTATCAGGTCAATCCATTCTAGGCTTTCTTTCTTATCGAGAGATTGTCTATGATCTTTTTAGACATTTTCATCCAATCTCTCGAGGGGACATATCATTCCCATCTTGGGGCAACTTTGTATCAATTCATCTTATCTTCTTTGAAACAACGTGACAAGCGGCATTGTCTCAAAGAGGGGCAAAATGTAGACACCTAAAATTGTCTTGTCTAAATAAATAAATTTCTTTATTTCTTTAATTATTTTAGCCTAATTCTTCTATTAATTAAATAAATCTTTATTTATTTAATTAATTCATGTATCCCCTTCTATCCTTATTTCTCATTTAAATAAATACTTTTATTTATTTAAATTATCCTTTTCCTAAATTAAATAAATACCTTTATTTATTTAATTGATCCCACTTCCTCTATTAATTAAATAAATCTTTGTTTATTTAATTAATTCATTAACCTTTTCTACCCATGACACATGTCATTCATCTCTTAATTCCTACACTACCTACCCTATTATTATTTTCTTATTTTCTCTACCTACCCTCTATTCACAGCCGACCATTTATCTTTTACACCTCTTAATCTTATCCTTCCATTTCTTATAGTGTCTTCTATATAAGGAGATTATTCCTTAATTATCAACCCTAATCTAATCAATCTAATCAGCTAATCAATTCAATTCAACTACGCATTTGAACTTTCATATGCGATCAAGTGTACTTGCAACCACATTTCCGTTCTTTGTTGAGCTCTTGTGCACACATAAAATCTGAGAGCAAATATATCAAGCAAGATCAATGGAGATAGGAAGAATGGAGATTCAAACCCTATTGGACATGTGATGGTATAATCTTTGTGATTTCATTTGATTTGCATTGTCTTAGGTAATCTTCATATGTTATGTTGAATCTTTGTTGTTCTTAGGCTAGGGTTTTGTGGTTGAATTCATTTAGTCTTTCAATATTGTTGTATCCACTTTCACCATAAACAATAACATTTTTAAGAGGGCATCCAACAAGATGAATAATAAAAATGAGAGGCTAGAAAGATGCAGGTAATCGCCTGTATTCTTCCAACTAGTGATAGAAATATATTGTCCCAATTAAAATTTTGGTTCTTCAATTTTGTGAGAAACCAATTCCACATATAGAGAGAGAGACCCAACCCAAAAGGAATACCAAGATAATGAGTAATTTGGCCATGTTTAATTTATTTCCATTGTATAGTAATCCAAGGTGGTACCAGATCTAGTTGAATCATAACAAACCCAGTCTTGTGATGGGCTAGCATAGAACCTAAAACAGAGCAATACAAATCCAATACTTCCAAAAAATTCTTAATTTTTTATTCAGAATTTTGGAGAAATAACATGTTATCATCAACAAAATGTGAATTTATGACAATAGCATTACTACGAATAGAATTGTTCCCTTAATTAAACCCATTTGGTTGTATTTCTATAGAAGATAACTGAGAGCATCAGTAGTAAGAGCATAAAGAAATGAAGATAAGGGGAAGCCCTACATGATTGAATATTGAAGAGGGAAAGGATTAGACATTACATTATTGATTCTTAATCAAGCATTAACATAATTAAACATCTAAACTTGCTTACAAATTTTGGGGTAAAAACCCAACCACTACAGTTTTCTTATGATAAAAGTCCATCGCATTGTGTCATAAACTTTATCAAAGTCCAACTTAACCAACAAAGCATTTTGCCTTGACTACATAGCCCATTCAATCATCTCATGAGCCAAGATTAAATTGTCCAAGATGAATCTTCCATTAAGGAACCCTGTTTGTTCTGGCCAGACTACCAATTTCATGACATGTTTAATCTTGTTGGCTATGGCTTTTGCAATAATTTTGTACGAAGTGTTAAGAAATGTGTTTGAGTTATTCTTAGACAGTGAATCCTAACATCATCAGTGGTAACTAATGAAGCAAAACCTATTTCTAAATTCAGACCATTTATTTCAGCATCGAGCATTCAAACTAGAGCATTTTATGTTATTGGTAAGAATGTGGTATGTAAAGAGAACACTTTTAGTTATATTCATGTTCCTTTGGAAGAATATGATCATAGAAAGCTTAGAGATTTCAAGAGAATTCATCTAGTAGACAACACTAAATATTTAGGGCAGAGTATGCTATCCTAGGGCACAAGGGTATGGATGCTTGGAGTGACTTTTATATATTTCACGATGAGAAGATAATTAAGATAGTTTTGATAATAATCACAAAGATTGTCTATGGTTGGATCGACCATATCAAATTTTGAAGTTGTCCCTAAGTGACTTAAGCGGTTTGTGTTCTTTCAAAACCATACCTTCTTTGAAGTTAATCAAGAATGATGAAGTGAACAAACTCACTAGTGTTGTGATTGACAAGAGAACCTTGAAAATTGATACTATTGATGACTTGGTAGTCAAGAATACAAATATGGGTATTTCTATAGACACCTAAAATTAATATTTAATTAACTTAAGCCTATCAACATAATTAATTAATTTAATTATGTTATCCTTATTCCTCTCAGAATCAATTAAATCTAATTTAATTAATCTTGTCACTATTGTCCAATAAATTATATAATCATTTCCTCTAAACCCACTTAGTTAATTAATTCTAATTAATTAACCTAGTCATGTGATTCCTACAAATCACTTTTCCTAATCTCATTAGCCTAAATAATCCTTCTTGAATCTCTCATAATCATACTTATCATTATTCTCCTATTTTTAATTCCCACTCATGTCACATCAACATTGAGCCTCTCAAATAAATTCAAATTTCTTTGAATCCCTCAATGCATCCTTATTTTGGAATTTTTAATTCCTCAAGTTTGAAATTCAAATTTCTCCCCCCTTTTCCCAAGGAATTTTATATTCTTGTTTATTTTCCCAAGGCACCCTTGATCCATGCCTTCTATCTAAAATCAATCTCAACCCTCCATAATCAAATCAATCTTGGCTTTCAATTGGCCTTCTTCAATCTATAAATTGGAGCCAATTATCCTCACAAAAGATCCACTTCTCATGCATTGTCATGCTGCTCCATTCTCCTCTCATCTTCTTCTAATCCTCTCTCAAATCTATCAAATTCATAATCCATCATTCCAATCCAATAATCCACTTACCTTGTTGAGAATTTGGAGAGCATTCCACATCCATCAAGAATGAGCCCATCCAATCAAGTTGAAGAGAGGCGCTTTTCAACTTCACCAAAGGCTCAATCCGAGGGAGAGATAAAGCTAGCAAGGTATAAGAATTGTTTTCATATTTTTATGTGGTTTTATGCATGTTTCATGTTTGAATATCTTTTAGTGTTTTGTTTGTGCACTAACCACTTGAATCCACGTTGCTAACATTTTCCCCTCTTCAATTTCATATAAAGTCTACTACAAGAATTGTGAAGGTTTGAATTCCTCTATAGTTGTGTATGTGGCTTATAAGACAGTAAAAGAGAATGTTGACTATGATTTATGTGAATTGTTGAGGTGACAATTGCTAGATAACCTTCGACTAACATAGACTAATTTATACCCCTTCCAGTATGGATTCTTGATTGTGTGTTTAGTATTTTATTTTCTTAATGCATTGGTTGGATTGAACAATATAGCACAGAGAAGAGATATTTTGGTAGGTGCTCAGATTATTTAGGATATTTGGATAACTTGGATGACTATGATGTTGCCTATCATAAGTTCTTTTTGGATATTTGGAAAGAGTTGATTATGAGGAATTAGATTCCTGCAAAGATTGTTGAGTGGTACATAGATGATATTACTTTCCTAGTGGATAAGGACAACTATTTTATTGAGGTTGTTACTCCTAGAACTTCATGGGTAGATAAGCTTCCTTATGAAGTATCTAAAGATGAGTGGATGGACATTATGGAAATATTTCTTAAGATGCTAGAAATATGTGAAAGAAAGAAGGTTTGAGACTTTTGAAGAGATAACGAGTAAGTGTAGTAGAAAAAATCGAGCAAGATTGAATTGGTGATGAAAGGCAAGAAAATAAAAAAATCATATGAGGAAGCATCTGCTTTTTCCTCTAAGGTGTCAAAAAGGTAAAAGAATATCAAAGGGATCTATAGAAGCTATCAATTTTGAGAGTGGTGAAGAAAATTAGAGAAGGTTAATGTGCAAAAGAGTGCTTGGTGCTATGAAGTTGGTTATTTATTCTCTTGCCTCTTTTGAGGAAGGTACATTTGATGACAATATAGTTCTTGAGATGCTTGTGAATCCTGATGGTTTTAAAAGAGTTGGTGAAAGTATCTCACTATTGCATCCTATGATGAGGGCAATATTGAATAGGCTTGTGTTACATATTTGCTCCAGAACAATCTTGTTCCTATAAATGTTGTTGATGTTCTGGTTGGCAATTGACACTCATATGGTGATTTCTAGTGGTTTTCAGTGACTAATTTTGGGTTTAGGGTTGTCATTGATGGCAACTCTTCATGGAGATATGATTCGGTAGTCATGATTATTCCTATTTGGAAGTAGGTGTTAACCAGTAGCGTGTGAACCGGTATTTCAAGAAGAATATAGCATTCTTGGGTCTAAAAGCTTTCTGGTGATTGGAGTGCATTGAATCATGTTTTTGTTGATTGAGCCGACTTAGATACATCATCTTATTATCATTTTGGTGATCCGCATTTATCTTTTTGGATCCGGTCAAGATGACATGTATCTACATCTTACACTCTTAAGCCGATATGTTGTATAACCTATTTTGTGGTTACTGGTATATAAATTTTGTGTGAGTGATCTTTTTGGTGGATGATGCAATTGTATGTGAGTGAGAGGTGATCAAGAATCCATTTTGGTACAGTTTCACATGCGCATTCTTGATCTAGTAGCTGACTAAGACAAAAATAGAGTACTGACAGAGCAAGTACAGTCAGATATCTAGTGCTTAACCATAACTCATTCATGCATTGTCAGATGCTACTTTAGAGTTCATTTCATTGTATTTCCTCATTGTAATCAAATTGTATTTTAGTGAGACATCCCTGAAGGTTGTAGCCTTTCAGGTTATTGTATTTGAACAGTGAGCTCTAGACAGTGAGCCTGAATGAAAGTGCATTCCCCTTCTATGTAATATTTATGTACTCGTAGCCATAGTATATGAATATTGCGGGTTCCATCCCCATCATGGTTTTTCCCTTTCTGGGTTTCCATGTAAAAATTCTGGTGTTGTGTATCTGTGGTTTATTTATTGCTTGTTTATGTTCTTTTCTATTATGCATTGCTAACTGGTGGATAAAGAATAATTTTGTGGATTTGATTTCCGGTAGATCACCGATTCACCCCCCTCTTAGTGATCCTTGATTCTAAAATTTCTCCCAAAAGTGTTGATAGAATTGTTGATTGAGGGGATGGCTACACTTTCTAAAGAATATAGTGAATCCAATGAACCTTTCACTAAAGGAAATGTAATGGAGAAGATGACTAAAAAGGTTCCCGAAGGCACATCATGGTATCAAGTTGAATTTGATTAATTTCAGGAATATGATGGACAATTGATGCATCCCAACTGTACATATATTGTCTAAGGTGGTCTAAAGCTACGAAGAAGTTCAAAGGTGAGATAGACTCCATTGAGTCTCAGCTTATAGAGTTGGCCCTTTATTTCAATATTTACAAAGATGCTATCGGTGCTATGAGGTGCAAGAATCAAGATCTTCATTTTGAGTTGGCCATGAGACAAAAGCAAGGAGAAGATTATGTGAAATTATTTTGTGGACTCAAAGATGCCATGGAATTGTAGTTGTCCTTGATCCTTAAACTATTAGCTTATGCAAAAAAGGTTGAACAAAGTGTGTTTAATTATAATATATTTCATGTTGTAGTAAGTTTGTGTTGATTGTGAATGTCAGAACAAGATCTTGTATGATGCTATGCATGCTTGAAACTCATCATTTATTTGTTTGAAGAATCAATACAAGGACATCTGGCCTGGAAATATTTGACCGACATTTATTTTTCTCAGATGTTTTCTAAATAATTTTGTTGAAGGAGGTTGCAATTTTGGTTCTATATGTTCATATTTGGTTTAAGGTGTTTACCCTTTGTCATTGTTGTCAAAGTGGGAGAAATAATGTTAGGGGGAAATGGAATATCTTTTTGTTTTTCCATCAATGACAAAGGAGGATATTGTTGCAAATATGGATATCATTGTTGTCATTGATGTCAAACCTTTGTCAATCTCATGTTGTAGGAATCAAGGATCACTAAGAGTGGGGGTGAATCAATGATCTATCGGTTAGCAGATTTTCAAACTTAACTTTAAACCACCAGAAGCAAACACTTGAAACTGAAATGTAGAAACATAAAACAAACAACCACAAGATCATAACATCATATTTTTACGTGGAAACGCAAATGGGAAAAACCACTGTGGGATTTGAACCCACAATATTATTCCACTATGGCCAGTAGCAAAATAATATTATAATATGGGAATGCATAGGCATTCAAGCACACTGCCTAGAGTTCACTTCTCAGTTACAATAATCCAGAAGGCTACAACCCTCAGGGAAGTCTCACTGACTTACAAGATAGTTACAATGATGAATTACAATTAATGAACTCTGAAATAGCATCTGCAATGCTTGGATGAGTTCCAATTGAGTGCTAAATATACTAATTGGACCACCTTCTCTATTATGCCCTATTATCTATCTCATTTAGCTACCGAATCAAGAACGTGCACATGAAATTGTGCCAAAATGGATTCTCGATCACCTCTCACTCTCATATATTCACATCATCCACCAAAAAGATCATCAATGCCAAACTTATATACTGGCAATCACAAAATAGATCATACATCATGTCGACGTGCAAGTGTAACGTGTAGTCACATGTCGGCTTGACCGGATCCAAATAATAAATATGGATTACCAAAACAATAATAAAGCGATGTGTCTAAGTCACCCAATCAACAAAAACATGGTTCAATACACCAAAATCACTGGAAAGATTCCAGACCCAAAGATGCTATGTTCATCCTGAAATACTGGTTAATCAGCTACCCATTAACACCCACTTCTGGATATAAAGAAATATGATCACCAGATAGAATCTCCATGAAGAGTTGCCATCACTGACAATCCTAAACCAATAATCAGCCACCATAAACCACCAGATGAGTGTCAATTACCAACAATCTTCCCCTTTGGCATTGATGACAACACTCGTGAAAAATGACTAAGTGTTGGGCACTGTTCACCGGTTCAAAATAATCAAAAGAATTTCTAAGGCTCCCCCTTAGACAAAGAATTCCACTCTTCTATACATTTTTCACCTTGTCTCTCCCCCTTTGACAACAATGCCAAAGATGGAGTGTTGTCCAAAATTTATATACAGAGATATTCACCAAAAACATTACAAATACTTGAAGATGTCATCATAAACAAAAATCCTAGGTGAGTATCCCACCCACTCTTCAAGTTATCCAAAACTGTGATAAATGCACTAAATACAGTGGCATGAATTTCTAATTCCATTAGATTAGATGGCATAGGCTAGGCCATTTCCTTCACACAATCTACCTTATTACTCAACATGATGTCCAACCGGGGAGCAATCAAGTTATGAAGTTCACCAACTTTTCTCAAAATCTTGTCCTTGTCCACTTGGGGGCTTGAGATTTGATCATTTAAAGCTATAACTATCCCTTCAACACTGCTTGATAGAGCTACATTCATATCAAAGGACTGTGAAATACTTGCAAGCTTGCCCTGACAAACACCTATTTGCTTGTCTATGTCTACAATGAATTTGGGCAAAATTAGACAAGACTTGTACAATTTACCGCCTTCTGACAATGTATTAGAAATAATCTGTAGTCTATTATTTAGTCTCACTCTATCATCCTCAATCATCTTCCAGAATTTTTGCATCCTAACATCCTTAAATCTATCCAAAACTTTTTGAGTAGAAGACTTCTCTAAAAAATCAAATCTGGTATTTACACTGTTAATTAATTGCAACAATTTACCGGAGGGGCTATTATTAGAATCCAACTGTACATCTAGAGCCACCTTCTGCAAAACAACTACCGACATCAAAATAAGCTTCTTGTCCTCAGATTCAGACTTCACCACATCCTGGCTAGCCCGACCTTGCACAACAGCTATGAGCATGAGCTTTTCCACAAGAGTCATCTGTCCAAGATTTAGTGGACCATCTAGATTGATAGGGATCTAAGGTGGGGTCCCTATAATTGGAGGAGTGACAATTTCCAGATCAACTACTCCTTTGCCTTTGTCTACCTTAGTAACCTTAGCCTTTGTACTCCCACTATCCTTCTTCTCTCCCCCATCCCCTTTATCTTTTGCACCAGTGTTGCCACTTGGTGCAGTATCAACTTGTTGGATCTCAGGGGTTGCAAAGATATCCACCACCAGTCTTAGCATCAAGTGTAGTGTTATCTTGATCTTCCGGATGATCCTCAGTCTGATTTTCATCCTTCTAACCACCGGAAACACCTTACTTTTCTTCCGACCGAGAGGACTTAAATAGATCCTTGTACGGGGGATCATGTTGAATGATTTTTCTCCATATATCCTCTGTCTCTTTCCTCACCTCTTCCACCTTCCCAATCATTAGTCTATTCACCTTGTTCTTTCTTTTAAATTATTTCTTATTAGCCTCCTCAATCAACCTCTTGGCTTTATCATGAGTGATACAGGTACATACATTTATTAGCTCTCTCTTCTTCATCTCTTTATCAGTTTTGTTGGCTGTCATTCTCCTTGAATCAATAAGACTGTATGGATCCTTGGGGATTCTCTTCTCTAGCTCAATTAATGTTTTGCTAAAATTGTGCAAATATAGTACAACTAATTCCTAACCCTTTCTTTGATCAACCTCATTCAATTTCACATAACACACTCCAATATTCTTCAGATTTCCATCTACAATTATCTCATCAATCAACTAATCTATAGATAATGAAGGAATAATCGCAAATTTAACTTTTTTATTACTAGACTCGGGTTGAGTTTTAACATTCCTTTCTCTCTTAGGTCTTTCGGTGGGGGAGGGATCAGATTTTTCCTTTTTACTCTATTGGGCTCCACCGGACTGCGACTTCCTCACCACTCTGAGAAATTCTCCTTTCTTCTTCACCTTTCCTACTTCCTCCTCAAACTCTATTTCAGAAGCTACCAGAGATACTCCAACATAGGTCCTTTTAGGCTTCTCCTTCTGCTTCAACACACCTTTCCCAGATGGGCTAGGTTTGTTACAAGTGCAGTTGTCAATGTACCAAAATATCAACCTGTCAATGCCCGATACAACCACTAGACTTATAGAATCCACAGGAGGTTGTTAAACCATGTTTCAAATCCTCGTGAGGGACTCTGGCCCACTACCAACAATCCCCCTCCCAACATCAATCGTTGCAGCCTGCATGATTCGAACCTGCGACCAAGCTCTGATACCACTTGTTACAAGTGCAGTTGTCGTTGCACCAAAATATCGACCTATCAATGCCCGATACAACCAATAGACTTATAGAATCCACAAGAGGTTGTTAAACCATGTTGTGAATCCCCACGAGAGATGTTGGCCCACTGCCAACATGTACTGGATCCACTCGACTTCATTGAGCAATGAAAACTAGATGAATTGTGAGAAAACCTTATCCTAAAGAACTCTATACTCAGGTTTGAGATTTCCCAAACCGTCTACCAAGTGTTTGTTTTACAGGTCCAACATATCCATATTTCCATGCTCTTCGAGATCATAGTGTATGCATGCCCTAATATCTTCATTATGAAGAATGTCGTAGGGTACCGATGAGAATGCACCTTTCGGATCATCCTCAATCGACTTGAAATGGTGTTTCTTGAAAATAGGTCTATCCCTATCCTTGATCTCAACCACCAAAGGGGTAGCTTTAACTATAAGTTAAAGCCATTTCAAATGCTAGGGTTTGCGAAAACTGAAAGCTTGAACAGATAAATACCTTGATTCGCAACTGAGCACTGAAATTCGCTTTGGAATCATTGAAATCACTATTGAAATCACCAAATCGCTTTTCTCTTCTTCTCTGGACTATTCACTTGATCACATTGTGAAAAATGAAACTTTGAAATGCACTTTTATCCTTTGAAAACCTAATTTTTCGCTGTAATAAATGCAATCGGTTATCATGAGTTTCATGAAGTCGCATATCATATTTGTTGTTACAGGCAAATAGGTCCAGGTTATGCACCGGCAAGCATATCTATTCCAGATCAGCACAACATGTCATGAAGATGATTTGTTATTATTGTAAATGCATTGAGTTGACATAATGCATTGCATATTGATTCATTTGTAATTGATTTTATTGTAATATCCTTTAGTGAGCCGACCTACTCATTTGGTCCTAGGTTTTTCTATATATGTAAGATCTCATTTGTGAGATTGTAGAATATGGTATGGGAATGTAATAACTTGTAGAGCATAAGGTTTATGCGAATATAAGGAGTGAGTACAAAAATTTACACATTTAACAAAGTTCACATCAAAGGTGAAACCGGTAAGACCCCTCATGAACTATGGTTTGGTAATACTCCTACTCTTAAATATTTCAGAATATTTGGAAGTAAATGTTATATTAGAAGAGATGAGTACATTGGCAAATTTGATCCTAGAAGTGATGAAAGAATATTTCTTGGCTATTCATCTAAGAGCAAGGCATATAGATGTTTTAATAAGAGATTACAGAAAATTGTTGAAAGTGCAAATGTGAAGATTGATGAATAGTTTAGAGGTAGTTCAAGGTACATGGACTCTAAACTGACAATAGAGATAATATCAAATGAACCTACAATGAATACATCGGTATAGAATGTTTTTCCGTCACACCGGCATCATCTAAAAATTCTACAGTGGCTGAAGAACAACAAGAATTAAAAATACCCCAGTATGTAAGATTGAATCACTCTGAAAGTCAGATAATTGGGAACAAGTATCAAGGTGTTATGACTAGAGGAAGACTGGAAAATGAAGAGGTATGTCTTATTTCTCAAATTGAACCAGCATAAGTTAATGAGGCATGTGAAGATAAACACTGGATTAAAGCTATGGAAGATGAATTGGAAAAAATTGAAAAGAATAACACATGTACATTGGTTCCCTGGCCTAAAGACAAAAATGTAATTGGAACTAAATGGGTATTTAGAAATAAACTTAATGAAGATGATAAGGTAATAAGAAACAAAGTAAGATTAGTGTGTAAGGGATATTCACAGAAAGAAGGAATTGATTATAATGAAACCTTTGCACCGGTAGCTAGAATTGAGGTAGTCAGATTATTCTTAGCTTTTGCAGCACACAAGAACTATAAAGTATATCAAATAGATGTTAAATATGCATTTCTGAATGGTGATCTTGAAGAGGAAGCTTACATTGAACAACCTGATGGATTTTCATTGACAAATGACAAAGATATGGTTTGCAGGTTAAGGAAAGATTTATATAGACTAAAGCAAGCTCCTAGAGCTTGGTATGCTAGATTGGACAAATATCTTTTGAATATTGGTTAGACTAAAGGTAATGATGACAACAACATATATTACAAAGTGACTAATGATGACATCTTGGTTATAGAAGTTTTTGTTGATGATATAATCTTTGGAGGAGAAGATGAATTATGTAAAGACTTTTCTAAAAAGATGCAGGAAGAATTTGAAATGTCTATGATTGGGGAGATAAATTATTTTTAGGTTTGCAAATTTCATAGACTAATAAAGGTATATTCATATGTCAATCAAAGTACTTGAAGGAATTACTAAAGAAATTTGGCATGGAAAACTCTAAACCGGTAAGCACACCTATGACTACAATTGATAAACTATCATTGAAAGATGAATCAATACCTGTTAATCCGACAAGATACAAGTCTATGATAGGAGGTTTACTATATTTGACACAAACAAGACCTGATATTATGAATGCAGTATGTATTGTTTCAATATTTCAGAGTAATCCTAAAGAAAATCATGAATTAGCAGTGAAAAGGATTTTCCAATATCTACAAGGCACTTCAAATCTTGGTTTATGGTATCCTAAAGATGAAAACTTTGATTTATGTGCATACACAAATGCAAATTGGGCAGGAGATGTAGATGATAGAAAGAACACCATTGGTGGAGATTTTTTTCTTGGTAGCAAATTAATTTCTTGGTTGAGCAATAAACAGAGTTGCACATCTTTATCAACAACAGAATCAGAGTATGTTGCAGCAGCAACTAATTGTACCCAGGTATTATGGATCAAGCAAATGTTGAAGGATATAAAGGTAAAATGCAAAGAACCTATAACTTGCTATGATAAATTGGCAACAATTGATATATCTAAGAATTCGGTACTTCACTCAAAAACTAAACATATTTCTATCAAATTAAATTTTCTGAAAGAAAATGTTGAAGCAAAAGAAGTGAAATTGGTTTATGTGAATACTAAAGAGCAGATTGTAGATATTTTCACTAAACCTTTGCCTAAGGAATATTTTAAGTATCTCGGAGAGCAGCTTGGGGTTATACCCCCACCAGTAGAGACTTAGACAGTTGATGCTTGACATCAAACCGATAGAATTAACAGAGAAATATTTTTCTAGCTTTGATGAGGAGAGCTACTTCTCAGGGGGAGTAGTTGGATAAATTGATAAGTTGGTATTTTGTAAATGTTTGAATCTGGTTTTTATATTGCTTTGGCATTTGATGTCAAAGGGGGAGAGATATCTATAGAAAAACACATTATCTTTTGAGGAGATATTACTCATTGGGGGAGAGATTGTTACTCTCTGTATCTGTATTTTGATTTCTGGTTAATGATCTCTTTGGGAGATTGTTGGTTTTTGGTTTTTGGCATTTCTGCTTTAGCACTTAGATGGTTTTTCCATCTTCTATTGCCATCAATGCCAAAGGGGGAGATTGCTGGTATTTTGGATATGTTGGTATGGTTTTGTCATTGATGTCAACACCTGTCAACACTTGTCAACACTTATCAGCACTTGGAGATTCTTGGTTATGTTCACGGGCACGTTCAGTGACTTATGCACAGTCACCGGTATCTGGTTCATCGACACATTATATTGTTCACCGGCACTTGGAATGACTTGGAGATTACTTGGTTATGTCGAAGACATTGTTTGAACACTTTGTTTTGGTGATTTGGTCGTTGATCTAATTGGTTTTGCATATTTGTTGTTATCGGCAAATAGGTCCAGGTTATGCACCGGCAAGCATATCTATTCTAGATCAGCACCACACATCATGAAGATGATTTGTTATTATTGTAAATGCATTGAGCTGATATAATGCATCACATATTGATTCATTTGTAATTGATTTTATTGTAATATCTTTTAGTGAGCTGACCTACTCATTTGGTCCTAGGTTTTGGTATATATGTAAGATCTCATTTGTGAGATTGTAGAATATGGTATGGGAATGCAATAAGTGGTAGAGCCTAAGGTGTATGAGAATATAAGTAGAGCTATACATGTAGACATCATTAGAGATTGAAGGAAGGTTTTGAAGAAGGCAAATCAGAGCTTAACCGGTACTGAATCCAACATATGAAGATGCTATTTTGAGCAGTACATTATCATTGAATTTAACTATCCAATTGTAGTTAGTGTGACTCCCATTTTGTGATTGAGCAGTGAGCTCTAGGCAGTTGGCCTTTCTGCATGTGCAGACTCCATATTGTACATGCATACTATCTATAGTAGTATCATCTGATTGTGGGTAAGGTTTCCCACCGTGGTGTTTCCCCTTACAGGGTTTCCACTTGCAAATATCTATGTTATATGTTGTGGATGTTATTTGTCTTTCTGTTTCATGCATTAAAATTTATCGGTACTGCAATTAACTGTTAAGAGTGTCTATCGACATAAAGTTTGGTTTACCGGTATTATGCATTAAGTTTGGTTATATTAGTCTTGGTTTGAAATTCATTGGCAACTGATTCACCCCCCCCTCTCAGTTGTCTCTGGGACCTAACACTTCAGAGGACCTAGGCTCTGATACCAATTGTAAGAATCATGGATCGCTAATAGGGGGGATGAATCAGTGATCTACTAGTTAGTATATTTTCAAACAAGTTTAAACCACCAAAAGCAAATACTTCAAACTGAAATGCGGAAAGATAAAACAAACAACCACAAGATCATAACACCGTATTTTTACGTGGAAACCCAAATGGGAAAAAACACAATGGGATTTGAACCCACAATATTATTCTACTATGGCCAATAGAAAAACAATATTACAATATGAGAATGCATAGGCATTCTGGCACACTGCCTAGAGCTCACTGCTCAATTACAATATCCTGGAAGGCTACAACCCTCAAGGAAGTCTCACTGAATTACATGATAGTTACAGTGATGAATTACAATGAATGAACTCGGAAATAACATCTGCAATGCTTGGATGAGTTCCGATTGAGTGATAAATATACTGACTAGATCACCTTCTTTGTTCTACCTTGTTCTCTATCTCAGTCAGCTATCGGATCAAGAATGCGCACATGAAACTATGCCAAAATGGATTCTCGATCACCTCTCACTCGCATATATTCACATCATCCACCAAAAATATCATCAACACCAAACTTATATACCAACAATCATAAAATAGATCATACATCATGTTGCCCTACAAGTATAATGTGTAGTCACATGTTGGCTTGATCAGATTCAAAGGATAAATGTGGATCACCAAAACAATAATTAAGTAATGTGTCTAAGTTGACCCAATCAACAAAAACATGATTCAATACACAAAAATCACCAGAAAGCTTCTGTATATGGAGAATTATGATCACCGAATCAAATCTCCATGAAGAGTTTCCATCAATGACAACCCTAAACCAACAATCAGCCATTGGAAACCACCAAAAACCATCGGATGACTGTCAATTGCCAACACATGTTACCCTGGTTGTTATTGGTGATCTGGATATGGATAGGTTTAGTTGATGTGCAATGTATCTGGTTGATGATTTGGGTGTTTGTTTTCTTGATACTATGACACATAAATATCTACAAGTTCACATTGTGTTGAGGAGATGATATAAAATGATGTTTCAATATGTTTCCTGAGATCTAGTACTCTTCACCTAGTCTAGAATTATTTTTGTTGTTTGCTCTTAAGAAACTTATCAAGTACCAGAATAAGTATTTGTGCTGGACATGTCTCGAGATTCTATAAGTTCCTATTTTTAATGTGACAAATGTCATGGTTCCCTTGGGTAAACCACTTTATTTGCTATTGGTCTGGGATTAGATAGTGTGTTTTGCAGAACAAGTTTTGTATCGATTTATGCACTTTGGTTCGAGAAGTTGGGTGTAAAATATTTTTGATGCTGATTGGAAGGAGTGTTGATTTGGTGTGAATCCTCACAAATCCTTTTTACCTTCCGAATAATGTATTGTTGGGTCGATACTATGTACATGTTACATACTATTTTGGTTGACCTAGTGTTGATTATTTTTTGATACAATTGGTATATACCGAGTAGATTGGCTATGTTAGAAGTGTAAAGTGTGTGCATGGATTTGTTTGTGTATGGGACATGGATACAAAGAGAAAAATGAATGACCGATAGATTCAAAATGAGTAAGTGCAAACATTCAAAGGTGTACAAAATAGACAAATGAGTATATTTAGTGAACTTTTATCTATATTCTAAAATATTCCTTTTATATACAATTTGATCTTCTATTCCTACTATTTTATGAGATCATTTTTGTATCTTTCTCTGAAGAAGGCATCTTTAGTTGAGAGAGTCTCCTTTTTGTATCTTTCCTGAGGTTGTGTGTCTCAGTCTACAAGTTTAGAGCATTAAGTTCTTTTTGGCAGGAAGCCTTGTTTATTGTAAAACTATTACTAGATATTGTGAGTTTAATTCTCACCATGGTTTTTCCCAGTCTAGGTTTTCCACATAAAAATTTGGTGTTCTTGTGTGGATGTTTTATTGTTATTTCTATTTACTTACAACTCACTGCTATGGATGAATGATAAAGTTTGAATCACTTTAATTTGGTAATATTTTCTGAATGTTGATTCACGCCCCTCTCAAATTCCACTAGTGTTCAAAATTTGGTATCAGAGCTTTGGTTCCTGAAGAGTCAGCTTAACCGTTGAGGTAGATCTTGGATTTTGAACACCATGATTGAATAAAAATTTAATGACATGGATGATATGGATCAAAATGGATGGAACAATGTGGATGGTATAGTTGACATGGAAGGTGAATTGAGATCTTCTTTAGCAGACTTAGACGATAGCAAAGAGAAGCATAAGAAGGTGGTTGAAAATATTTCTTGTTTGAGAACCTTGTTGGATAAAGGAAAGAATGTTATTGATTAATTTGAAACTAAGCTTGGTGAGAAGACTAAAGAATGTGAAAATCTTTTAAAAGAGGTTGTCAAACTTAAGGAGGAACTCAAACCTACAAAATATCAAATTGATAATGGATTATATGTTGTTTTCAATTCTCAGAGATTGAATAAAGATAAGAGTGGACTTGGCCTTGAGGAAGGTGAATGTTTGAAGAAAGGAAAAGGAAAAGACAATGTTAAAGATAAAAAAGATAAAAAACTAAAGCTAAATTGAAGCTCAAGAAATGTCTAGAGAGCTCCTCTTGCTCCTATCAAGTATTCTTCTTTTAATGGCAACTATTTTTCATGTAATAGATTTGGACAGATCCAGTGAATGCAAAAGTTAGAACTAAAATCAATAAATTGGTATAAGATGTTACTCTTGCAGCAAGTTTGGTCATAAGGAAACTGAATGTAGAAGTAGAGTGATAAGGAATAGATATCAAAATTTGAGTCATGTTTATACTTTTAATGGAATGTGTTATTCTTGCAATACAGATGAACACAAATTTGTCGAGTGTAGGATAAATAAAAGATTTGGGAACACCAGGATGGATGGTAGAAAACCTCAGAGAGGTCTCGTATGTCATAGTTATAATAAGATGGGTCACATTGCAAGGCATTGTGAAAGTAGAACCAAAAAATCTAATGGTCTAGAAATGAAAATTGATATCAATAAGGAAAAGGAGAAGATGAAGATGAAATGGGTGAAGAGATAAGACATTCAAACTAAAGAAAGGACTGAGGATCAATCCACCCTTCTATGGGTGTAGACCCATCTTTAGGTAATTAACTCAGATAGATGTGTCTGAGGAGGAGATCTTAAAGAATATCTTTTATCCCTGAGCTTCATTTAGTGCTGGGTTTCTCTCAACACTACAGATGTATGAAATTTATTTCTAGTGGATTCTAACCAACTTTTTTGGTGATCCTATGAGTATATAGTGTATCAAATTTTTTGAAAAACCATTTGTACAATCGTAATCGAAGAGAAGCAGAGTGCAAGGAGAAGTGAAGATTAATTGTTCAAGGTATTTTTTTTCTTGTTTCAATTATTCTTAGATGGTGAATCCTAGCATCATCAGTGGTAAGAATAAAGCAAGACCTAGATCTAAATTCTGACATTTATTTTGGCATCGAGCGATCCAATTGGAGAATTTTATGCTATTCCTAACAATGTGGTATGTAAAGAGGACACTTTTGGTTATATTCATGTTCCTTTGGAAGAATATAATCATAGAAAAATTAGAGATTTCAAGAGAACTAATTTGGTAGATGGTGCACAAATATTTAGGGTGGAGTATGCTATCACAGGGAACAAGAGTTTGGATGCCTAGAGTCATATTCCTATATTTCATGATGAGGCGATAATTAGGATAGTTTTGAGTAGAATTTATGAGGATCGTTTGTGGTTGGATCAACCATATCAAATTTTGTATTTGGTCCTAAGTGACTTTACTCATTTGAGTTCATTTGAAATTGTACCTGCTTTAAGATTGTCAAGAATGATGAAGTGAACAAACTAACTAGTGTTGTGTCTGACAAGAGTGCCCTACAAAATGACACTATTGATGGCTTGGTAGTCAGGTATACAAACATGGGTATTTCATATAAAGTCTACTACAGGAATCATGAAGGCTTGAGTTTCTCAATGACTATGTATGTGGCTTATAAGATGGTAAAAGAGAATGTTGACTATGATTTATGTGAATTGTTGAGGCGAAAATTGTTGGATAACCTTTGACTGATGAAGACTAATATAAACTATTTCTAATATGGATCACTCATTGTGTGTTTAGTATTTTTCTTTCTTAATGCGTTGATTGGATTGAACAATATAGCATGGAGAAGAGATGTTATAGTAAGTGCTCAGATTAAATGATATTTGGATAACTTGGATGACTCTGATGTTTCCTGTCATAAATTATTTTTTCATATTTATCATTAGTTGATTATAAGGAATCAGATTCCTCTAAAGATTGTTCAGTGGTACAAAGATGATATTACTCTCCTAGTGGATAAAGACAACTATTTTATTGAGGCTGTTACTCCTAGAACTTCATGGATAGATAATATTCCTTATGAATTATCTAAAGATGAGTATATAGACATTATGATAGAAATTATAGAAATATTTATTAAGATGCCTAAAGATGTGAATGCAGGAAGATTTGGGACTTATGAAAATATTATGAGTAAGTGTGGTAGAAAAAACACCAGCAAGACAATTGATGTCAAAAGGCAATAAAATAAAAAAACCATTTGAGGAAGCATTTTCTTTATCCTCTAAGGTCTCAAAAGGTAAAAGGATATCAAAGGGATCTGCAGAAGCTGTCATTGTTGAGAGTGGTGAAGAAAATTTGGAAAAGGTTAATATGCAGAAGAGTGCTTTAGTTATGAAGTTGGTAATTGCTTGCCTTGCCTCTTCTAAGGAAGGTGCATTTGATGAAAATAAAACTCTTGAGATTCTTGTAAAGCTTGATTACTTGAAAAGAGTTTATGAGTTGTATCTCATTGTTCCATCCTATGATTAGGACATTGTTTTTTATTACGGGAAAAATAGGTTTTTAAGGGATCCCAAAACCCTTTCCAAAAGATCCTTAATAGATAATAGCATTAAGAAACAAGAAAAGACATTTTGCAAAAAAACCAACATAAAAGCCCAACAAAACCAGCAACATCCAACCAAAACAGAAAAAAGACAAAAGACAAATTACTTAATGTTTTTAAGGGCATTAGCCATATTTTTGTTAATTCCCTGCAAATATTTAATATTATCCCTGAGCTTAGGGATATCCTTGGAAGATGCCAAAGCACCTTTTTTCATACTCTCCCTAGTTCTTTTTGTCGCACCACCAGGAGCACTTTCCACTGTCCCTACCTCAATATCATCCTCATCAATATCTAGGTCCACAATAGGTTTGGAAGTGCTGGAGCCATCAAGGAAATTGGCAATTTCCTCTAAATTCTTAGTCACAAAGGTAAGGATATCCAAAATCATTACCAAAAAGTTTTTCATGGTTGTTTTTCCTTCCTCTAGATTGCTAATCTGAGCTTCCAGCTTCTCCACTTTTTTCTCCATACCCTTTTTACACTACTCCTGGTTACTTTCAACTTTCTTTCCCTTCTCTTCATACTGCTTATCAATTTTTTCCAGATTCTTGATTCTTTCATATACCCACCTATCAGAACCCATTCGAGCCTTGGACTGATTTTTTGAGTTTATCCAAAATAATCCTATCTCCAGCTTTATCCCGATCCCTGATTGAATTCTCCTTATCCTTCTCCTGCTTAGTTTCCATTTCCCTTTCCTCCTTATTAATCTGATTGTCCTGCTCCTCCATAGGTTGGTTGTTAACATTACCTATACTCACACTGTGGATAGGGCTGTTCTAATCAGAAACATCCTCAACTCCTCCTTCCTCTTCCCCCACTTCCTCTTCTTTTTATCTCTCCTCTCCATCAGACTCATCGGTCTCCATCTCGCTTCCCTCTTTTCCCATGTCCTCAGAATCAACCTCTGTTTCCTTTTGTTTACCCATATCCTCTTGAATTTTCTTCACAATGGATTTTTTACTCTTTTTGCTCTATGTCAACTCATCCTTGCTAGGCCCACCTTCCTCCATCTTCCTCTTTCCTTTCCCCGGTGACACTAACAATCTCTTGTTTTCCTAGATAGCCAGAATCTTGCAATGCTCATAAATGAGCAAAATGAGGCTATAATGAAGCGCAGGCAAAGAAGGGTTCTTGCTATACTTATTCAGAGACCGCAACAGAGACCTGAAGAGGTAATAGGGCAGAGAAATCCTCTTCTCATGTCTAAAATGATTTAAAAGCACAAAATGGTATGTGTGGACCTTGGTGAAATGACCCTCCATAGTAATATATTCCATAATTGCATTAAGCACACAACCCCATATTTTCTTGATATTAGAAGCATCATAATACCCCCCGTGGCTTTTCCTAATTTCTCCCTCTCCTTCTCTTTATGCAGAAAAAGCTTAACTGCATTATTAGACACTTTCTGGTCTCTAAAGAAGTTAAGACCAAAATGGGGTAACCTGTTACCGTCGAAATGAGGTCCGCATCCAGCTTAAACCTAACCCCATGAATTTTGAAGGAACCATTTATCTAGATTTTTGTAACTTTGGTGACCGCTAGATTTACACTGCCCTTATCATAGTCAACCAATTTTTCCATGAAAGGTGTCATGAATCCTTTCTCCAGCCTTGTCCAAACCTTAGGCATCTCCTGCCATTTGGAAATATTATTAGGTTCCTCTCTCCTTAGATCCCCCCCCCCCCCCCATTTTAGATTTTGTTTTACAATTTCTCTGCTTCTGTAACTTCAGAGATTTCTTCCGAATGACACTTGAATTTTTGAAAATGCATACCCACAAAGTGTGTGGAAAATTAATATTCTTGTTTTGGACTATGTCCTTCTGACGTGTCATCATGACCTTTCTAAAAATTTGAAGATTACTCATTAATACTTTCATGATTAACGTGTGATCCATGTTTCCCCATAAATCTATCCTTTCTGATTAGTTCTTTAATATTAAAATCAATATTCACTTCCCCATTCCGTATACTTTGAGCTTCAGAAATTATGTCAAGGTTCACTAGACCATCCACTACAATATTTTTTCTCTGAAGGCATGCTCAATAATAATAGATTTAAAGCTTGAAATAATTTCTCTAGCTTTAAAAATAATATTTTCTATAGTCCACGTTGGCTCAATTTCTCCCTTAAGACATTTAATAATGTTAAGTGAGTCTCCCTCCAGCCATAGATTATCATGATTGAGATTTTTTGCTATAATCAAAGTATTCAAAGCCACCAAGGCTTTAGCATAATGACTAGTTTGGTTACCCAAAGGGCCAGCAACAACCACAAGACAACTTCCAGCAAAATTCCTGACAATGCCCCCATAACCAGCTTTCCCCGGGTTCCCCTTAGAAGCCCCATCAAAGTTGGCCTTAATCCATCCCTAGGAAGGAAAACACCAGAAAAGACCATCCCTACCCTTATCCTTACTATTTTTGTTATTGGAGAGGTTCCAACTTTCATTAAAGTCTTCTTTAGTAGCTAGACCATTATCAATTCCATATAAACATTCAAAGATCCCTCTATATATTTTATCCACCACCACTTTAGGGTTCGCACTTTTATCCCTAAAAATCTTGTTGTTGCGCTCCTTCTAGATGTTCCATATGACATTAGGGAGAGTTAGTTTCCAAAGCTCAACATTCTTAGAATTGGAACTAGAGTAGTGCCATTGCTGCCAAACCTCTTCCAGATAGTTTGGGAAAACCCAGCTCAACTTCCACCTACTAAAAATAATATTCCAAATTTCCTGACAGAAAATACATTGGTAGAGGATATGACATGAAGACTCCTCCTCCCTGCAGCAAAGAGAACACCTATTAGGAAAAACAAATCCATGCTTATGGAGATTATCAAGAGTTAGCACCTTATTTTGGATAAAAATCCAAAAGAAGATATTAATTTTGGATATCAACTTCTTTGTCCACACTTTAGCCCACATAGGGATCTCTTCCGCCACTTTGTTGTTGATAGACACTGCTGAAGACATGAAATATTTCCTATCAAAAGTTTCCCTCCAAATCAAACAATCCTTAGAATTGTCCATAAAAATTTTAGAAGAAAGCAAGATCTCTAAAAATTTTAATCCTGGACAAAGCTGGCTGAACTCAATCCACTTCCCATTTCTCTAGTAGTCTCTAACAAAGACTCCATACCTTCTTTTGAACCAATCTTTCCATTCCTTAAGGATGGGGATTTCCTCCACCGGTTTATCCGTTAGCCATCTATCTTCCCAGAATCTAATAATTCTCCCATTCCCCAATTTCCACTTTCTTCCAGCTGCTGCCCAAGCTTTAGCCATTTGAAATGCATTCCAAATTGCAGAGCCTTCCACAAAAAAAAAAATTTCCATAAATTCTTCCTCAGATGGTTGCATGTAAAGGTATTTCTTTTTCCAAATTAAATTCCATTCCCTTTCCTCCCCTTTCATTCTCCAATTCTATTTATCTAACAAGGCATTATTCATAGTTGTAATGTTCCTTAACCCCAAACCCCCAAAATCCTTAGGAGTACAAATCTTATTCCATGCAATAAGGGGGATTCTATTTTTATCTTCCACTCCTGACCATAAGAATTTTTTTTAAATTCTTTCAATGGCCTCCGCAAACTTTCTGGGGATTTTGAATAGACTAAGGGCATAGATAGGAAAATTTTGAAAGATAGCTTTAAGCAATGTCACCTTACCCACTTGGCTAAGGAGGGCTCCTTTCCATCCACCCAGTTTGGAATTGAATCTATCAACCAGCTTCATCCAAAAATTCTTCGAAGGCTTTAAGCACAGAGGGAGACCCAGATAAGTTGAACAAAACTCAACAATTTTACATCCAAGGATTCTTTCGATCCTTCTTTGTCTATCCACTGGGGTATTGATAAAGAACAAAGAGCTCTTATCCCAATTTATTTTTTGACCAGAAGCTACTTCATAGGAATCCATAACACTCTTCATGTTTCTCGCCTCCTGTATGGTAGCTTCTCCCATTGTGATCGAATCATCAACAAACTGTTCATGAATACAGGTTACATTGGAAGATGAAGGTTTAAGGCCTTTGAGTTTCCCTTCTTCCACATTTCTCATAATAAATCTACCCAAACTTTCAGCCAGAATAGTAAACAAGATAGGAGAGATGGGATCCCCCTGTCTTAGGCCTCTAGAAATTTTGAAGAAACTGGAAGGGGTTCCATTAATAATAACAGCAGAGGTTGAAGTTCTAGTCAACTGAGAACAAAGTTGAATCACCTTTTCCTGAAACCCAAAATATTTCATAATTCTGAAAAGGAATTGCCAATTCACTCTGTCATAGGCCTTAGACATATCCAACTTAAGAAAAAAGCCTTGTTTTTTAGTAGCATTTAAAGAATGAATATTCTCATGAACAAAAATGATAGAATCCAGAATCTGTCTCCCAGGGACAAAACCGTTCTGTTGAGCCAAAATAATACGAGGGAGAATATCCAACATTCTAGAAGTAATAACCTTAGATATAATCTTGTAAACAGAATTACAAAGAATGATAGGTTTGAACTTATTGAGAGAGTCATCTCCGGGGATCTTAGGAATAAGAAAAATAAAGGTAGCATTGAGTTCTTTTAGAAGCCTCCTTGAACCAAAGAATTCTTTAACTCTATAACAAATATCAGTCTCCACAATATGCCAAAATGTTTTGAAGAAGAACATAGGGAATCCATCCGGACCAGGAGACTTATCTCCAAGAAAGGAAAACACAACCTTTTTGATTTCCTGATTCAAAGGGATCCGAGAAAGATTTTTGTTGTCATCCTCATTTAAAATAGGAGGGATAGCTTGAGCAAGTAGGTCTTGATTTCTATAATAAAAAATGTATAGCTTCCTTTCTTATTTGATTTTCATCTGACAAAATCCCCCTATTGCAGGATAACCTGAAAATCATGTTGGCCCCCCTATGCTTAAGAGAAGTCATGTGAAAAAACCGGGTGTTTTATCACCTTCCTTCAAATACAAAGCTCTTGATCTTTGTCTCCAAAAATTTTCTTCATTAAAAATAACTTCATGGTATTTTGACAGCAACCCATTTTCAACATTCCTCAAATCCTCAGAAAGCCCTTCCTCTTGAATTTTATCTTGAACTTCTTTAATATCTATCTTAATTTGAGATTTAATTTTAAAGATATCTCCAAAAGTCTCTTTGTTCCAGATTTTAACTTTGGCTTTGATGATATTTATCTTTTTGGCCACTCTGAATAAAGTCATTCCCTCAACCTCTGAATTCCACCATTCATCAACATAGACTTCCAAAGACGGGTGGGACAACCAAGCTTTTTCAAATCTAAAAGGAAAATTTTGCTTTGCAGAAGATGAATTAGCAATGAAAGAAATAGGGTGATGATCAGAACCAATCTTAATGATAGATGCCAAAGAAGAATTATACTTAGAAAATCAATCGAGAGAAATCAGGCATCTATCCAACCTGACTTGAATAAGATCAGAACTAGTTCTTCTATTGGTCCAAGTGTAATTAATCCCTTGGAGATCCACATCCATAAAAGTTTGATCATTAATAAAATCCATAAGATCTTGTCTTCCCTCCAATTGCAAAGGAAGGCCTCCCATCTTTTCATCCTCTTTTAAAGGGGTATTGAAATCTCCCATAATCATCCAACTTTTATGAGCAAATTTTAGTCTATCTTCAGCCAGGCTCCTCCAAAATTTAGTTCTTCTAGCTTTAGAGTTAGGTGCATAGATATTAGTGATAACCCAGACAAAGCTATCCTTAATGTGCTCAAGCAAGACTGAGGTCCTATTAACCCCTGAAGCAATTTCCTTACCTATAATAGTATTCTAATTCCAAAAGATAGTTGTACCTCTAGAGGCACCCTCCAAACTTGTTCCAATAACCCCACTACTTTTGAATATTCTAATACTTTCCACTTTATCCTTACACATCTTAGTTTCCTGAATAAGGACTACATCCGGTTTATGATCTCTTACAATATTATGCAAGACATCCTGTTTGTGGGGGCATTCAGCCCTCTAATATTCCGTGAAATTATCTTCATACTTTAAATGAGGATAAGGCTGACTCAATTGAGCTCTGTGTTCCATCAGCACGGTTCTTCCAACTTTCTTGTTTCCTCTGAATCTTTAGAGAGGGTCTCCCCTACTTTTTGTTGTGACTTCCAACATCTGCCATTTTCTTACTCTTGCTTCTAGTTAAAATACCTCCATTGGGTCCTCCATTATTAGACTTGCCTTCTTTAATACCGAAAATCCTAAGATTTCCCTCAAGAACCACCATTTCCAAACTTTTAGGAGGAGTTTTACATTGTGATTTCAGGATCATATTTCCAGTCTGCTTAGGACTTCCATTGGTTAATAACAACAAAGGCTCAATATCTAAAATATTACAGTCCTGCGCTTCATTAAAGTTTTCCTCATTTTCTTTATTATTAGATGAAGCTGAAGCATGATCATAGGAAAACTCGTCATATTTACCCTGGATGAAACGACCAACCGTCAAATCCTCTGATTTAGATTTTTGAACCTTTTCTTCTTTCCCACACTCTTCCTCCTTGTTACTTTCTTTTTGCCTGTTAGAATAGGCACAAACTGATTTTTCATTGTTGAATAGGCCCATGTTACATATTTGCTCCAAACAATCTTATTCCTTTAAATGTTGTTAAGGTTTTCCCAAAATTGAACTGATATAATTGTTGATAGAGAAAATGGCTATAATTATTAGAGAAGATAGTGAATCCAATGAACCTTTCATTGAAAGAAATGTATCAGAGAAGATGACTGAAATTAAGGTGCCTAAAGGCACATCATGATCTCAAGTTAAATTTGCTTAATTTTAGGAAGATGATGGACAATGCATCTCAGCTATACAAATATTTTCTAGTGTGGCCTATGGCTACAAAGTAATTCAAAGATGAGATGGACTCCATTGGTTCTTATCTAGGAGTTGGCCTTGTCTTTCAATATTTACAAAGATGCTAATCATGCTATGAGGTCCAAGGCTCGGCATATTCATTGTCAATTGGACATGAGACAAAAGAAAAGAGAAGATTATGTCAAATTATTTTGTGGACTCAAAGACACCATGGAATTCTAGTTGTCTTTATTTCTTAGACTGCTGGCTAATGCTAAAAAAGTTGAACAAAGCATGTTAATTATGATATCTTTAATGTTGTATTAAATTTATTTGTTGATTGTGAATATCAGAACAAGATCTTGTCTATTGCTATGCGTGCTTGGAAATCATTTTTATTGGTTTGAAGAATCAATACAAGGACATCTGGCCTAGAAATATCTGACCGACATTTCTTTTTCTAAATAATTTTGTTGAAGGAGGTTACAAATTTGGTTTTGTATATTCCTTTTTGGTTTATGGTTTTTACCTTGTGTCATTGTTATAAAAGGGGGGCGGGGGGGATATTGTTAACGGGAGATGGAATATATTTTTGTTTTTCCATCAATGACAAAGGGGGAGATTGTTGCACATATGGATGTCATTTTTGTCATTGATGTCAAACCTTTGTCAATCTTGTGTTGCCTCACATGTTATTGGTGACCTGGGTATGGATAGGTTAAGTTGATGTGCAATGTATTTGGTTGATGGTCAAGATGTCTATTTTTTGATACTATGTTACATAAATATCTACTGGTTCACATTATGTTAGCAATATAATATGAAATGATGTTTCAGTATGTTTTTGAAGTTCTGGTGTTCTTCACCTAATCTAGAAGTATTTATATTGTTTTCTTAGTAGAAACTTATCAAGGACCGAAATACGTAATTGTACCAGATATGTCTTAGGAGTTTATAATTTTTTATTCTTGATGTGATAGATATCATGTTTCCTTTGAATTAACCTCTTTATTTTCTTTTGGTTTTGGATTAGATAATGCATTTTGCAGAACAAGTTTTGTACTAGTTTTATGCACTTTTGTTCGAGCAATTGGGTGTAAATTTTTTTTAATGTCGATTGGAAGGAGTGTAGAATTCATGTGAATCCTCACACATCCTTTTTACCTTTTGAATAATGTATTTTTGCGTTGATGCTATGTGCATGTTGTTACATACTCTTTTGGATGACCTAGTTTTGCTTATTTTTGGAAATGATTGGTATATATTGAGTAGATTGGCTATGTTAGAAGTGTGGATTATGTGCATGGATATGTACCCGTGTCTGCGAAATGGATATAGAGAGAAAGATGAATAATTGGTAGATGTGAAATGAGTAAGTGCAAAGATTCAGAGGTGTACAAAGCAGAAAGATGAGTATATTGAGTGAACTATTATCTGTGTTCTAACATATTCTTTTTCTATATAGTTCGATCTTTTATTCCTACTATTTTATAAGATCAGTTTTGCATCTTGCCTTAAAGAAGTGATCTTCATTTGAGCAAGTTTCTTGTTTTTATCTTGCCTAGGGTTTTTGCACCTTAGTTTGCAAGTCCAAAGTAGTAAGCCCTTTTTGTAGGAAGCCTTGTTTATTGTATAATTGTTACTATATATTGTGAGTTTAATTCTCACCATTGTTTTTCCTAGTCTGGATTTTCTACATAAAATATTAGTTTTATTATGCAGATGTTTTGGTGTTACTATTATTTAATTTCAATTCACTACTATGGATGAATGATAAAGTTAGAATCACTTTAATTTGGTAATATTTTGTGAATGTTGATTCATCCCTCCCTCTCATCTTCTGGTATTGTTCAACACCAACTTCATAGGATGTTTTTAATTGTGAAGGAGAAGGCCTTTCATTATGAATTTATTAAAAATTTGTAGTGTGATGACACATAGAATGGCCAGGGGAATAATTAGATGTATTATAAGGGATATCCTTTGTGGGGAAATTCTTATTTCTATCATCATTATTCATGTCCTCTTTAGTAGATTTGGAAGAAGCATCCTTATCATCTAAGGCTTAATCTTTGATTAATGTTATATGAGGAGATATATCATGAATAAAATATATAACATCATCTTTCCTACAAGTATGTTGATGATTAAGATAAGCTCTACAAGAATAAGGAGGATCTGGAGAGATTGATACACCAACTTTTTAATATTGTCCCCCTTGCACTAGAGTATGTATATTGGAAGAATATGGTGCCATGTTTCTCTCTAATACTTTCTCTCCATTGGAGATATCATTTATAGGAATAATGATTCTTTCCTCATTCTCATGAGATACCCTAGGAGAGGTACAAGTGTCAGCCTTTTCAATGTCATCTCTAGGATTATCATTGTCTACAATTTTTTTTATGTGACCTACATATGCAATACATCTTCTTAAAAATATAATTATGAAAAAATACACAACATGGATAAAAGATTTAAGATATGATTTGCAAGTAGGAAATATCTTTCAAATTCTAATGATGGCATATACAAGAGTACTATGAATGAAAATAAGTAATGTAAAGTGAAAGCAACCATTATCCAACACTTGATTTTGGTAAATATAAATAAGAAGCAATGTAATCACATGTGAAATAGAAAACCAACCAAATTTAGTGAATTCTATTTTTTGAAACACCATAAATCAAATTTGAAAATTTGAAGATGGAAGTGTAATATACGTTAGGTTCACCCAAATGTATTGGTGGTAAAATTAGGGTTTCACCAGTTAAGATAATACAACTACTAATCTTACTTAATAGACCATTACATTTAAAAAGGAGGGTGGATCTAATAGATCTAGTCATAATTTGATTAGGAAAAGGGTTTAAATACTTATTAGATTCACTTGTTTGTTTGTCTCCCCCTTTTGAGTTGAAATTGGATTTGTATTATGAAGTTAAGGATAGAGTAATGGATCAATGGAGCAAAATAGAAATCATAGAATGCTATAGATGTTAGACAAAGCCAAAAACAAAGATCTGGGAAGAAGAATAGGATCAAAACCCGATGCCAAAATTTTTGGTTGAATTGTCAGGACTACGTGGTAGTTTTCCTTGGTCATGTAACTCTTAGATACACAAGTGGGATATTTTCTTGATCAGGATGATGCACTAGATCAACTATCAAAAGATTGGGAAAAATTCTCAAGACCAATGTGGTAGATCACCCTGGTCCTCCACTTTTTGCTCCTATAAAAATGGAGCTTGTTCGTCGTTGTATATTCTATCAAAATATTCAATCATAACTCCTAAATCAATTTTCTAGACATAGAAAGAGAGTAAAAAGTTGTGGATGGGGGGTTGCCTTGGTTCAAACATTGGTATAGGAATTATCCTTGAATTGAATTGAAATAGGAAAATCTAAGTTTGAAGTAAATGTTAGAAGATATACCTTAGATCTACAATGTTTTATAGGGATATTGATGATGTGAAGCTCATTGGATTTGATCATGAATGTTGAATGCAATAATAGGACAAACACATGAACAAGAATGACCTAATAAAACACACATGTTTGCATAAAGATTGATGTGAATTTTGTCCATGATGCTTGAAGGATATGGTGAGATGAAATGCTACTTGAATTCTTGAAAAATCTTGATAATGAATGCATGAATGTTATAGATGGAGTCATAAAACCTTAGATCTGAAATGAATTGGTAGCATGTCCTTATATAGGGTTCCCTAGGTAAACTACCTATTAGGTCGACCATTAATGGTCAAGTGTAGCATTGGGTACTAAAATATATTAGGAAGGATGAATGCTCACCTACATTTAGAATGGGTCATGTTTAAGGAGGAGTAGGGCACCATGGTGCCCTGGTCTAGAAAGAGGTGTCACAACACACTTTTCCTCCTAAATCAAGATAATAAGCCACCAAATAAAAGGGGCATAGCCATGGGATGGGGTCAACTCAACCATGTACACAAGTGACATAAGGTTCAGAGTAAAAAGGGCCAAAATAGACCTAAGGGGAATGAAGATAGGACATGTACTAAAGTAGGAGCACAAATATGAGGTGTGAATTGATGACAAATATGATGTGTGAATTATACCGGTTACAATTTATGATGCCGCACTAGGTAAAACAATATGTTAAGTGGGTCGAGGAGATGGTTGATCCATGTATTGAGAGACAAAAAGGAGATTGGTTGAACATGGAACATAAGCATATTGATTGATAGGATTAATTCCATCATTAAAATGGATAACATCACCATTTTTTATAGTGGTATTCATTGATAGAAGACATGTATATGTAGGAATGTATTACGTAATGATGTGGGCATAAAAATTTGTCTCTCAACTTGGTTTTTAGAAGTGGAATATCGAAGAACTTATATATGACTAGTTATCTTCATAATGTTTTCATCCACTATATGAGTTATGCTACATAGAGAATCCATACCATATTCATCACCTTTTATCATCTTCCTAAAATTCTCAATCAAGCGAAATACCTCTCCATCCAAGTGCTCTTAACACACAAGTTATTGAAGACCTTCCGAATCCTTATCAATCTATTCATAAATCATTTATTAGATGTGTGTAATGAAGGGGCATCATCATCATGAGAAGCATAATGGGAAGGTTTTTTAATAAACTTAGGCAAGATAGGTGTTGGATTTAGAGAAGATGATTCTCCCAATCTTTTAGGTGCAAATAAGTTAACACTCAACTCAATCTCAACACAATTAGTAGTTAAAGCACAAGAAGTCATAAGTATATAACATCTTCTCATAGGAATATCAAATTTAGAATAATGGGTAATGAAACTTATAAGAAATTACAATCTCTAACAACACAATTGCGGATAGAAAATAAAGAAAGAAATCTAGAGGAAAGGATAGAGGAATTAGTTTATTCTTGGAGTGTATTTAGTTCATTGACAAAATGTATTGCAAATGTGGAAAATGATTATGTAATCAATTAACTAATGATATTAAATGATAGCAATGATATAATTAATTAATAAAATAATTAAGAAAAGTAAGTTAACAACATAAATAATTATTTATAAATGCAAGCATATGAAAGATAAATTTCAGCAATTAATACTTCTAGATCTAGATATTTAATTAAATTAAATGCAGATTTGAACATCCAAATCTGAAATAGTTCAAAACAAGCTTAATTCATAAAAATAAAATGGATGTGGAAATAGGGTCTTAGCTTAGAAATGTAAAATAGGAACCCTTTCATTCAACATTTCCAATTGGGGATGATTTCACAACAAGGTCAAACTTCAAACCTAATAGAGAGTTAGATTATATGTATCGCTATTTCCTCTTTTTAATTTTATATTATTTTGAAATAAAATTGCAAGATCTAGGTAAAATGATAAAAAAAAATGATAAGATTCAACCTGAATAGATAGATATACAACAAAAAGTAAACGTAAAAGTAAAAATATGGAAATGACATGCAATGAATAACTTGCTACTAAAACCAAAAGTGGAAAGTGTCCATCTAGTCAACTAGGTGTCTTCATCAGCTAAGGCTTTCGATTCTAGATTAGAATGCTTTGTAAATATTTCACTTTGAATTTTAGCCTAAAAGTGTCGTGCAAGTGAGCTGATCACCATAGACCTAGGATTTTTTCCTATTCAAGTTTGGAACTATGTGTCTTAGACTACTTTTAAAAATTCCATAAATTTTAGTTGTTAGATTTGTAATCTACACACATAAAAGAGGGGAAAATGTTGTGTTGAATAGGGGCTTGCCTAAGTCAAACCTCATGTTGGTATTTCCACCTCCAATATAACAATGTTGGTTGAAAGGGAGCTTACTCCTAGTAGGACAAAGGCTGAAAACTCAAAAGGAAATTTTTGAACTAACAAATGGTATATTTAATGTAAAACTCCTTTTCTTGAAGCTTTAAACAAATCTTGTTGTTACCTAATGGATGTTAATGCATTCATTCATCATGGATCAACACATATACTAGTCATAATTGTTGAACTTGAATGCTGGACTACTTAATTATAGACTTCTCAATTGCCTTGAAGTATTAGGTTAAATGCTCAATTGGAAATGATAGGAGATTGGTTTCTTAGAGATAGAGATAGGAGTTAAAATGGGGGAGGAAGTTTTATTTATACACAACTTACACCTTTTTAAGTTTAATTTCCAAAGGAGGATGACATTGGGGAGCACTTTCTCAGTAATTATAAAGTTGACCATTTAAATTTAAAATTTAGGGTTAAAATGGCTAGACTAATGCACTACAAGCCATAGTCAAGGAGCTCTATAATGTTTAATTACCCCCTTAAGTATTTTTAGGACCTCTCCCCCCCCTCTCTCTCTAGACTCTTAAGTCTTTTTACACACACTCTCTCTCTAGATCCTTAATTATTTTCTGACCTTTCTCTCTCTAGATCTCTTTATAATAGCAAACAATTACAATTGGTGCATGAAACATAATCTTGTTTGAATTTACTCTCTCTCTCTCTCTCTATCTATCTTTGTCTTATGTATGTATGTATGTATGTATGTGTAATGTGGCCAATGTGTATTGGTGGGTGAAACATGTGTGAATGAGAGATCAAGAGGAAAACTACCCTTTCCCTCCAAGGAGAGATGAGAGTTTCACTACGGATTTCCCTTCAAACACTTTTCACCCAATTACATTGGAAGAGGAGAGGAGAATTCACTAGATTCAACCTTCAAAAAAGAAGATAGAATTCTGAGTGAAATGGGAATGATAACCTAATCCCCTCTTCCTATTTGAAATGGAAAGGAATTGACTAAATTATGTAGTGCAAAAGTGACAAAGAACTGATTATAACTTGAGATTGGATTATGGGATGAAGCTGTGCACCTGGATCTGGTAGTAATATGTCGAGAGTAAGTCACCCTGTGAATTTGAGGAAAAGTTGCCCGGACCATGGCGGGAATGTACATGGTCCTCCGAAAAATCTACAAAATGAAAAGGGTTTTTCTGCCTCTACAAATGGAGTCCGAATCCGAAATTACAGCTGTGCACTTGCAACCTACACATAAAAAAGAGAGGAAAATGTGTTGGCATTGGGGGTTTGCCTCTAGGTCAAACCCTAGTTTTAGAATTAACCAAGTAATGAAAGAAAGTACTTGCAAGTAGATGTAAATGAAAGACTGAAATGTAAATCACCTCAATGAAGGTTGTGATAGCAATGTTGATAGAAATTCTTGTGTGGAATTGAATCTTGGAATCAATCTCCTCTTCAATGGTTGAATCCTTGACTTGAATGCAACACCTAGCCTTGAAGGGAGACTTGAGAATGCTCAATGTTGGAAAAGAATGCTTGAATTCTTCAATGCTCTTGAGCGCTTCATTGCAAATTTTCACCTTATTCGAATTATGCAAATGAGAGGTAAAATTCCACTTAAATACATGTCAATTAGGGTTAATGAAACTGATTTTCCTCACAGGACGACATCAAGGATGTTTTGCCACTCACTGCACAACCTACAATGCATGTTTTAGGAAAGGTCCTGCCCCAAAATAGGGTAGGAACAAGGGAACCATGCCCCTATCCTGGGAGGACAAGGGTGCCATGCCATATCCTAGGGGGGATAGGGGTGCCACACCCCTATCCTACCCCTTTCTCTAGGGCAGAGTGTAGACAGGGTGGTGCGGAGGCCAAGGAAGAAGCAGATTCTGAGGGCTAAGCAATCTATGGTTTCCGATCAGGCTAGGGGATTCGATCTCGTGTGCATGAGAACCCTAATACGGTCAAAAAATTCTAGGCTCACAATTTTATGACACTATATTTATCCCCCACTTTAGCGGGAGTATGAGTGTGCGCCAATATTGTTGATAAAGTACAAGGAAACAAGATTGAAAGAATTTTACCATGTCAAGGAGGCAAGATGTGCCAAGCCCCCAGTGGACTTACGATCTTACGACTTCAATTGACAAATTAAAAGGGAAGATTGAGAAGGGGAGAACCGTGACTGCAAGTAGCAAAGTTCCCCTCGCTATGAGTCATGAAAGCAAGGATACTAAAGATTACAAAGCAAAACAAAGTTCACTAAGTAATTCTAAGTATCAAGAAGGAAAATATGAGCAGAATGTATGCCCCCATATTAAAGTGATCGCACACACCTTATCGGGAGTGATTGCTTTAAGGTAGGATACACCCAAGAAAGAGAGAAGAGAGGAACCATGTTATCGCAAGGATTTAGCGCGCAATGAAGGAATAAACCCAAGGATAATGAATAGAAAACACAAGGTACGAGGTAGTTTGACTTTCCTCAGGGTTAGTATGTTGTATGATAACTCATGTATATCATGTATGTATATGTGCATATAATAATCGTCATTCCCCAAAGGACACTACCTTAGAAGAAAGGGAAGAGAGGATGTCTTTTGAGTCAACATGAAAGAGACCAAGAAAAGATCTCAATGCTTTGCATCATCCCCAAGTAGACATTTAGGGAACAATAGAAGAAGAAGGATACATGTAGAAGATAGTCACAAAAGAGAAAGAGAGGAGATAGAGAGAAGATCTATAGTGCTAATATTGCTAATCTAGCATGACATCCACCTCCCTATCTTGTTGATCACTATTTTGGGAAGGCGAGAAACATGCTAGAGGAGAGACATCAAGCACAGAAGATGGAGATATCACAAGATCCAAACAAGGACTATGCTCATGTTGGAAGTCACTTTGTTCGATTCTAGGAGCTAGGATTAGGGTTTGTGAAAATTCAGTTGATAAATGATTGTCCACATCAACATATTCATACTCACTATCAGAAGAATTAGGAGTTGTATTGCCATTATGAATAACATTTTCACCCATTTCTTCATCAAAGTTTAGAGAAAGAGGAGCAAGAACATGAATAGGAGTAAAATAATCACATGTTTTGTGCAACTTATGATTTGGAGATGTAGGTTGAACATCTTGCTTAGGAGAAAAGGGAATCATGTCAACTGTTGGAGTCTGAGGAGATTGAGTATTTTGAGGGATAGCTTCATGAGATTGAACACAACATCTTCATTTGCATTCTCACACACAATGATTATAGCGAGTCTTAGTGGAAGGCTGAGAAGGAGGGGGAACACTTGAAAAAGTAGGAATGTTTCTCTCCTTGATAGTTGAAGGTTTAGGTTGAGGTCTTTTTGGTTAACAAGAAGAGAAACATGCCTCTTCTCTTGATAAGAGGAAGAAGGTGGAACTGCACCATAAAAAGGAGGAATGGTAGGTATAGGAAGAAGACCAGGTCCATAATGAGGAAGAGGTATAGGTCTAACCTTAGGAGGAATATTGTTGTTCTCCTTAAGAGAAGGTATAGTTACATCCATAGGAATAGGTTGACGATCTTCCTTAGGAGGAAGATTAGTTCTATCTGTGAGGGGAAGAACCTCATCTTGAAGAATAATAGGAATGTCAAGTGTTGGGGATCTAGGTTGACTTAAGGATAAGATCATATATTTCTTCCATTTTTTATAAGATTGAAAAAGAGCATCGCTCCTTGATGGAAGAGATTGAAATTGTTTAGGCCAAAAGAAATCAATAGGAACACTGGGGCTTCTTTCGGATGGAAAAAATAAGCTATGGTTCATGGTTATGATTTCTCCATGGTGAGGAAATTTCAAAAACTTGTGGATTGGAGAAGTAATAGCCTTCATGGAAGAAAGCCAAGGATAGCCCAACTTCACACGAAATTTCTCAAAAGAGGGTATGATAACAAATTCAACATCCATGGATTTAGTATGAACTTCAACAAGAAGGGTGATAGAGCCAATGGTAGGACAAGAGAATCCATCAAATAACTTCACAACCACATTAGAAGCATCATATATTGGTTTATGCAATCATAAAGTGAAAAGATACTCTTTAGCTATGACATTAACCATGCAAGAGGGACCAATAAGGGCACCACAACAAGGGATATCCTTAACCTTCGTAACTATGTATAAAGGGACACTGGGTTCTCTAATGGTCTCGCTAGGGTCAAATGTAATACAAGGATCCTTAGGCGTATCTTGTGTTTCTACCATATTAACCATGTTTGGAGCCATACAGGTGAATTCTTCAGAAGAGAAAGAATTAGGCACAATCTCAATAACGTTAGAGGTATGAGAAGGCAAGGGATTAGTGAAAATCTTAAGATTTTGATTAGGAGGAGCTACTGGTTTATTCCCTTTATCATTCACACCTGCCACATATATAGTATTATTATCAATCAAATCTTAAATCTTATTCTTTAATGCAAAACATTTCTCAGTATCATGACCAGGCTGATGATGAAATTGACAAAATGAATTGCTATCAAAATAAGGGGATGAAAATTTAGAAGGATCAACTAGTTTTAAGGGGAGGAATTTTGATAACATTTATGTGCAACAACTGAGACATAATACTATGTAAATATTCATTCAAAGAAGTAAATTGTCTTTCTCTTTGGAAAAATTTAGAAATAGAAGGTAGACCTGTTGTAGCACTCACATTGTTGTTGTTGATTGTATCATTGAACTTGAGGAATATTTTTGTTGGTTTGAACTTTGCAAATGGTTGTTGAACACTCTCCCCCTTATCAATCGGAGCCATAGGAGTGGATTGCTCCATTTGACTCACAACCAGTTGATAATTATGGAGTGTTGTGCACAAATACGGAAAGGAAGTAAACTCAGACAAAAGAAGCTTTTCCTTGATATCTTTTTGTAAATTAGAAATGAAAATTCATTGAATATCATTATCAGGTACATGAGAAGAAATTTGAGCACACAAATACTTATATCTACCAATGAAATCAGTCACTTTATCTTTAACACCTTGTTTACAATGCATTAAATCAATCAAAGTGATTTTAGGACCAATGTGTTTTGAAATTATTGGATGAAAGAATTTGCTAGTTGTTGAAAGGAAGTGATAGAATAAGAAGGCAAAGAGTAATACCATTGTAAAGCCTTATCTCTTATTGTTCTTGTAAACAATTTTGCAATCAATCATTGATCATAAGCAAAACTAGTACACAAGGTTTGAAATGTTTTGACATGCGTAAGAGGATCTCCGTTTCCATTATAGAGTTCTAATTGAGGGATCTCAACATGTTTAGGTGGCTCGCAACATCAAAGGTGGGCACACTAAACTTGGATTGACTCATAGAAGCAATTTGTTGTTGTAAGGAAGACACAGTTTGAGCAAGTTTGTTAATTTTTGCTTTGGTAGAATAATTGATGTTAGACATAGTTGATTAAGAAGGTGGTGTGATTTTATTGAAAGAAGGCATGGATTGAGAATAAGGTGGTGGGATATTATGATAAGTAGGCATAGGTGATGATTGGGTAGGAAAAGGGACACTTAAAGGAGGAACAAAGTTGTTGAATGAATTTCCCCCTTGTGTCACATTGATTGGTTGAGGAATAATAAGAATACTTATGGAAGACATAGGTAAAGATGGAGGATTAAATGAAGAAGAGGGATTGCCCCCATGACCTATGGTTGTAGGAATGACATTTTGAGTTGAAGTAGCCATGTTGTTGGAGGTAAAAGTAGGAATACTAGTCATAAGAGTAGTCAAAGGAATAGAAGGATTGACTTGTGTTGAAGGTTGTGAATAAACTAGGGTTTTGGCACAACTCTTGATAGGCATGACATTAGAATCAACAATATGTGTAATGCCACACAATATATCAATTCCATTCTTATCACTTTGAATCATGCACTTAACTCCTTCAATTAATGGAAGAGCTTCACTATTAGGGTATTCTTGGGACATCCATTGTTGAAAGTTATCAAATTGATTGTCCAATGTGGAAAGTTGATCTATAGAGACCCTAGTTAAAGCTTCTCCTTCATCAAGGGATTCACCAATGGGGTGAATAGGCACATGATTAAGATGGGAAGAATTAGCATGATCCTCATTAAAGAAGTCACCCAAATTAGGCTCCATCTCTGCAATAATTAAACCTTTGGAGGCCTTAATTCTAATGTTTCGTCTAACGGGGATAGGATAGGTAGGACTAATAGTGGTAAAACTCATGCACTAGAGGGAAAATTTGAATTTTGAATTTTGGAACAAAGCTTGCAAAATTGATTAATGCAAAATTTAAGAAAATACCGATTAAACAATTTGAACTTTGTTGGAAGAAGAGGATGACACAATTTCCAAAAATAAAAGGAAATTGGAATTTTAAAATTAGGGCAAAGGGAATACCACTTAATTTTCAAATCAGAATTTTTAAAATCAGGGCAGACTATAATTAACCTCTTAATTTTAAAAAATTTCTTGAAATTTGAAATATTGAATTTTGGAAGTATTTCCAATTCTAAGGGGATCAAAAATCGACAAAATCAGCCAATCTTCTAGATTTAGGCTATTAAATACAGTCATAATAGTCTCCCAAAATTTTGGGAAAAAAATTGAGGACCGTGGTGGGAATGCACATGGTCCGACCAACTTTTTTCAAAATTTTCAAGGATGAATATTATGATGATTTCAAAGCTAACCCCAAAAATTGAGGAATTTTACAACCTCAAGATGGGTGAAATGAAGGTTCAAATGTAAGAAAAGGACCCTATTAGGGTTTTGAAGAAAAAGGAATTGAATTGCAAATTTGAAAAAGGTCAAACCTAATGGATAGGGACACCTTTAGAAATCTGAGTTTGAATGAAATTGATTGAAATTTGCACAAAATCCAATTAAATTCGAAAATTAGGGTTTTATGACCTAACTACTTAATTTTGAAATTTGAATTTTGGGAAAATGGAGGGAATTGAAAATTTGAATTGTAGGAATGAAAACAAGTCTGAGAACAATCAGAAATCTGAAAATTAAATGGAAATCCATTTTTGCACAAGTTCAAGATGATTTTTGAAAATTAGGGTTTTAACAAGTAACCTCTTAATTTTGTAAATTTGTTTTGCAAATTGAACAAGACAATGAGGAAATTGAATTTGACAAACCAAACAATTTTCAGATCTAAGATAACCACAAGCAATTTTGACAAATCACAAGTTCAATTTTAATTTTGAAAAAGTAGGATTTTTAATGATTTAACCACTAAGTTTGCAGAAATTTTAAACTTGCAAATGAAAAATATGCAATTTTGATCAAAGGAAAGCATGCAAGACATCGGGTTCACCAAAATGTAATGTGGCCAATGTGCATTGGTGGGTGAAACATGTGTGAATGAGAGATCAAGACAAAAAGTACCCTTTCCCTCCAAGGAGAGATGAGAGTTTCACTACGGAATTCCCTTCAAACACTTTTCACCCAATTACATTGGAAGAGGAGAGGAGAATTCACTAGATTCAACTTTCAAAGAAGAAGATAGAATTCTGAGTGAAATGGGAATGATAAGCTAATCCCCTCTTCCTATTTGAAATGGAAAGGAAATGACTAAATTATGTAGTGCAAAAGTGACAAAGAATGGATTATAACTTGAGATCGGAGTATGGTATGAATTTGTGCACTTGGATTTGGCAATAATATGTCAAGACAAAGTTTCCCTGTGAATTTGAGGAAAAGTTTCCTGGACCATAGCAGGAATGTACACGGTCCTTCAAAAAATCCGCAAAATGAAAAAGGTTTTTCCGCCTCTGCAAATGGAGCTTGAATCCGAAAGTATAGTTGTGCACCTACAACCTACACATAGAAAAGAGGGGAAAATGGGTTGGGATTGGGGGTTTGCCTTTAGGTCAGACCCTAGTTGTGGAATTAACCAAGTAATGAAAGAAAGTACTTGCAAGTAGATGTAAATGAAAGACTAAAATGTAAATCACCTCAAGGGAGGTTGTGATAGAAATGTTGATAGAAATGCTTTTGTGGAATTGAATGTTGGAATCAATCTCCTCTTCAATGGTTGAATCCTTGACTTAAATGCAACACCTAGCCTTGAAGGGAGACTTGAGAATGCTCAATGCTATAAAAGAATACTTGAATGCTCTTGAATGCTTGATCACAAATTTTCACCTTATTCAACTTATGAAAATGAGAGGACAAATGCTACTTAAATACATGTCAATTAGGGTTAATGAAACTGATTTTCGTGACAGATCGACATCGGGGAAGTGTTTTTGCTCACTGCACAACCTACAATGAATGTTTTAGGAAAGGTCTTGCCCCAAAATAGGGTAGGAATAGGGGCGCCATGCCCTTGTCCTACCCCTTTCTCCATGACAAAGTGTCGACAGGGTGGTGCGGAGGCCAAGGAAGAAGCAGATTTTGAGGGTTGAGCAATCTCCAATCTCCGATCAGGCTAGCGGATTCTATCTCGCGTGCATGAGGACCCTAATGTGGTCAAAAATTGCTAGCGTCACAATTTTATGACACTAAAATATGTATGTATATATGCATATATATGTATATAAATGTATGTATGTATGTATATATATGTATATATATGTATGTATGTATATATATGTATGCATACATACATACATACATACATGTATATATATGTATGTATATGTATGTATGTATACATATATATATATACAAACATATATATGCATACATATACATACATATACATACATACATACATATACATACATACATACATACATACATATATATATATATACGTATATATACATACATACATATACATATATGTGTATAATGTATACATATACATATGTGTATATATATACATATAAATATATACACATATATACATACATATATGTATATGTATATGTATACATATGTATACATATACATATGTATATGTATATGTATATATATATACATGTATATATGTACATATATACATGTATATATATACATATACATATACATATGTATATGTATACATATATACATATGTATGTATATATATAGATATGTACATATGTATATGTATATGTATATATATATTAATATGTATATGTATATATACTTATGTATACATGTGTATATATATATATATATTCAACTTTTGTGTGCAAAGCACGGTCAAAAAGAAGAAAGTTCTCAAGAAGGAGTTGAGGAAAATTTAGACATTGGAGCAAACAAGGCTGAAGCTCAAGATAGGAAGGAGTTCCAAGTCCAAACAATGGAATTTGGAGAGGTGTTAGGCTCACTTTCGTCTAATGGTATGGATGAGCATATTTTTAATCTATCTAAAAAGGTGAAAATAAATATTTCTTATAAAAATTTAGATCATTTACTTGAACTGGATGTGGAGCAATTAAAACTTTATAATGAACGACCTAGACATACTAAAAGGATCTCAATGAATAAAATTTCAAAGGAAACAATTTCTCATCAATTTTAATGCACTAGATAAAGTCCAATTGTTATCAATTGTACTTGTTCATAAGGAGTTGAAAGATGCATTAAAGTTGTTGGGTGTAGATACAACAAATAAAAAGAGGAAAAGTTCTCAGCTACAAAAAGCTATTGTTGAAAATGTTAAGAAAGCTTTGGGTTCCATTGGAAAAAAAATCTCAATCAATAGATAAGACCATGTCAAGAAGAGTGATGTTGATATCTATACTAAATTTAAAAATGTCTAAAAAAAGACAAATCTCTTCACTTTCAATTGAGTTTGGTTTTAGGAGAAAGACAATATCAAAATATGTGAAAAGGAGAAAGATTTTGGATGATATTTCATCGAAATGAAATTGGAAAAATATGTGTAGATCTCCTCATTTTGATAGGATTGAAGATGTTGTTAGCAACTTGCTCTAAAATTTTGGAATTATAATACTCATCCTTCATCAATTAGTAGAGATGTTATCAAACATAGGATTGGGCCTGATTGTTATGGTCTTCATTTAAAACATTGGTTAGACACAAAAAAAAATGAATTGTATGTGATGTTTTCTAATCCAAACCCTCATGTAAAGATTGGAAAAACAATATTTGAAAGGTTAAGGCCATATTTGTGAAGGTAAAAAAAGATTTTTAAATGTATTGTTGTTATCATATTGAATTTGATCTCAACTATCAGGTGTTTCAAAATATTAGAGAATAAATTGATGGTTTTTCAAAATTCTCCTCCTAAGCGAACAATTCAACTCATAGCATCTATCTTATGTGATAAATTAGATGATAATGCAATTGGTCAAATAGATTTCATAAAAGGAGTTTGTGAAACATGTGGTGATTTGGCAAAATTGCCTTTGAGAAATTAAGATACCGACATGATGAAGATGATAAATTGCAAGAGTTACGAGTACAAAAAGTTTGAAACAAAACTTGGTAAAGAATCCACAAGGTTAGATTATGTAGAAGAGAAGATACTTATTGGAACATTTATGAAAAAAATTCATAAATTGATCATTCAACCATACATACGTCATGATTTTTTTGCCAAGTGGCAAGCATAATAGTTTCAGACACTAAGAGACACTTTCCCACCTAGAACTATTTCATCAATAGTCGACTTTGCAAAAAAATACTCCTTTATACATCAAAAAGAGATTCAATCAAATTATTACTTTTTCAAGTAGATCACTATTATGGTGCATGTGTTCTATTGACATGCACAATTGGATTTGGATGGTGTCGACAATACATTTGAATCATGATTCATTAAGAAATAATACCACTTCTATATTAGTGATGATAAGGAGCATGACACACATTTTGTAGAACATTTCTTTAAAAAAAAATTAATATTTGGCAAATAGAGGCATAAAAATTGATAATCATTTTTTTTGGTTTGATGGATGTGCATCACAATTCAAATAATCAAGGACATTTTATGCAGTATTTAGATATCATCAAAATGACAAAATAACACATGTTTGGGGTTTCTTTGAGAGTGGGCATCGAAAGGGTGAACATGACGGTGTAGGAGCTTGCATTAAATATTCTCTAAGAAAGGATCAAATGAATTATACAAGAGACCAACAGATGATGCACATTATGTTGTTGAATGGTGTAAGAAACATTTTGCATCAAATGATATCGATACATCATTAGGAACACACTAGTACATTCCATATAGAGTGTTTTGGGAGATATCAGGTATGTGATCTTTTGTTTATTTTGGTTAAATCGATAATTTTAAAATATTAATTTTAGTATTAGATTAAATATGTTTAGCATTTTTCATGTACATTTTGAATGTGTGGATAGAAGAACAATGCATGGATGCAAGAGGGAAGAGAAGACAAGGTCTTTGTATTCTATCATAAGTATAGATAATCACCGATGGACATTGTACACTAAGGATTACTCATGTTTTTGTTGTGACTACATTTTGGAAAACTAGGAAAAATTCATCAACGAGAAGCTAGATATGTCAATGAATGAAATTTGATGCCACTAGTTATTACTAGCACATATGATGAAGATGAGGATGAAAGATTTGAAGACATTTATTTGATTTCTAGTGATTATGACCATATTTCAGAATTGGTTAAAAAAGGTATGTGCACATGTGTTTAAATTTATCTCACATACGAATTTCTAACAAGTATATTATATTTAAGTTTGAATTTTTCATGTGAATTTGTTGTGTAGGAGATGGTTTTGCAATTATAGAAAAGGCTAGAGATCTATAGAAGGTGTTAGCTATTATTTATTGTGTTGCATAGAAGAGAGGAAATGGTTAACAAAATTTGAAACAAGCGATGGAATGTGGTTTCCCACATTCACTTATTCATGTGTAAATTAATTGAATTTATGCATATTTTGAATATATTTTATAAATTCTCACCTTAGAATTTGTTGTTTCCCATGGAAGCTCAGTTGTAGTGAAAGGGACATATTTCAAACAAATCAAAATTGTTCAACATTTCATTCATTATATTGAATATCAAATTGACAACATGGTATATCAGTATAGCCAATAATTATTGTTAGCCTAATTCTTCATCCAATTTCACGTTCACATGGATGTCAGAAGTGGAGACTAGATAGTGAATATTGTGAGGAAATGTTAAATGTTATTGAAGAGTGAGTTGAACCACTTGATTTGGTATGAGTATTTTATCATAGTAGTGTTTAAACTCATGAATTGAATTTATATCTAGAACATAGTGTTTGAACTCGTAACTTGCAATTTTTGAACTTTTCATGATATGGCTTAAGAGGATTTGATATTTCTTATGTGATATTATTTAGTTTTATGAAATTTTCATTGCAATTTCTTATGTGATCTATTTCAATTATTTTATCTCATCATGTTTAACATGATGTTTAAATGTCTTGAGGATATGTACAATTATGATGTATTTAAATTTTGCATACATATGATATTTATATGATAAATTTATAATCACTTGATTTTGTAATTGTTCTAAGAATGAGGTACATATTTCAAGTCAAATTAATGATATGTCTTAAAGGGGTAATATTTCTTATGTGATATTGTTTAGTTTTATGAAATTTTCATTACAATTTATTATGTGATCTATTTCAATTATTGTATCTTAACATGATTAACATGATGTTTAAACATGTTAAAGTGATGTACAATTAGGATGTATGTAAATCATGGATGTATGATATTTATATATGATATATTTATAACCACTTGAGTTTGTGATTATTTCATGAATGAGGTATATTTCAAGTCAAATCCATGACATGACTTAAATGGATGATATTTCTTATGTGATGATGTTTAGTTTAGTGAAAAATTTATTACAATTTCTTATGTGATCTATTGTAATTAGTATTGTATCTTAACATGTTTAACATGATGTTTAAATGTATAAAGGGGATGTATAATTAGGACATTGCTATCTAATTTAAATTGATATTAAATTGATTAATTGACCCCAAGTAATCTACATATGACCCCTTAAGACATAAGACCCCTTAAATTGACATTAAATTGAAAGTATTTATACATAGATGATATATTTATATAATCGCTTGAGTTTGTAAATTATGCATTTTTTTATATTTATAAATTTTGATAGATTTATAATCAACTGAGTTTGTAATTGTTTCAAGAATGAGGTATATTTCAAGTCAAATTAATGATGTGTCTTAAGGGATGATATTTCTCATGTGATATTGTTTAGTTTTATGAATTTTTCATTTCAGTTTCTTATGTTATCTATTTCAATTATTGTATCTTAACATGTATCTTAACTTGGGGATGCAATTGAAATGACTTAAGGCGATGTAGTTAGGACATGGAGCTATGGGGATGTAATTATTGTATCTAGTTTATGACGATGTTTTTGATTAAGGGAAAATAGGTTTTGATGGGTCCTTGAAACCTAGTACAAAAGGAAGATCAAAAGATAAGCATTAACGCACAACTAAACAAAAGACAACAGCAAAAGAAAAGATAGTTGGGGTACAAAATGCCAACAAGAAAAAGATTAGAAAAGACTGAAAACCAACAATGACCGATAGAAGTTTAGCTCAAATTTTGAAGCATCTCCGCTACTTCTAGCTCCAACTGGTCCATAGTTTCCATAGCCCGCTTGATGTCCTTGATTTCTTTGCTTTGGTTTTGCATCCTTTTAGTACTGGATCTGGTTCTTCTGTCGAGCCCAGTTTCCTTACCCTCAGGGGTGTCATCTTTGATTTCCATAATACCCTCCGCAACCTTTTCCCCTTGGTAGCTCTCTAGCTTTCGGACGAGGGTTTTCATGCTTGCCGAGGTAGCCTTCAAGATCCTTTGGCTCTGTTCCCCAATTTTTTTAAGTGTATTCTCAATACCATCCAGTCTGTGATCTGTAGCATCTGCTTTGTTTTCCAGATGAGTAAAACTATTATGATTGGCATTTATAATCTCTTCCGCATTGCCAATCGCCTTGGTTAGCTCACCAAGACAATCTAGGAGGGAGTTGAATTTTCTGGAACCAAGGGCCTGTAAGGTATCAATTTTCCCAGCTTCATGGGCTTTCTTGACTTTTATACCCTTGATTTCCTTTTGAATCTAGTTGAGAGCTTGTTTGAAGTTATCTATCCTGTTATTAATACAAAGGCCTATGTCCACTTGCTGCTCTCCTCGATTTTTGACATCCATGGTCTCAATATTGACCTCTAGGCTAAGCTCTTTGTCCTCAATGTTTTGATCAACTTTCGTAGCTGTGTTCTCCTCCATGACACTCTTCTGCTTCAAATCAGACCTAAAAGGCAACCTTTCTTCCACCTCCCTACCTTTTGAATTATTCTTTTTCTATTTCAGGCTCACCTAGGTTTGAGCTTCCTCACTTCCGATGTCCATATCATTGTCAGTCCCTTCCTCCTCTTCATTCCAACTATCATCCTCCCCTCTCTGTTTGTTTCTTTTGTTTGCTTGCTCCATTGGTATTTTCTGCAATATTGTTTGAATCAGCTTCTTCATTGTTATGTATTACCACTTGTATTTCTCCTTCTTCCAAGTTATCACTCTTTTGATCCTCCTGGTTGGTATCATTTGACCTTTAACTCCTTTACCTATTTGTATATCCGGTATCTCCTCATTACTGTCAGTGTGTTTCTCTACTGTGTGTGGGATATTCTAGTCCTCTCCAAGACTTCTCTCTTTTTCATTATTCTCCATTTTCTTAATAGGGTTTCTAGCTTTCCACTATAACGTCCTCTCTTTCTTTTCTTTCACTATGGTTTTCTACAGAGGGCATTTACTTGCTATATGTCCCACTTTTTTAAAATGAAAGCATTCAAAGGGGATGCTTTCATATTCTAGAGGTTGGTTCCATTTTCCCAGTTGAGAGTTAATTTCAATGGATAGAGGCATGTTTGTTCCTTGTGTAACTCCAATGTAGATTCTAGCTAAAGTAAGTCTTCTTCTGGCTGTAGTTATGGGGTCCATAGAAAGGAGTTCCCCAAATGAATTAGCGATCCCTTTAAACACATCTTCCACGTAGAATTCTAAGGGAAGACCTGGCAATCTAACCCAGACCGACACTTGGACAAAAAAGGATTCATTGAGTGCCATCTTAGGTGCCCATTTTTGAAGAGCAAGCATAGCGTTACAAATCAACCATGGACCATCACAAAGCACCCTTGACATATCTTCCTTGCATGAGAATTCCAAAGACAAAGCTCCTTTTGGCATAGTTGTAATCTCCACTTGTCCTTTCAATGACCATTTACGTTTAGCAAAAGCCCTTACAATATCAATATTCAGCCTAGGCCCAGAAATTTTCATACCAATGTCATTGCCATAAGGTTAATGTTATGGTCAATAAAAGGGTCTGGGACTTCAATGGAAAATCTCCCCTTTTCTAGGTCTGAGATATTGCAAACTGGGGGGAGTGAGGATTTTCCACTCGGTTTGACCCCGAAAAGAGAAGTCCAAGACCTTCCACTGTCCCTTCACACGGAGTCCAGACCAGGAGTGCTTTCCTCAAGTGATTCATCATTTTTTCCACCAAGATCGATGGATTTGTTGCCTGCTTGTGGGTCCCCATTCACCGGGTCCTTTCCGTTTGGACCAAAGGAATCTGGGCAGACCCGAGAGTCATCCTTACCTTTCTTCCCCTGGTTGCAGAGATTACCGCCCTGTCTCGAATTCAAATTTGCCTCCGCTCTATTTTCTCGCTCGCCCATCATAAAATGTTGTTAATTTCTTTGATGTTAATGTCCTTAGTTCATGACAATGTTAAATAGATTGAATTTAGATCTATATAAACATCTATAAACATCATTAAATAAACTTGTAATCTATGATATCTATATTTAAACATCTATATAAATATCATCAAATAAACATCAAAAACTAAATCTCAAAAAATGTACATGTCTCGTCAAATGTATAATTGTCAAACATAAATTATATCAAATTTATAGGTGTATCATCAAACAACATTCTAATCTAGAGATATAAACATCTATAAACATCTTAAAATAAACTTAGATAATCTATGATCTCTATATATAAACATTGTCAAATGAATATTGTTAGATAAACATCAAGAACTAAATCTCAACAAATGTACATGTCTCATCAAATGTACAAATGTCAAACATAAATTTATATCAAATGAATAGGTGCATCATCAAACACTAATACATTTGGCCTCAAATTTCGATGGAGGTTTTTGACAAACAAGGCTTTTTGTGATCAAATGTGATTTTTTTTTTTAAATTGCCCGATAACGTCGAAATACTGACGATGATGCTGATGACATTTTTCAATGACGCCTGTGTTAGTCAAAATTCCGATGACCAGAGGCATTATTAAAAAAAAAGAAATGCGTGGGTTATTTTGAAAACCACACATGACGAATTGAATTAACTCTTGACTTCCTCTCCCTTTGCCAATTCATTTGTTTCTTTTGCCTCTTCCTCTGCCACTGCCTCTGCAAATTGGGTTCGACATTTCCTTTGCCTCTTTTTCCTCTGCCTCTACAAATTGGGTTGTCTAGCAAGTGAAAATGAAGGATTGAATTAACTCATTTGGAGGGTATCGAACTATTGGAGATGGCCAAATTCCTGTACATTTTTGCATGTCATTAAATTCTTGTGGAGTTGCAGGTTGTGTCTTTGAATCATGTAAAGTTGGTTGCAGACAAGTTCATTTCAAAGTGTGTGTCTCATAAATTTGAGCTTGTCATCCTACTGGTATGTTCTCATTTATCTGTTTTTCTTTACTTTCCTAATGTTGCAGTTCCTAGCAGTTCCTAGTTATTGAAAAGTCTTCCAATTATCGATTATGTTATATAAAGGCTAAAAGTATTGTATAAAAATTAGAAAATAAGTAAACCCTATTTACTATACCAGAATCAATCTGCTTGCTTACTTGTAAATCAATGTTTTCCATCCCTAGTTATTGAAAAGTCTTCCAATTATCGATTATGTTAGATAAAGGCTAAAAGTATTGTAGAAAATTAAAAAATAAGTAAACCCTATTTACTATACCACAATCAATCTGCTTGCTTGCTTCTAAATGAATGTTTTCCATCTGCTTTCTTGTAAATGAATGTTTATAAAGTAGTGATTGTATGAATTAGAAATATGATTCCTTAATGAAACTTCCTTTGGAAATACTTGATTCAAATATATAAAATCAATAAAAGACCAGTGCCTTGATTCCTTACTAGTTTCATATCATTTCAAATGAAAAATCCTACGTTTAACCTTAGAGACAATTTTAATAACTTGTTAATGTAACAAGACCATCATCTCAAAGGCTTCCATATGAATTGCAATTAAAATGTAACATCTAGTTAGTCTTATTGAATTTAAGTTTACTTTGAAAGACCAATAAGACAATTCAAAGTTTGCCAACCAATCCATCAAACTGATATTCAAACTAAAAATCAATCTTACTTACAACAACATAAGATTGCACAATGAAACAATGTATGTAAATAGATTTATCCAAGAAACTGATCAATCCATTGAAAATATAGATACCATCATGAATGAGAAATACTTGAATCTTTATATTGAAAATAAAATACTTAAACCAGTTGATTTCAGTGCATATCCTCCATCAACTTGGTACTTCCAGACAATGAGTCATCTATCTTAGGCAAGGGATATTGGTTCTTCACCGTCACCTTATTCAACTATCTATAACCAATGCACAATCGTAGAGAACCATCCTTCTTCTTCACAAACAATACTGGAACACCACATGGGGATACACTAGGACAGATAAACCCCTTCTCCAACAACTCCTCAAGCTGCACTCCCAATTCACTCAACTCCTGAGTGGTCATCATGTATGGATCCCTAGAGATAGGCTCATCTCCTAGCACAAGATCAATCCTGAAATCTATGTCTTGCTATGCGGGCATACCTAGAATCTCAGTGGGAAAAACATCTGCAAACTCCTAAAGGATAGGATGCTTCTGTAATAACTCCTCTATTCTAACCTCATCCATATCCCTCAACCTAACTACAAATAACGGACAACCCTTACGTGCACACCTCTTTATCTGCATGGAAGAAATCATGCGAAGAGAGATAGGCCTCTGAATGCCTACAATATCCACACTCTTCCGGCTGTCATCTACACACTGCACCCTCTTACTCCTACAATCTATTTGTTCCTGATGAAATCCAAGCCAATCCATACCAAGAACTATGTCATAGGAACCCAAGGGCATAATATGCAAATGCACTGAGGTATGAAGATCTCCCAAAACTAGAGGACAACTAAGCACAAGGGAATCCACTACTGCCTTGGACCCCATAGCTAGCTCTACCTACCACCTATCATCCTGCTTTGTCATAGCAAGGATGCATCTCTCTACTAAATAGGTAGTAATAAATGAATCTGAAGCTCCTGAATTAAATAAAATAGAACAAGGCATACCACCTATCACACCTGATGTCTCAACCACTGTGGTCTGATGCTCGGCCTAACAGTTATCAACCGCCATGAATACCATGTGACTCCTGCCTAAATCTCCAATAGTGGGCTCTATTGGGGTTGTCCTCTGCTATCCTGAAACCTATGATGTGCGTTGAGGATAATGAAATGTTATATGTCCCTACTTCCCACAAGTAAAACATCCTCTCTTTTCCTAAACTCAACAACTTTTGTTTCCTTTAATGACTTCAACATTTGTATTGGCCATTGTCTTATCATACAACAGAGTTCCTAGTCTGTTATAAAACCAGTTGTGAGATATTGCATTATCCATATTCTTTTGATAAACAACCCAGAAATATTCAAGGAAACCCTGCAATTATTTAAATCTCTTAGTCAATAAAATAGAGGTCGTGTCATCCCTCACACTCTACATTTGCCTTTTCAACTTTTTATTTTCTAGTTGCACTTCCTCACATTTATTTTTCCACTGAGACCCATCATGGATTTTTGGCACAGGCTGTCCTCCTCTTTTTAGCAATTCTTCATATAATCCCTTGTACTGATCTCTTTCTTTGATCACTTTGAGAAATTGTGCTTTAATAAATTTTGAAATATCAATACCCATATCAGTAGTAACAATGGGATCTACTTCACCAACTTTTAATTTCATCATGTGACCAAAGGCTTTATCCACATCAATCATTTTTGGCATCTTATTTGGAGGGTAAAGAGCCCATAAAAGAAAAGCCTCTTCATTTTGGTCAAATCTAGCCGACATAGACATCATTTACCCCATGAATATCGAATTTAAAATCCTTATTCTCATAATGTAACATGCTATCAAAAATAAATGATGCACTCATGTCCCATCCTGGAAAGATGATGATGCCTGCTTCACTAAGAAGTTATCTTCCCCTTTGAGGGGTTATAGTGGTCAATTCTAAACCAATTTCTTCCTTTAGTTTCACCAATAATTCTGATTCTTTTTCAGGGGTTAGATTTGGGATAGATTCTCTCAGTATTTTCCCTTTGAAATTATATAAAAATGATTTAAATTCTTTTGACTTAATAAATACATCATCAGACACAAAGGTAGAATACTCCTCATATCTTGCGTCACTATGGATGTTCAGCCTGACAACAATTTTCTCTTGCAAGTTTGGCTCTTTTGTTGTGTCTAGTGCTTGATGCCTAGATACCACCTCAACTTCTTCGGACCTGCCTTCACTCTCTTCTTCAGTTTCCATTGCTTGCAATGTCTTTTTCTTTTCTTCCAATTTCTTTTTTAATTCATCAATGGTCATATAGGCCTCTTCCTCCTCCATGTTTCTAAACATGTTCTCTACTTCCAAGTAAACATGAATATAATCTCCCAGATTTTGACTTTTCTTGCAATTGTTAATATATCCCTCAAGGTCATAATTAACCCTAGCAGCATATTTGAACAAATTGTATTCTTCAATCCATTTCCTATCAATGGCTTCATAAGCCTTTGTTGATACAATGGTAAAATCCCCAAAACTAAGAGTCCCAGGCAGGAAAGTCTACTAATGCATACCTCCAAAATGTTTGGCATTCGAAACACTTAATTGTCTCAAAATCTTCGAATAAGCAATTCTGTCTGGTACAAGTTTTGGCAACAGATATGGGGTTCCTTTGAAACCATAAATCCTGAAGAAAGTAAAATCCTTGTGAACAAACCAATCACCCTAGTTATGATTGACAATACCTCTTTCATAAAAAACAACAGGTCTAAGAAATCTTTTAACTTCAGTGGAAATAGATCCTTCACACGGGACACCATACATCTGGTATAATGGATTTACTATTAGCTCTTCAAACTTGATGTAGTTTGATTTCACATATCATGAATCCCAAACTGATGTCCACATCTATACTGGTTGTTCTTTACCTTCTTTGTCCACTGTGTTCTTTACCTGCTTTATCCACTGTTTTCTTTACCTACTCTGTCCACTGTGTTCCATCGGGTATTGGCATAACCTTGAATAGTCTCTGTCGATAGTTACTTTTTCCCTGATGAATCTCCTACTCTATTATTTCCATCGGGAATCAGGATAGCTTGAAATGTTACACTCCAATCTCTTTAAGTTGTACAGATGAGTAAGGCTTCTCTCCCTATCGGTGTAAGTCTTATCTATAGTCTTATCGGCTATCGGCAAGACAATAATTTGCATGTTCCGATAGCAAAAGTCACGCCGATGATACTTTAGTAATGATTCGGTCAGTGTATATCCTCCTGATGTGTCTATTGGGTATTGGGATAACTCCTATCCTATTTTAGTGATAGTTAATCACTTCCCAGTGACCTTTGTCTTTGCTAGGGTTCTTTCTTTGGGGTAGGCTACACCGATGGTTTGATTTGTAGACTTATTGATTTCTAATGGACTTCTTCCATTTATCTTCCACTTCTAGACATCCATACTTAAAGATATCCATACTCTCTTTTTTCTTAAAGAAAATGGAGAAATAAATGGTACTAAGATTAAGAAACCACATACTCATCACGAGTAATGAAAAATAAACAAGCTTGTCAAGCTTGAAATCAATGTGTAAGGCTAACTATGCCATTTTGTCAAAAGTTGTCAAATAGTCCTATTTAGGTCCTGATTGTTCAAATAATGTAAATGTACCCATGGAAGGGTAATAAAGGTTTAATATGTTGTTTTTAGTCCATTATAAGGTGTTCAAAGTATCTAAGTAATGTTTAGTGGTTATTCATGTGAAAAGGCAAAAGTTGTTAATGTGTCACTAAAACGTTGTAATGCAACAATGCATAAAATGTTGTCAAATTGTACATTTTGGTCTTAGGGGTAGTTGGAACAATTATAGAACCATGAGAGGCTATAAAATCCATCATTTATTCAGATTAAGTGTGTGTGATAGAGTTGGAGGAAATTCTTGTAAGGATAGATCAAATAAAGCCTCTAACTGTCACTTAATTCTACAGGGTTGTATAACAGTTTGAAAGTAAAACTTCCATGTAATTGTTTGTTGGATAAATAGGAAGGAAGTGTATTTCTATAAAGTATGTATTGGAAAATGTTTTTGATGAAGATTCAATGAGAAAATTGATATTTTGTTCAATACTTTTAACTGTTGTTTTTTGCAGTCATGATTATTTGCTACTTTAGATGTTTTTCCTAGGGTAAGTGCACCAAGTTGTGGTACCAAAAAGGTGCCACGTTTTATCTTTTCATAAAAATGCATCATTGGCATGAAAAGGTCATCCAAACCTATGGGTTGGATGCCCAAGTCAAATCCAACCCAAAGGGTTGGTATTCTCCCAAGCAAACCATTTGGTGAGCGCCAAATATGGCGCTCGCCCTATTTGACGCCCTCCAAATGCAAAATTTTGAATTTTCTCATTTGGCGCTCACCAAATGTGAAAAGTCATTTTTTTGCATTTGGCGAGTGCCAAATTTGGCACACACCAAATTTTTTGCATTGTCTAATGTGAAGGTTTTGTGAGTGTGTAGATTTTCCAATCTAGGCATAAGTTATATCCACCCTCGAAGGAGAATATATACATAAAATATAACATTTCAGTATAGCTCTATAGGACTTATAATGTAGATTCTAATTTTAATAGGATAATATAAAATTTCAGACAGTCAAATTTCAGTAATCAACATATCAAATTTTAGTAATTAACATGTTCCTAGTAGCATTCTTTAGCTATGTATCTCACTCTCTTTATCTTCCCCAAACTCTAGACCTATCTCTCTTCCTCTCTTTTCTCTCTCACTTATCTATCCTTGACTCTCTCCCTCTCTCTTCTCTCTCACTCTCTTATTGTTTCTCTCCCCTCCCACTCCTTTCTCTTGGTCACTACCTATCCAGTGTATCCTCTCTCTCCCCATATCTAGAGTTGTCCCTCCCTCCCTATTCACCTCACTGCCTCTCCCTCCCTATATTATTACCCACCTTTCTTTCCCCCTCTAGGTTTCTCACTTATATAATTTTCCACCCTATAGTTCTCTCCCCCCTCTCCACATTTCTCTCCCTTCTCCTTACCTCTATCTATTTATGCACTCTCTCCCTCTCTTTGCTCTCTCACTCCAAACCTATCTATCTGCTCATTCTCTAGGTCTCTCACTTCCTCCATGTCTACCTCTCTATCCATCTCCTCTTACCCATCTCTTTGTTCTTCTATCTCTTCTATTCGCCCTCCCTCCCCTCTCCAGGTCTCTACCTTCCTTTCTTTGTCTCTCCCTCTCTATCTCCCTCTCCCACTCTCTCATCTTCTCTCTTCCTCTCTTATTCTCTATCTTCATTGTCTAGGTCATTATCTCTCCATCCCATCCTCTCCCTCCTCTCTAGGTTTCTCCCTCCCTTCCTCTCCATGTATCTACCTCTACATACAGGTCTCATTATCCACCTCTCTTTATCGCCCTCTATCTATCTCACTCCTCTCAGGCCATCTAGGTCTCTCACCTATCTTAATGCCCCCTCTATAGTTCTCTTTGTCCCTCTCTACCTCTCTGTCCCTCCTCCTTAACCCTATCCCTTTATGAACTCCCTCCTTTTCTCTTCCTCCCCTAACCTCTTTATCTCCTCCTTCCATAGGTCTCTCACTCCCTCCATGTCTACCTCTCCATCCATCCCCTCTTACTCCTCTCTTTGTTCTTCTATCTCTTCTCTTCTCCCTCCCTCCCCTTTCTAGGTCTCTCCCTTCATTTCTTCCCCTCTCCCTCTCTAGCTCCCCATCCATACATACCCCCATATATATCTCACTCCCCCACTTTTTTATTCTCTCTTACTCTTTTATTCTCCTTCTCTCTACATTCTAGGTCATCAACTCTCTCTCACCTCTCTAGGTTTATCACTTCCTTCTTCTCCACCTATCTACCTTTGCATCATGTCTCATTACTCACCTCTCTCTCGCCCCTCTATCTATCTTATTCCTCTCTCTTGCCATCTATGTCTCTCATCTCTCTTTCCCAATATAGTTCTCTTACCTATCTATTTGTCCCCTCTCTATTTCTCTCCCTCTCTCTTCCCCTCTATCTCCCTCCCCCTTTACCCCTATTTATTTTTTAACTCTCTCCTCCTCTGCTCTCTTTCCCCCTACCTCTCTATCTTCTCCTTCCCCAGGTCTTTTAGTCCCTCCATGTCTACCTATCCCTCAATCCCCTCATACTCTTCTCTCTCTATATTCTTTCATCTCTCCTCTTATCCCTCCCTCCCATTTATAGGAATCTCCATTCTTTTCTTCCCCTCTCCCTCCTTATCCCCATCTCTCTCTTCCCTCCCTACTAATTCTTATTCTCTCTTTACTGTCTACATCATCAGCTTTCCATCACACCCTCTCTACCCCTCTCTAGGTTTCTCCCTCATTCCCTCTCCACCTCTCTACATCTCCATCCATATCTCATTACCAACCTCTCTCTATCCCCCTCCATCTATCTCAACCCCTTCTCTCTCTCACCCTATCTAGGTCTCTCACGCCTCTCTCCCCCTCTAGGTATCTTATCTCTATATAACCCATCTAGGTATTTGCATGAGCATGGTGGGCCATATGACCCCTTAGGAAACCATTACTATCTTAGGACACCATATGACCTCTTAGGATAACATATGGTGTCGTTACAAGTCCTATGGTGTTCTAAGGGGTCATATGGTGTCATTACGAGTCATATGGTGTTCTAAGGGGTCATATGGTATCCTAAGGGGTCATATGGTGTTTTATGACCCCTTAGGATACCATATGATCTCTTAGAACACCATATGAGCCCTAACGACACCATATGGTGTCCTAAGGGGTCATATGGTGTCATAAGGGTTCATATGGTGTCATAAGGGGTCATTTGGTGTTTTATGACCCCTAAAGACATCATATGACCACTTAGGACACCATATGACCCCTCATGACACCATATGACCCATTACGACACCATATAGTGTCCTAAGGGGTCATATGGTGTTCTATGACCCCTTATGACACCATATGGTGTCATTAGAGGTCATATGGTGTCCTAAGGGGTCATATGGTGCCCTAATGGGTCATAGAATACTATATGACCCCTTAGGACACCATATGATCCCTAACAACACCATATGACCCCTTAGGACACCATATGACCCCTAACGATGCCATATTGTGTATTGAGGGGCCATATGGTGTCACAAGTGGTCATGTCATGTACTAGGATGTTAAAAGGGGTCATATGGTATCCCAGGGGGTCATAGAATACCATATGACCCCTTAGGACACCATATGGTGTCCTAAGGGGTTATATGGTGTCATTAGGGATCATATGGTGTCCTAAGGGGTCATATGGTACTCTATGACTTATTAGGACACAATATAACCCCTTATAATACCATATGGCCCCTAACGACACCATAAGGTGTCATTAGGGGTCATATGGTATCCTAAGGGCTCATATGGTTTCGTTAGGGGTCATATGGTGTTCTATGACCCCTTAGGACACCATATGACCCCTAACGACACCAAATGATGTCCTAAGGGGTCATCTAATGTTGTTAGGGGTCATATGGTGTCCTAAGGAATCATATAGTGTTCTATGACCCCTGAGGACACCATATGGTGTCGTGAGGGGTCATATGGTGTCGTATGGGATCATATGGTGTCCTAAGGGGACATATAACACCATATGACCCCTTAGGACACCATATGGTGTTTTTAGGGGTCATATGGTGTTCTGAGGGCTCATATGGTATCCCAAGGGGTCATAGAACACTGTATGACCCCTTAGGACACCATATGTTATCATTAGGGGTCATATAGTGTCCTAAGGGGTCATAGAACACCATATGACCCTGTAGGATACCATATGGTGTCGTTAGGGATTATATGGTGTTGTATGGGGTCATATGGTGTGATAAAGTGTCATAGAACACCATATGACCCCTTAGGACACCATATGAACCCTTAGGAAATCATATGACCCCTTAGGAAACCATATGGTGACGTTAGGTGTCATATAGTGTCCTAAGGGGTCATAGAACACCATATGACCCCTTAGGACACCATTTCATGTCATTGTGGGTCTAATGGTGTCCTAAGGGGTTATAGAACACCATATGACCCCATAGGAGACCATATAACCTTTAACAACACCATATGACCCCTTAGGACACCATATGGTTTCATTAGGGGTCATATGGTGTCCTAAGGGGTCATAGAACACCATATGACCCCTTAGGACATCATATGACCCCTTAGAAAACCATATGACCCCTTTGGACACCATATGGTGTTGTTAGGGGTCATATGGTGTTCTAAGGGGTCATAAAATGCCATATGACCCCTTAGGACACCATATGGTGTCATTAGGGGTCATATGGTGTCCTAAGGGGTCATAGAACACCATATGACCCCTTAGGACATCATAAGACCCCTTAGAAAACCATATGACCCCTTTGGACACCATATGGTGTTGTTAGGGGTCATATGGTGTTCTAAGGGGTCATAAAATACCATATGACCCCTTAGGACACCGTATGGTGTCATTAGGGTTCATATGGTGTCCTAAGGGATCATAGAAGACCATATTTCCCATTAGGACACCATATGACCCCTTAGGATACCATATGGTGTCCTTAGGGGTCATATGGTATCCTAAGGGGTCATAGAATACCATATGACATCATATTATCCCTAACGACACCATATAACCCCTTAGGATGCCATATGACCCTTAACGACACCATATGACACCTTAGGACATGATATGGTGTGGTTAGGGGTCATATGGTGTCCTAAGGGGTCATATGGTATCGTAAGGGGTCATATGGTGTCTTAAGAGGTCATATGGTGTCTTGAGTATCAATAAGACCACTACCCTCAACCCTATCTACCCTAAAAAATGTTCCATCAATCTTGTACCCCATACCATAAACCTTATATCCTACAACCTATTATCTAAATCCAATACAAGGGAGGGAGAAAAAAGAGGGGAGAGGGGAGAATAAAGAGAAAGAGAGATCTACGAAGAAAGGGATAGGTGGGTAGGGAGTGGCTGAGAGACCTAGAGAGGGAAGAGTAGATAGGTGAGGGAGAGAGAGAATAAAATAAGAGACAAGTGCAGATAGAGAAAAAGAGGGGTAAGGAGGTGGAAAGGAAAGAATGAGAGAGGAGAGAGATATAGAGGTGAGAGATCTAGAGCCTAGGAAGAGAGAGGTGAGAGACCTAGGGTGGAAAGATAGAGGTGAAGGACATAGAGGAGGATTAAGAGACAAAGAGGGAGATGTAGACATGTAAATATGGAGGCAAGGAAAAAAATCAGCATGGAAAGAGAGGTTAGGAGGGAGAGGTATTCATTAAGATAACACAAAGAGATTGGAGAGAAACAATAAGAAGAGAAGAGAGATGGAGGGAGGGAAGGATAGATATGGAGATAAGGAGGGAAGGTGAGAGAGAGAGAGAGTATAGGAGAGACCTAGAGAGGGGAGAGAGAAAAAATAGAGAGAAGAAAGGGGGAGTAATAGGTCTAGATTTTGGTGCAGGAGCACCTAAGGGTGAGGAAATACCCTTTGCAATTTTGGCAATTTTGGCATAAGGACTAGTTCTAGTCCATTAGGTTGTCTATCTGAAGCTTGGAGTGCATTTTTTATCTTCTTTGTGAAAGTTTTGTTTTTCAACAAGACCTACCCCAATAACCCGATGAAACCGCCAGCTAATAGGTAAGCAAGTCCCGAGTTGATCACCGTCAGTTGCTATATCACTATGGCAAGCTGCACGAGGTTTATCGCTCGCTACTTGGAGACCATGGTGGGACCCATCAAGAAGTTAGTGAGCATAGTGAGTTAGAGTGGAGCCATCGGGTATCAGCATAACTAGTTTTGTGCTGCCTGATAACCCGATGGGAAGACAGAAGGTGTGGAGCGCATCGTCGGCCATTGACAAAACATGTTTGGGGCTATACCGATGACCCGATAAGGAAGCTTTTTGTTGGGAGCACACCATTGGCAAGAATGTCTTGATGCTAACCCGATGACCCGATGGAAACCAATGTGGAAGCGTGCAATGTGTGAAATGTCATCAGACATCGGAGTAAGTGTTTTGAGGCTACTCTGATGGCCCAATAGAAAAACAAGTGAGTTGTAAACCGCCATCAGACGTCTAGATAAGTGTTGTGGTGCTAACTCGATGACCTGAGGGAGGTTGAAAGACAGTTACAACAGGAAACCGATTATGTCAAGTTTGATCTCGTCTATTAGGGATGTTTCATGACATGTCATAGAGGCTATAAAAGACCCAATGGGCATTTTGTATAGTGGTTAGAAGGAGGTTGGATAGGGGAACAAATAACATCTTTTGAATAATAATTTGAAGACCGTTTTCTAGTTTCTTTCTCAGAGTTCAATTATCATTTGAAAACTATAAATAATGGCTTAAATCTTCAAATGCCAGTGTGATAGAGTAGATGTTACTTTTCTATGTTTTGTGAGTTCCAATTTTTGAAGTCGTGCCAAGCTCGACTCTATAAATAACTTGTCGTTCTATTTCTTGTTTTCTGTTGGTGACAAGTAGTTAGACATGGCTCTGTCTTGATTCTCCACTGTGGGATCCACATGACTATTGGAGGTTGTCAAGAAGAGCCAGCCATGTATAGTAGAGTTCTATTTGTACCAGACCAGGGAATGGCGTCAGTCATTTCAGCAGACTAGCCCTAGGCAAGCTTGATGATAGCCCGACTAGGTATCAGTGCCTAAGAGGAATCACTTGCAGGGTAGATTGGAATCTAGGCTATTAGCCTCAAATTAGGGGGAAGATGGGATCAATAGGAAGAAAGAACCAAGAATGAGAAGGAAAACAACTTAGGAGAAGTTGTAGGTACAATCCATGGTAGAGCAAACCCTACAAGGTTTCTGGTTCGATCTGGTGGATTAGTGAGTTGGTGGATTTATGAAAGTGAATTCACAAAGAGTAGAGTATCAAACTTCGGTAGTGAGGACCTAGAGTGGATTAGGGGAATACAGAGAAGCATTCCGAGTTAGGCTAGGAAGAAAGCCTTGGAGTGAGTCAAGATGACTCAAGCAACTAGGTCCTCCCTATCAGATTTTTTGGTAGATAAATAGGTGACAAGAGAGATGGGTGAGGGGTGATGGAGAGAGAGAGGTGGAGAGTAAGGGAGAGAACTAGAGAGGGGATAAATAGAGAGATGAGATATGTAGAGAATGAGAGAGAGGTTAAATACCTAGATGGGAGAGATAGAGGAGAGATAGATAGAGGGCCTTAAAGATAGGTGCCTAATGAGACATTAATGGATAAGAATAGAGGTGGAGAGGGAATGAGGGAGAAACCTATAAATTTGAGAGAGGGAGGTAGAGAGAATAGGAGGGAGAGGTGATAACCTAGACAATGGAGAGAGGGAATAGATAGAAGAGAAAAGAGATGACTAAGAGAGGATGGTTGGAGAGGTAGACATGGAGGGATTCAGAGACCTAAAGAATGAGGAGATAGATAGGTTTGGAGAGAGAGAATAGAGGGAGAAAGTTCATAAATGGATAGGGGTAAGGGAGAGGGAGAGAAATATGGAGATGGGGGGAGAGAATTAGAGGGTGGACAATTAATTAGGTGAGATTCCTAGAGGGGGAGAGAGAGGTGGGTAATAATATAGGGAGAGAAAGGTAGTGAGGTGAATAGGGAGGGAGGAAGAGAGCTAGATATGGGGAGAGAGAAGATATAAGGGATAGGTAGTGACCAAGAGAATGGAGAGGAAGGGGAGTGAAATAATAAGAGAATGAGAGAGAAGAAGAGAGAGGGAGGGAGTCAAGGATAGATATGGGGTTAAGGAAGGAATGAAAGGTATAGAAGTTGGGTTTACCTAGAGAGGGGAGAGAGAAGTGAGAGAGACAAGAGAGGGATAGAGGTAGGTCTAGAGTTTGGGGATGATAAAGAGAGTGAGATACATAGCTGAAGAATGCTAATAGGAGCATGTTGATTATTAAAATTTGACTAAGTCTGAAATTTTATATGATCCTCTTAAAACTAGAATCTACATTATAAGTCCTATAGAGTTGAAACCACTCTCAAACATCTTTCCAATATATACATGAAATATAACTTAAAGTATAGTATGAAGACATACTTACACTTAAATGTTATATTTCATGTATATATTCTCCTTTGAGGGTGGATATAAATTGTACCTAGATTGGAAAATATACACACTCACAAAACCTTCACATTGGACAATGCAAAACATTTGGCGTGCGCCAAATGCAAAAAATTGACTTTTCACATTTGGCGAGCGCCAAATTTGGCACGCGTCAAATGTGAAAATTCAAAATTTTGCATTTGGTGAGCACCATATTTGGTGCTCGACAAATGGTTTGGATTGGAAACCACCAACCCTTTGGGTTGTATTGTACTTGGGCATCCAACTGAAAGGGTTGGACGACCATTTCAGGCCTGAGACGTGTTTTTATCAGAAGATTTTAAACAATCACATATTTTTGGCCGTGCTCTCCATCAAGTTTGCAGGTTTTTCAATGAAAATAAAACAAAATGCCATAGAAACCTCAATCTCTCTCTTATATATCCAAGCATGTAATTTTTTTCACATTTTGATTTCATTAAGGCTTTCATCTATAATTTCTTTTGTTAATTTGTCCATTTTTGGTCAAAAACCAACATGCACTATTTTGGGTATAGTTTTTTACACGTTCATCAGATTTTGAAGAAAGTTATATTTTTAGAAACTAGACTCCATTCTACAAAATTAAAAAAAAATAAAATTGATTTTCGATTAGTTATCAAAGATTTTAGGGGGGAGCATGCTCAAATTTTTGTTTTTTAGGATGTGTTCACTTCAAAAATTAGTAAAAAATCATATACTCATTAAAAAATTAGCTGAAAAAATCTGGCATAAACTACAAGGTGTTAGCTAATTTCTCACTAAAGCGATTTTAAAAATTCAAAAAAAAAATTAACATTTTAGGGGGGGCCACAACAGACGCTATGTTATGTTTTTTGCATAAAAATAGGACCACTTTTTGTGGCCCCCCTTTTTGAAGCCCTTAAATTCCACCATTTTCAAAACAAATTAGTAGTTTAGAAAGTAGACTCGAAGCACTTTGACTCTTGTTCTTGATGCATCTTCAAATTTGGAGTGTAACTATCTTCAATTTGTCGTTGAAGTTCAGACTTTGCTGATTTCAGAAAAATAAAAAAAAGTGGCATCTTAAGACCCCCTTTTGGTACCACAACTTGGTGCACATACCCCCTAATAATATTTGGATTGAATATGGCCCCTAATAACCTATTTGAGGTTGTCGAATGAATATTTATCTTTAATTCAAGATAGGTTTGAAGGTCGTCCATGGATTATAAAGAAAGTTCTAATGGTTTTTGTCAAAACTGTCATAAAACCCTTGTTGACAGGGTTGCAACAAAAGAATTGATTATAACTCTTAATGTAACCGCTCAAGTTTCTTCATATTTTGGATTCTAATAGTCAATTCAATTCTCTTTCATATGAAGTTGGTTTCACATTGACTTCTTCAAAAATTCATCATTCCTAAGTTGATTCTATTAGATGACACAATAAAAAGGTTTCTCTTTTTTTTTAAACTCAAATATTTTTCATCAACTTGCCAAAATAAAGCTTCTTTTTTAGCCAAGAAAACTATCTAAATAAAATAGTCTTCATAATTGAAGAGAGTCTAAGTTTAAGTAACATTTCAACTTCTATATAACTAGTTCTAAGAAGACTTTTGTACTTGCGATATCCTTTTGCGTAGTTGGTGAAGGTTACGCACCAAAGTTTCGATGGCTCGACTTTTTTGCATGTGAAGAAAGACCATGTCAGAAAATATCAATGGAGAACAAAATAAGGAGACAATTGCTAGATTGTGGTCTAACTTGAAAAGAAAAGGTGATGGAAAATGTTATTGTCCTTGCAAAATTTGTAAGGCTTCAAGTCTAGAAGCCTTCTAATCAAAACAACTAAGAAACATTGTAGGCAACATGGTCACATTGAAGGGGGACATGATTATCATCCATTGGTAAGTTGTTCATTATATCATTTTAACAATTTATATACATAAGAAATCACTTCATGATGAGGTCATGATCATGGTTTATTTATGTTGATCATTTTTATATAGGTCGAGCTCCCCAGGGCACATGATATGGACCAACAGAACCCAAAGAATATGTTTTTTGAAGTGGAGGAACATGGAGGTGTGAATATCGAAGCTGAAGATAATGATCCCATGGAAGATGACGATCATGCACCAGAAAATAGAATTGAAGATGATGGTACAAATACATTCATCCATGACACATTTAGTACTGGTGTAGCCGATCAGGATGATCAAGATGACTTTGATGTTGTTCATGATTTACCTATACTTGAGAAGGCATACAAGCCCCTTTATGAAGGCTCCCAAACAACTCTTCTCTCTGTTGTATTGTTGTTGGTGAACTTCAAGGCTATGAATGGTTTATCCAACATAACAATCTCACGTATGTTAAGGTATGTTGTATATGTCATTATAGTTAATAAAGGGTGAATCATGTAGCATTAATATTTTTTATATTAACAAATTAATAGTTTGTAGATTGATAGGTGAGTTTTTGTTACCATCATCAAATATTCTACCTCGCACATACCAAGAATTATCTTCCCTTCTGAAAGATATTAGAATGGAGTATCAAGCAATAGATTCTTTTCCCAATGATCATATTATATATCATATACAACATGAATTTACAATAGAATGCCCTGAATGTCATATCAGTAGATATCAAACAGATCAAATAACAAAAAAGGTGTCTCGCAAGGTTTTTCATTATATTCCCATTATTCCACTTATGCAATGATTATTTAGGTGAACTAGCTTGGTACAATTTATGGATTACCATGCATGCAATAGAAGTCAAGATGGCATTATTCGAATGTCTGTGGATGGTTCAATATTTATGGACATAGAGGAAAAGTGGCCACACTTTAAAGAAGAACCTCGTAATCTCAAGCTTTCATTGGCAGCGGATGATGTAAATCCATTTGGAGAGATGAGATCTTTTTACTCGATGTGGCCAGTTTTTGTTATCAACAATAAAATTCTTCCATGGATGTCAATAAAGAGGGAGCACATAATATTGGTGATGATTGTTCCAGGTATTTTATCATTTAATAGTCATCTACATTTAATTATAATATTGCAGTAAAATGGTCATAATAATTATGTAATGTTTTTGTTCATTCAACTAGGTAAGTACCAAGTTAAAGATATGAATGTGTATATTGAGCCTCTTATCGACAAGTTGTTGGAGTTATGGAATGGTGTCACTATGTATGATGTCTATAGACCAATAGAAAAAAGACAATTTCAATTCCATGCAATGATTGTATGGACAATACATGATGCGCCGCGGCTAACACATTTTTGTGGTATGTTACAGTGTTCAAGTTGCGCATTATAATTATAATTATAAAAATTAACATATTTAAACCAGTTATACATTATCTTGTAGGTCTTCAAACAAATGGAAAATTTGCATGTCCAGTTTGTGGTCCAAAGATGAAATCCCACCATTCAAAAAGTTTAGGAAAGCAAGTGTTTGATGAGTATAGGCACTTCCTCCACAGAAATCATAAGTATCGAAATATTGAAAAACATCTTTTCAATGGGAAAGAAGAGACTACATCAAAGCCAAAAGGAATGACACCTTGCCTATGGAAGTTGGAATATAATAGAATTAATCGTCAAGGTAATGTCATTCCATCTAATGGTTTATGTTTGGAATTTGTATTTTTCTATTGTGTTTTGTTTACTGATGATGTAATTGATGATTGTGAACGTCATCAAGGCATTAATGACCACCTTCCAAAGGGACTAAAAATTTATCTGAGACAATTTAGTAGGTTTCTCTACTACGAGAAACTACAAATTGTGCATTTGTTTGATACTATGCATATTGGAGAGAATATAACAGAGACATTATGGAAAATATTGGAGGGAAGGTGTGACGAAGAAAAAATTGTCAAAATTTGTAGTGGCATTCAGGAATCCAATCATGCAATGAAAAATGTCATTTAGTCAAATATAAATGGAAACCAAATTAATATAAGTTCCCTTCCATGGTTATTAATGGACCAACAAAGCAATGTTATAAAATAAGTCATACAAAAAATTCAATTTCCCATAGGATTTGCAGCAAACATAAACAATCTCATATCAAAGAAAAGTGAATTTGGGCCAGGGATGAAAACACATGATTGGCATACCTTCATTAAGGTAATTCATGTTCTTGTGTATTTACTAAATATTTGTATACTGATGGACTTGTAAAGCACTGAGAGGGGGAGGGGGGAGGGTGTGGGGGGGCAAATCAATGACACCAAAAAAAAAAACTACTTTAAACACTGACTGGTAGAAATACTTAACAAGTTTGTTAAACAATATGAATGCAATCCAAAATGATATAACAACATCCACAATAAGTATAACATCCACCATAATACAAGTGTTTATATGTGGAAAACCCAAATAGGTAAAAACCACGGTGAGATGGGACTCACAAGTTAGCTATCTGCAGTAGTAGATAACTGACCGGTTAGGGTCTACAAAGTGCTCTGCTAGGAGCGAATCCTGTTAAAGATCCCAAAGCTTAGTTAAAAGTTATACCCTGTAAGGAGTAACCTCAGTGGAGGATTTTTGAATCCAAACTAATGGATCACCTTGTTAGAGGATTTGTACAATGAAGCTTGTTAGAGCTTACCCATTTAGGGGATTTGACTTTTGCAATGATTAGAAAACAACAGGTGATGTGATCTACTAGTAGCACAATTTGCTTGTATAGATCCTCTTCTGTGCACTCAACACTTCTTTACCAAGATACTCTACAACTTGATACTTCTACCTTTGCACATAACATATCTCTTTCACTCATACAAAATAATTTATTGTGATGTCAATATTTGGACATTTAGATTTGATGTCGGCCTATAGAAATCATATCACAATTACCTAGGTGTAGTGTATCTGGTCAAACAATCATAACTCATCACAAAAATACCGCCAAAAATTATCTGTAAGGATAACTCATCACATAATCAACGAATACCTATTGGCACAATAATACTAGTTGGAGTTAAACATATAAACCACTTATTCTTTGATGCTCCTATGATAATCTCCATTGGATCTCCATCTTGATGTCGATTTATGTATATCCATTGGTTGTCTCTATGCATATACCGGTTGTCACCATGTACCAATTAGATATAAACCTCCAATATATTGGTTGTAGTATAAACAACTTGAAGTCACACCAGTAGACAAGATGAACATATGTGTGTGTATGTGTTTCATCAATGACAACATATGATGAAGTTATTCATTACAATCATCATCAAGCCAACATATACTATGCATGTACTTTTCATTGTATTATGTTAGAAAACAATGAAAAGACCATTTGATAATTGTTGTAGTGCATTCTACCTCTATCTCTTCTAGAAAACTTTGACAATAATGTCAAGCAAGTCATATATGATATTGGAAAATACATGAGGTAAGTAGTGATCTTTGTTGAATTTGTTGTATAGATAATATATTTGCGATTTGTTTTACTTGTTATGTAATGTATTGTATATTATTTTGTAAAGTCTCGTTTATATATTTTTGCGTCTTGAATCTCTTCTAGGTGGTTGTCATCTAAAGAAATCCATAAAGAAGATATAAAATATTGGAAGAGAAAAATTTCTCATATAATGTGTGAAATGCAAAAGTGTCTACCTTCAACTTTTTTCAATGCACAAGAACACTACCTCATACACCAAGTTGAGGAGATTGAATTGTGTGGACCTATACACACTAGGTCAATGTGGATGGTTGAAAGGCACTTGAAATTTTTGAAGGCTTTGGTTCAAAAAAGAGAACATCTTGAGGGTTCTATGGTGGAGGGATATATGGTATACCAGACTATGTTGTACATTGTTGAATATCTTCCTAAGTTTGCAGCAGACATCCACGTAGATCGCATTTGGGATCCCAACCCCTTTAACAAATTTGAAGGGGAGTAATTTATGGGGAAAGGTAGATTGAGGAAAGTGAGAGGTAATTATAATATGTTATTGTAGTTAATTAATGCTTAATCTTCTAAATAAATCGGTTGTAAGTCATCTATTAATTATTTGTACAGTTGGTCGAGAGTTGGATGCGCTACATTTGTATATTGCAAACAATCTTGATTGGATAATGGTGTGGATTGAACGATGTCAACATTCTAGTCGCACATTAACATGGGAAGGTGTGGCTTCATTGGTTAAAGAAGCTCATCGTAATCGAGATTCCAATGTTACGCAAAAGGAAATTGATTTAGCATATAGTTTAAGAGATAAATAGGTTCGTATAATTTTATTAATCACCCGTATGTTTATCAACTCATGATACAATAATTTTAGCATGTTAGACATATTCCAAGTCAAACACCACAAGGCTATGTGCTGCAATGGTCATAAATTTCACATCAAAAAGTTGGATGACACGAAGAAAACTTGTGATTCTAGGATAAATACAGTCTTTGAGGTGACCATTATTTCATCTAGAAATGACATACATCCTCAAGAGTCTCAAAATCAATACTATGGCATTTTGGATGATATACTTGAGTGTGGCTTTAATTCCTTCAAATTAGTTTTGTTCGTCATCAAATGGTATAGGCTACGACTGAATAAAAATGATCTTGATAGGACTGTTATTGAACATGATAATGGATTTACAATGGTTAATACAAGGTCATTTGAGCCAATTGGGGATGAGCCATATGTTCTTCCAAGCCAATGTGAGTAGGTATTTTACTCAGAGGTTCCACATAAACTGGGTTGGTCATTTGTTGTTAGAAATGATCCAAGAGGAAGGTTGATAAAGTATAATGAGATGGAAGAAGAAGATACTGAAGAAGTAGAAGATGATGTAGATGATGATGATGATGATGATGATGATGATGATGATGTTGCTGCTATTGATGGTGATGGTGATGGTGATGGTGATGGTGATGGTGATGGTGATGGTGATGGTGATGGTGATGGTGATGGTGATGACAATGATGATGATGATGACGACGACGATGATGACGATGACGACGACGACGAGGATGAGGATGATGATGATGATGATGATGATGATGGTGATGGTGATGGTGATGGTGATGGTGATGGTGATGGTGATGATGATGACGATGATGATGATGATGATGATGATGATGATGATGATGATGATGATGATGATGATGATGGTGATGGAGATGATGATCATGATGGTCATGATGATGAGTTGGATGAAGAAGAAGATCAATGACATGAATGAAATGTATGAGATGTTTTGAACTTTGTGTTTATTTATGGAATTTGGACTATTTATTAGCTATGTGATGGATTACATGTTCATGATGATACATTTGACATTTTTTTAACTTTGTGTTTATTTATGGAATGTGGACTGTCTATTAGCTATGTGATGGATGGTGATTTATGATACATATGTGATAGATTGCATGTTTATGATGATACATATGTGATGCCTATGATGCTCAATTACATATATAATGATACATATGTGATGCTTATGATGCTCATGATACATATATATTTATTGTTTATCAAATTACAAATGTAATGCTTATGATGCTCAATTGTTGGTGCTAATTTCATGTATATATTTTGTGTGATGCTGCCATCCTTGGTGTAAACAGGTAATTGACTATAGACATCATCAACCCTTGAGTTGAGGGTCCTGCACAATCTACATAAAGTAAAGGTAAGGAATAAAAAAATATACAATGATTATGATGATTGCATATTGTTCATGTTGTGTACTATGTAATTTTTAGTATACGTATCATGTAATTTTTGGCTAACATAAGATAATTGAATTACATATGCAGGAACCTTAACCCCTTTGACAAGGATTATGCACAGTCTCATGGATCGACAGGTATAAGTCAATACACCCTATAGAAATAGTTTATTTTAAAAAAAATAATAGAAAAACAAAGTTCCTCGATTCTTCAAACCTTGACATTAGCAGCAAATATAATACAGTTATCAAGAATTGAGGCCCCAGTTGGACTTATTCAATTTTTAATCTCAACGTCAACTTTAGGGATGACTTCTTCATCAACATTACCCTCATTTGCAAAATATCTCTCTCAGTACCAACTAACTCTCTCATTTGATGGAGTGCAGGTACGACCAAATAGGTATTTGTCAGATGTGTCTTCCTTGAGTGAGGGAAATGTAGGAATAGTCGACGAAAATGAGACATGTAGTAGGTCTAAAATAGGGAGATCAACTAGAGGTCAAAATCTTAGAAGAAAATTCAGTAAACGCATGGAATTTTTCCTTGCTCAAGGGGGGTCATGTTCTTATGATGATGAGACCAAAGGCGACATCGAGGTGCCCTTGACATACAAACATCTAGAGAAACAATGGGTACCCAAGGAACTTCCTCCAATAAACACCGATTTTTGTGTTAACAAGAGGATATATCACATAGCACCTTCGTCGTTACATGGTGTTAGCACATATTTTGTAAAATATTTTTATTCTATTTAATGATGCATTTTATGTATATTTTTATCATAAGAGCATTTACTGTTGGGTTATATGTGTAGGAGCTATGTTGTAACATCAGAAAAATCCAACTATGACCTATTTTGTGAATGGACAAGTATCACTTGGGCATGTTAAGGGTTGGCACTAAGTAGGGACTACATGAAGAGGTTTCATTATGACAGTATTGGGATTGTTATAAGAAATTTTTTTTCACATGATAGAGATTGGGCCTATGTGATGGAATCTGACATTTTATAAGCACATATGAAGTCTCCATTGAAGATTGAAAGCATCAACATTCATGAAGAGGAGCCTAATTTGCATGATTTTCAAAATTTGAGTTATCAGCATAAGTTACCCTAACAAGACCTCTTAGTTAAAACAATGGAAAGATCTATCTGTGTAACCCAGACCAAACACTCTGAAGGAGAGCTAAAAAGAAGTTCATAATGGAAGGTGACTCGATGCGCTAATTTGTGGAGACGACTTTATCAAAATGAACTTCACCGAGGAGCAATCACGAAGAAGTGTTCATCAGCATAACATCCACTATTAGAGGTATGAGAAAAGTGTTATGCTGATAGCCGATGAGGCTATCGATCTAAATTACACTGATGAAGGAGAATGCGGAGTGGATGCTTTGAAGTCATTGAGATATCAGAAAGTGTAAAAAATAGCTACCCCGATACCCAATAGAATAGATATCATGGTGGATGGAAATGAGGTTTCATCGGGATAGCCTACACTGAAAGACATGACTAGAAAAGTAACAAGGTGAAGTCATCAGGATAACATTAGCTATTCAGAAGAAGACATTTTCCACGACGTCGATACCCGATGAGGAACCTGAGGTAGTTGCTAAGAAGGAGACCTCATCGGGGGAAAATAGGTCGATAGACTAGAATAACATAAAGACAGACAAGTTGGAGCCTGATCTCATTGGGTCATTCAAGAAACATAAGATAGGTTGTCCCAACACCTGATAAGCTTTGCAACATGATGAACAAGAAGGAGGATTTATCAGGATAGGTCAGGTTTAGTAGAATGAAATAAAAAATGGCTACACCAAATCCCGATGGATTGATTGGGGAAACCTACACTGATCAGAAACACAGAAAGCCGCATCATCATTGCATGCACAAATTGGAAAAACATACAATATGGGTGGTGCCAAATGATTGAATCATTGGGAGGAGTTATGTCGATTAGCCGTTGTAAAATTTGATTCTAAACAGATCGGCCCGCCATTATTAAATGTAGACAACGGGTAGGTGTGTATTCGCACAAGGAAAATCATAGAAGGATTTCAATTGAGTAAATGTTTCTAATGTGTCAAATCTATATATGGGAGTTTGTATAAGGAATTTGCATAACAGATTGAAGCGAACATAAAGATTGAAGTGAAACTGAACTGTAGAGAATTGAATTTTAGAAGGCTTGAAAAATTCAAATATGGAGGGTTCTAGTTCTAAAGGTAAGAGGAAGGTCATTAAAGTTTCTGATAGTGCCTTGAATAAATCTAAAGGTGGAGAAAATGTGCAGAAGTGGAAGTTGAATCAGGACATGATCGACCAGATGAGCTCACCAAGAGCCAAGTCTCGAAGGTCTAAGGTTAATTTGCCTATCCGTGATCAACTAGAGGATGATTATAAAGAAATTGGTGATATCTAGAGTAGGGTTAGGGGGCATGAATTGTTCCTCTACCATTACTCATGAAGACAAAAGCCGATGCCGATATCGAATCTATGGATTACTGGTCTGGGTAATCTCATAGTTCCAAATGTATTTGTGAATATTGAATTGTTGAAAACCTTAGTTAAGAACTACAATGATACGAAGAGATGCATCCAAACTCCTAGTGGTGATACATTCATTCGCTTCAATATGGCCACAATATATGAAGTGTTTGATCTGAGTTATGGAGTAGATGTACCTCTATCCTTTGAGGAATTGGAAGAAGAATACAAAACCATGGAAACAACCTATCAAGGATGGAACTTAGCTATCCACAGGGCAAAGAAAGGGAAGCTAACTGATGAATATGGTCCACCCTATGATGTAAATATTTTTAGACAGTATTTACAAAACACATATATGTCTTGTGGACAGGTAGGAGGAGTGGAATCTCTAGATGTAGCATGTATGGGGCCATTGGTGCTTGCAGCAGACATTCAGAGGCATGAGCCAAGACAGTTTGATTATGCAACCTATCTGGTCGACAAACTGCATGAGGGTTTTCTGAATCTTCAGAATAACCTTGACAAGTCCTTCAAGCATTATTCACTATTGATGCATATTGTGTTGTTCTATGGAATATTGAGAGGACTATGGCCAGATGGCTTAAGGGTAAATCCTCAGGGCAAGGATGGATAGGATCAACCTGTACAGTTGTGGGTGTCGCCATGGGATTCGAGGTATGATAAATCTCACTATGTGAGATTTGAGGAATTTTTTGTTAAACCACTATTCAGGGTTTTTAATGTGTCGTGTGAAGGGTCATTCTCATAAGTGATTAAGAGATTTCTTAGGCCACATGAATACAAGGATACCAGAGTCAACCATAATTGGGGAGATTGGTATACTTGCAGGGATTTCACATTTGTTAGGGTTTTTGGATTTGAAGGTGTCCCCTATGTGCTACCAAAGCTTGTGCTAGACCCAATTTCCTACTTGGAGATTGTGAGACAATTGAGTGTCTCTAATGCACAACACTTTGGGGTTCCCACAAGCAAGTTTTCTTACCTGGGACTCTTCAGTTTGGAGATTTTAGAATAGTCTCTACTAGAGCTTATGAAGCCATAAATAAGAAGCTAGTGGATGAATTCAATCTGTATATGCACATGCCAAGGAAGAAATACGACCTAGAAGGTTGCATCCACATGAGCAGAAAAAGACAGAACCTGGGAGATTATCTCCATGAGTATGATGACTATGAGGACTTGTGCAAGAAAAAAGAGTTAGAAGAACTTGCAGATGTTGTTGTTGACTTGGAAAGAAGATTGGAAGAAAGGAAGCAAAGACTTGGGGATCTAGAAAGAGAAGAAGAACATGATATGGAAAGGGATTCTAGAGAAAATAAAATAGTTTCTAAGCTTCAAGTACAAGAAAAAGAAGATGAACCAGATGCTCAAGACAAAATTGTAGCAACATTGAATGTAGATTCAGATGCTAGGATAGAAGAGCACACATATTTTGTATCAAATGATGAATTTGTTAAGTTGAAGGAGTTTAAGTCCTTTTTGTATCATTGTAGAGGAAAGAGATTGAGAGAGGCAATGCTAGATGTGACACCAGAGAATGAGGCAGAAATGATCAGGAAAATGAAGGCAGAGATTAATTCTGAGTTAGAGAACATGAGCCCTCAAAGGGGAAGGCAACTTCTTGTAGAGGCAAGAATCATTCTCTTCCCAGGCTTGGACCTCAGTGCAACTTTTATTTTTGATAGCTTGTTGCATTCAAATAAGAAATATTTTAAGTTAGACATTCGGGGTGTTAATGACATTTTTATTGGATGAAGATATGATCCAGATGATGAGGCTATTCTTTTATGGGCCCTCTATCCCCCGAATAAGAGGCCAAAGATTATAGATGTTGACAAGGCTTTTGGCCATATGATGAAATTAAAAGTTGGAGAAATAGATCCCATGGTCACAACAGAGATGGGGATAGATCTTTCAAAGTTGAACAAAGCTCAGATGAAGAGGGAAATATCAGAAAAGGAAAAATACAAAGCCTTATATGAAGAATTATTGAAGAGAGGTGGTCATCCAGTGCCATAAATTACAGATGGTTCAAAGATGAAAAAGAGATATGATGAATTGTTTCAGGAGAACAATAAGTTAAAGAAACAAATGCAAACTATTAGAGTAGATGCAACATGTGTGTTAATCACTAAAAGATATGAGAATTTGCAGAAAGTACTAGAGGAATTATGGACTATTTATCAGAAAAATATGGATAATACTATATCACACCAGAGAATTTATGATAGGTTAAATGTGTTATTGCAAGATAAAATGCAGAGTGACAAAGTGTTCAGCAAGGTCAAGAAATTGATTGATGCTCATGAGAAATTTACAACTGCATTAAAAATTGAATATGAGGAGTGTCAGGGGATTATCCAGCATGGATTCCCAAATGTTGTGAATGATACAGGGATGATAAAGGATACAGGCCAATGGATTTCTGATTGTAGATCACTACTCAGTGTAGCCCTTAACATCGCCCATGCAAATACCTTGGACATGACTGAAATGGGGGAACAATTGGAGAATTTTGTTACATTGGAAGTGGCAGTCAAAGATATCATCTTCAATGCTTGCACCTACAAAGATGAAGGATATCTTCGACATATTCAGAAGTGCAGTCAGAGGCTAGATGGGAAAAGTTGATTTGTGTCATTGTAATATGTTTTATAATATTTCTGGTTGTCATAGTAGTTAGGGAGTTATTAGTTAGGTTTTGTTAGTTTGTAGTTTATACTGATGAAAGGGTGTGTCCTTTCATTTGTGTCTTTTGACTCACATATGTATAAGGAGTCATTTTTTATGTAGAGGGGGAATGATTTTTCAGATTAGCTATTGGGATTGCTAGTATTGTGTAAAGGCAAGTCTATAAGAATGAAAAGTTATATTTTTTGAAATCAAGAACATCATGAAGCACCTATGAGTTTGCATCTTTTGTACATCTTTTTATTCCAAAACTAATATATAAGATTCGTTGTTTTATCTTCAGATCATTTTGTGTTACATTGTGTTGATGAATCAAGTCCTTTGGGTAAATCTAATTTATATTTGTTGTAGTGTGCCATCACATGCTATTGTATAGGAAACATAATTGTTTTTGTTTTTCTTGTAACACATAATGAAACCATTGCAGTGATAGTCTTACATATTGTGATTTTTTCAAACTGTCTCCAAAGTTGATTAAAATATTTGTCCACTAAGTAACACATTAATTGTCAGATAAGGCATTAGTCTATTATTAGTATTTGTGAGTAGTTTTGGTGTGCATAAGGTCCTCATCAAGGAAACATACTTCTTATTCTTATCAGTATTTTTCTTTCATAATTACTTAAAGTTCCAACAGCATTCTCTTCCAAATATTCAATTATAATCAAATACACTCTAATTTTTGTATTTAAGCAATTAAAAGAACACAATATAGAAAAGTTGCAGGTCAGTTTGCCAAGCCTATAAACAACTTATGGATTAAGTTTAAATTCACTATAAAGAAGTCCCTTTGTGCTTTGGAGGTTAAGGTATACCTGCCTAGGTCTAGTGCAGCCTAAAGTGTAGAGGAATTTGGTCTTCGACCATTCTTGTTCGTTGGCTAGAATTGATTGGATCAGTGAGGAATTTGGCAGGTTCTTTTTTATTTCCAATCTATGGTTTTGGGAACCAACACATGGTTTGGGCCTATTTTCCATGGATGACATAAAAGTCTATTACAACAAAGTTGCTGAATTGATGGAGTATGTCGGACCTTGTTACAATTACAAAAATTGGATGCAGATTGTTCGATATAAAAAAATTATACATATGTATGCACTGTCAACAAATTATATACAACAGAAAGGTAATGATCAAACTAAATGAGTGGCTGTATACATTGATGGAAGGCCAAAAGCAACAAGGAATATTGTAGGTTTTATAAATAGTACGCGAACTGGGTCAACTAATAAGCAACCCAATTGCATATTTGAGGCGCACGAGGGAAATCATGTATTTGTATGTGCGATAAAATCAATAAGTGCAGGGGAAGAGCTGCTAATCGATTCCAATTTGAATCGTATAGATACAAACAAAGTTACTAACATGGGGGTGGTACGTATACCATTTAAACCAACCTCCAATTAATGACTCCAATATACCATCTTATTATTAAGTTTTTTTGCTAAGTCTATTGGTTTCATTTCACTAATGTGTTTATATTTTTTCTTTGTCATAGGGTGACCTGGATCCGTCACATAGCATAGACAGGGATGTAGGTCCCGACACTTCTACCGAGCAGGTAAAACTCATTGTAATTGTACAAATTCGATAGAAGCAAACTGTTACATTATTATGTTATTTTCTTGAGTGTTTTGGAGTAAATTTGATAGTGTTAATAATATTCTTGTCATAGATGGATGTTCAAGGAAAGGGAAAGGAATCTCCCTTACATCAGCACCTCAACACAGTATTAAGCGATGAGGACTACACAATTTCCACAAACCCTGTAGAAGTGATAAAAATGTCTATCACAAAAATTAATAGAGAGATTGTTGCTTTGGTATGCACGAACCCTCAGAATGATGAGATAAAAGATAGGTTGAATCAATTGATGCAAGTAGCAGAAAACATGCAAGTAAGCAGTAATGAAAGATTTAATTATAACAAAAATTCAATAATGGTTTATATTTTATACTCTTTTATGTCACTAACTAAAATATGTACATGTTGTTTTTATAGAATTTCATGTGTGATCATCAACTTGGTGGACATGATCAGGGTATTGTAGGTAGTGCAGGTGATGACCATGTTCTATACATTAAAACTACTCCTTCTTTGGACTTGTGAACTTGTTTTTTTAATGCTAGTGTTAGTTACACAGGCCTTTCCCTAGCTATACTATTGCTCTCTCTTTAGAATGAATAATAATAAGTTTTGTATGTATATATGATTGTAATAATAGTTTATTAAACTGTTAATAAAGTATTTAGTTGCACAATTAGAAGTTCTCATTTGATCTAATCTGATCACTTGTATTTTAATTTACTATTATTAAATTATGTTTCAAAGTAGGGATATTACAAAGACCAATAAGACAGCATGAAGTTTGACAACATGAGATAGCACATTGAAGCAATCTAAATAAATAGATTCCATGGACTATCTTTTGTAAGGACTATACTAGTTTATCACTTACACTGCCCTCTTGTCACAAATTTACATACCTTTGTCCTACATCAAAATCTACCTTCCTTATTCTCCTTCATACTGTTGTGTCATTAAGATTAGGATCGAACACTTAATAAAGGTTCATATTTCTTTACAACTCTTAATAAAGGTTCATCCTTGTTTACAATTCTTGCAGTTGTCATATATTTAATACATTATTCTTTAGGTGCTGCCAATGTTCCTGTGGAAAGGCCGCCTCATTCAAGGTTATTGCCGACTGCAATGTCGATAATAGGAAGTATACAAACATCCTCTATTGCTTGTCATGTTGACCCGCCTATTGTTGGTAGATCCCTCTTTTGCTCTCTCTTTTGTTATGTGTTTATTTCCCTTGAAGTGTTCTTTCTTGGGGGCATTTCATAGTGGATTCATTTTCTGCAGCATGAGATGCACATGAGGATGCGCCAGAGGCGAATACTAGTGATACCATACCATCATTTCCTAGATCTTCTAGTATTGCTAGTACGGGAACGTTGCAGACCACATTGGTGGTGAGCGATGAAGAATTGATTCCCTTGAAGATACAGAAGGTTCCAGGTACTTTAAAATTATAATTATATATAGTGTAATTGTAATTTACTTATTGAGCACTCATTTTGGACTAATTATCCCATAATTTTTTTGTAGGAAATGATACTTTTTATAAAAATCAAGTAATGACATTGCATTGGAGATGTTTGGGCCCACCATACGTAAAAGGTGGAACATCATATGTGAACTAACCCTAATCCACACTATTTTTATTTCACATCATTTCTAGAATAGTTTTCTTTTGATCCATTTCTTGAACTATATTAAAGGTAGCTTCAGTTCATTTTTGAATCTAATAGGTTTGTTTTTGCTTAAAAGGTGGAATGACCAAGAAAAAAGGTTAAAAGATGAACTCACAAACCATATAGTTGAGTTGTTCAGAAAAGACACATTCGACAAAACCAAGCTCCTTGAAAAAGCTGGTACATATCTAAAGTATGTGAGGGACCAATACAAGACACATTTAGAGAATAACGCAAAGTACGAGCGTCCACCCATGATTCTAGAGGGAGTTGAAGGACCTAATTTTGGATGCGAAGGAGAGAGTTGAATTGAAAAAAGGAAATCCACCACTAGATGCTAGAAGAAGGTATGTGATACTATTAAGAATGTAATTATGTACTAATTACTCTTTATATTTATATAATCTAACATATTTCAAACTTTTCATAGACTGAGTGACACATCAAAGGCAACCAAGGCAAGACAAGAAAAGCATAGGCAACACAAACTCGACTCTGGTGGTTATATGAAACTTTTTGCATGAATTGTAAAAATCAGTAAATGAAATATCGCATCAAAACATTTATAAATTGCAAACAATACAAGAAAAATTCATGATACTAAGCAAAAATGCAAGGCTCTGAATTCAATAGAGCACCCACAATAGATGACAAGAGAATTGCCTACCAGCAAGGCTATACAGTTGTGGTTGAATGGCTACGAGAATTGAGTGGGAAAACATGAGATTCTGTTGCATTCGTCACACAAGTAAATAAGCTATATGAAAATAATTTCAAATTGAATACCTTACCGATAATCTATTTGATGTTAAGTTCCAACATAAAGTGAATTTATTTGTTTTAATTAAGCAAGCAATTATAAAAATGTGCATGACATTGGAATGTAGCCTGATAATCGTGGAACACAACCTCCACATGAAGGTCTGGATGTGCATCCCAGCAATGGAGGTATTCATTTGCTATTCAATTTTTTTTTATGTAATTATTAATACAAATAAACATCTTAAATTGTAATTGGTGTAGAAATTAATGTAACCTTTTTTGTTAATATTTTAGTGCATGTAGTCGGTGGTGACCAAGTGGAGCATGATTCAGGTAGACAACATCAGGAACGTGATGTTCCCCAGTTAGGTAAAGAGGACTGTTGTTATTCATTTAAACATATTTAATTGCAATTGGTGTACTGATTAATGTAACCTTTCGTATTTCAACTCCAGAGGATCTAGAGGGTGTTCAACATGTTGAGGTTGAGGCTAGACAAAATGATTTCGAAGATGATGTGGCCCCATCAGGTAAAGAGTGCCATGGTTATGTTCTTTAAATTAATGAAATACTTGTAACAAAAATAAAAAATGATTTGAATTTAACCCATTTCTTTGTTATTGTAGAGGACCCCCCTTTGCATCGTTGTCCTCATCCTCGGAAGAGGACTAGGCATACATTGACATCACGAGAAGAGGGAAGAACAACTAAAGAGGGGGGAAGTGATGAAGAAAATGATGGTTCACTTAGACTTTTCATAGCTTCAAAAAAAATAATAAAAATGATTGTAATCTACATTATTTGATAATGACTAATTTTTATGTGTTAATGAATGTAATTATGTGCTAATGAATGTTCATGAATGAAACATGTGTTAATTAATATTGATGAATGTTCCATGTTAATGAGTGTTAATGAATGTTATGTGTTATTGAACGTTATGTGATAATGAATGAATGTTATATTTTATTAATGGATGAAACAATGAATGAATGTTAGATGTTAACGGGGAATTTAGAGTTATTTTAGGGGGGGGGGAGGGGCCAAATGAGCTTCCACCTTCACGTGGTTGGCCCTGTTAAGTAGATAATATTAAACTATTCTTGAAACCAAGCGAAGTTAAATAACATAACACACTTTTCAATATTTCATTATGTTGCACAGTTAATCTTATTGAATAATGTATATTGAATCTTAATTGTAGGGTCCAACAGAGCCAACATGAACAACACCACAAGTAAGTGGTTTGTTTTTTAAAAAAAATTTCATGATACTCTGGGAAGGTTCATCTACAATGTTATGTGTAACTATGAAGGTGAGAAATTTATATTTTTTGTGATTCTGACATTTATTTTTTGTTCCAGGTGGATGACTTGGAAGAGATCAGTGATTACTATCAAAACATGGGTCACTTTGACGAACACATATCCGTGTTTGTGATGAGCAGCAACACTTGAAGGAACTTACATATTTATATATTCAAGATGATGAATATGATAATGCTGCCACTACTATCATGAACCATTCTCCAGAGGCATGGGATCATATGCAATTCAAAGATGTTGTAGTTAAAGTGGCCAAGGTTGAATTGTACTACAAAGTTGTACACTTTTCATTGCAAGAACACCCAAATCTTATTAATGACCTCTTGAATGTCCTTTCCCTTAGGGTAGACCACACACTAGTGGTTGACATCATGCATAAGGTATGGCTCTAAACTCTTTTTTTCTGTTACTATTTTTAGGATTACCGAGATGTCTTTCACTTGGGTATTAAGTTTTTCTAGATGTTCTCTTTACCAGCTATTTGGTTTGGAAAAATGTCATGACTATCTTTTCTTCTGTTGTATTTGTTATCCACGCTGGACATCTCCGTCTTGTGAAGTCATACATGGTTTCAGTACAGAGGAACAATGCAGTTGTTGTTAATGAGGCTTTGAATGAAATTTATGTAGAAGAGGAAGATTATGATAGGCTTCAAGAATCTATAGATATGCATGATAACTTTGATCAGATAGGCTTGCTCAGAGGGTGAGAGGAACTTCTCTATTGGCTCTTTCATTTAAGTTAGAGTGGGATGTAATTTAGCATTTGAATAGTTTTCTAATGATCCTCAATTTCAATTAGGTTGAGAAACATGAACTTCTTGAATTCCAGTTAAAGGCTTTTCTATAGTGAATTTTCAAGGAGGCAAATGATTCTTGAATTTTGTCTAGTTATATTTATTGCTTGCTGAAAATTATGAAATGCTTACTTATAAATGTTTATGAAGTTGTGCTTGTATAAATTAAAAGTATGATTCCTTGATGAAGATTACTTCTAAAAATACCTGATTTAATTATATTAGATCAACAACAGACCAGTGCCTTCATCCCTTACTAATTTCATCCTATTTCAAATTGAAAGATCCTACGTATAACCATGGAGACAGTTTTAATAACTTGTTTTCAAAACAAGACCATCACATCAAAAGCATCTATATGGATTGTAACTGAAATATAAAATGTATTTAGTCTTATTGAGTTTTGACTCTACTCTAAAAGACCAATAAGACAGTTTGAAACTTTCCAACCAACCTTTCAAACTGATGCTCAAACTAGAAATTAGTCTCAATCACAATAGCATAAGATAGAACATTGCCACAATCTAATAAAATAGATTTATCACATGGAACTAATCAATCAATTGAAAAGTATATACCATTCAGAATGAAGAACACTTGAAATTTATATTGAAAATAGATAATCAAACCAGTTGATTTCAATATGTATCATCCATCAACTTTGATATTTCCATAAAACTAACTGCATAAGTGTTGTATAAAATTATCTTGATAAGATCATAAAACTTGAGGTTTCTCCCCCACTTGTTCTAAAAGATCCTCCATTTATAGATGATGATTCAGTTTGAAAGTGAAAGGGCATACCCTTTCATTAAAACTAAAACTAACAAAAACTAACTAAAAACTAACTTCCTAAAAATTGTCTCTACAATATGAACTATTACAAAAACATGACTTTGGGCTCCAACTTAGACATCATGTCTAGTCTCCCAGCATCTTGCCGCACTTCTGGATATGCTCCAAGTACTTCTATGAATTATATGTGTCTGCATCATGGATGATATCCCTGACAATGACTTCCAGCGTGACAAAGTTTTCCATCTGTTTCATAGTCTCTTCCAATTCAATTCCATCAATTTTGGCAATATCAAGGGTGGTATTAAGAAGACTGCGACATTCTGAGATCCATACATATTTATCCTTTATCTCACCCTTCTGATCAGTTAACTATAGGAAACCATGTCTTTGCATTCATCATATTCAAATTGTAATTGTTCATCAAATTTATTGTGTTTAGCTAGCAACCTCTTTATTTTTTCAATTTCTTATGTTTCTGTTTTGGCCATTGTTTTATCATGCAACCTTGCTCCCAATCTATTTGAAATTTTGTTGTGTGAAACTGCATTTTCCATGTTCTTTTGAAACACTATCCATAATTCTTTCATAAAGCCTTGTAAAACCTCAAATCTTTTAGTTAGCAATCCACTAGCAGTATCTACCCTCACACTTTGCATCTATTTTAATATCCTTTTATTTTCCTGATGCAACTCCTCGCATTTTTTCTTCCATTGAGAGATATCTAGAGTAAGAACCACTGGCACTTGTTGCCCACTTGTCCTTTGCATGTCTTCATACAATGCCTTGTACTGGTTCCTCTCCCTCACTACTCTGACCATCTGTGCTTTATTGAATTATGAAATATCCACTCCGATACCAGCAGAAACAATTGAATCAATTTCACCAACTTTTAGTTTCATCATATGGCCAAAGGCCTTGTCAACATCAATGATCTTTGGTCTCTTGTGGGGAGGGTACAGAGCCCATAAGATTACCCAATATGAATTCCTTGTTTTCTGAATGCATTAAACTGTCAAAGATAAAAGAAGCACTGAGGTCCCATCCGGGAAACAAAATCTTCCCAACCTCTATAAGAAGTTACCTCCCCTTTTGAGGGGTCATTATGGTTATCTCTGCTTCAATTTCCTCTTTTGATTTCTTTAACAACTCAGCCTCATTATCAGGCGTTATTTTGGGAATAGAGTCCCTCAATTTCTTCCCTTTAAAATTGTACAAGAATGTTTTAAATAATTTGGAATGAATAAAAACATCATCAGCAACAACAGAAGAAAACTCCTCTAACCGAGAGTCAGCATGAACTTCTAATGTTGTCTCTAATTGGCCCTGCATGTCTAGCTCTTCTTCCTTTTTTGGCACTTGCCATCTAAAGACAACTGCATTCTCATCAGATTCACTTTTTGCCTCCTCCTCAGTTTTAATTTCCTTGAGTCTCCGTCTCTTTTCTGCCAGTTCATTATTCAGTTGATCAATTACCTCTTTGGCCTCTGCATCCTTCATGTTCTTGAAGATATCTTCAGCCTCAATACTAACATGCAGATAACCTCCCAAGTTCTGGCTCTTCTTGCAAGACTGAATGTATCCTTCAGGATCATAGTTTTTCTTGCCATAATGCTCATACAAATTGTATTCTTCTATCAACTTCTTATCAATTATTTCATAAGCTTTGGTTGACACTATGGTGAAATCACCAAAAATCAGTGTCCCAGGCAGGAAGGCTTTCTTACACATATCTGCAAAATGTTTAGCGTTGGACACACTCAATTGCCTAAAAATCTCTAGATAAGCTATTTTGTCTGGTACTAGTTTTGGCCGCATGTAGGGGCTCCCCTCAAATACATATACTCTAAAACATGTAAAATCCTTATTGACAAACCAGTCCCCCAAGTTATGATCAACAATGTGTCTTTCATCATAATCTCTGGGTCTTAGGAACCTCTTGATCTCATCAAAGATAGACCCTTCACATGAAATCCCATACATTCGGTACAATGGCATCACGATAAGTTCTTCAAACTTAATATAGTTGGATCTCATATATCAAGAATCCCAAAGAGATGTCCACAATTGGATGGGCTGCTCGTCACCTTCCCTATTCTTGGTATTTAATTTTAGTCCCTCAGGACAAAAACCCTTTACATATCCATAAAATAACACTAGATGCATCAATATTGAATAAAAATTTTAATTGGGATGAGTATCATCCCTAAGGTTTAAAAAACCTTCATGCAACCTCTCCACTAGATATGTTGCATAGTCAAAAGGCCTAGGTTCATAAATTTGTATATCAGAGGCTAACACCAGCAGCCCAGTGCTTGTTGGGTCAGGCATCTCCACCCCTCCTACTTGACCACACGACATATATGTGTAATGCAAGTAGTGTCTAAGCAAATCAATGCTAAATGGTGGCCCGTCTTCCTCTGTTAATTTTCCTCTCTGCCTCTTGTGAATGGAAAATTTCCAAACAGTATATGTAGTGTCCATTCTAAGGTATTCTTCCTCCAACTCCCCAAAGGACAAGGGCTTATCAGGACTGGGGTCTAAATTGAAAACCTCATTTATGGTACCCACATAAAATCTAATAAATGCTTCCCCATTTGGGAGCTGAATGCACCTCTTCACTGAATTATAATTCCTCACCAAAGCCTCTAGCAATCTTATATTTACAAAAACATTGGGGACTGTTAGCTTACCTAAATTTGTCATCCAAGGATTGCAGAGCGGTATCTCCTTGCTCCTTCTCAAATAGTGGAACATAAAATGTTCATGTCCCCTTACCTTGGTGTAGCGTCGTAAATTGTACGCACTTGCTAGGGTGGTACAATTTCACACCTAGTTTAGCACCCGCCTTGGCACATTTTGCATTTTGCATTGCATTTCGCCTTTAGCACTTAATTAATTAAATTAATTAGGTCTAAGGTTCTATTTTATCATCTCCCATATCATAAAGTTGGGCCCTTTTCATTAAAGTGTGCCCCTTTCATTTTATTCTTCCAATATATCATTTAATCAAAAACCCTAATTAGGTCCTATTTTGAATCTGGGGGCTTGATTTCGGGGGCCAAAACATCTCAAAATCACCTGTAACTTCGGGATTCGCTCTAAAATCATCATATCCGATGACCCTGAAAATTTGGTGAAAAGTTGTCAGGACCATGGCGCCCGGAGTGCACACGGTCCCAGACATTTTTCCCAAAATTTTAGGAGCACAATCCAATCATAAAATAAGGCTTAACCCCAATAAATTGGCGGGAGATTCAATCTCTAAGTCGGCCAAAAGTTGAAATTAAGACCTAGGGTTTCATATATAAGAGCTCTCTTTCTTCATTTGAAAGGATCCGAATTTTGGTTTCAGGGGACCTTCTAGGCAGTGAAAGAGCAGATCTTTGAAGACTTCAACAACATTCAACATCCATCCATCAAGCATTCATCAATTTCATTCATCCATTTAGGGCTTTGAAGACATTGAAGAGCAATAGGGGATCACCGACTGAAGATTGGCTTGTACCCCTCCCTTGGGGTTGGGTATGATTTCATGTTGTTTTCATGTCTTTGCATAAGCCTCATCATATCATTTGTATTCATGCTTTAGATCACTTTGCATCTTGATTTAGAGCATTTACTTTGTCAATTACAAGCAATTAGGGTTTACTTTCTAGGTTGCTCTAGCTTGCTTACTTTCATTTTAGGATCTTGCACACACACAAGGTCTGAACACACACAAATTTTACTATACAACTTGGCTATTCATGGAGGTGGAAATCACCAAAGCGGGGGTTTGACTAAGGCAAAACCCTATATAGCCACCTACAACCCTTTTCAGATATAAGTGCAGATTTTCAAATTCGAAGGACGCCGCAAGTTGCAGATCCGACGGGAGCAGACTGAGACGGGACAACACACCAAAATGCATAGCAAAAACCTAGGATAGGGGAGTGGGGCGCCCTGGTCCTGACAGGATAGGGGCACTGGGCGCCTTGGTCCCTCAGACAACAACAGTTTTCAGCACTTTTCGACAACTTTCAGGTTGCCAAAAGGAGCACTTTCAGGTGCAGAATCAAGTCAGTGGTGCATGCACCCCCATCCCAAACATTTCCACTCAGATTTTAACCCCAGGTACACATCTGCATTCTCCTTTTATCCTTGTGTTTACAGCTTTTCATCACTTAATCTCAATCTTGCAATCTTGTTACTAGTTCATACTTGCACTCTGGGGCTAGTAGTTGAACTTGCATCATTTTATCTATCATTTGCAACAAAGGAATAGAAATCCTAATAGGTAGCCCATGGCTCTCTCTCTTCCACAAAAAGAAGTAGCCAATTGTGTGATACCTTTAGGCTCTTTCCTATTCCACAAGTGTGTGATTGAAAGTGAGATTAGGGCATGTTTGCTTAGTGTCACTTTTTCCCCTACACATTTTTGGTGAACCCGACGTGAATTCCAATCTTCTCTATTTCTAATTTATGTTTTCAAATTTGAGTGTTTATGCTATTTCAAATTCAAATTTGTATTTACAAGTTTTAATTTCTTGCAAGATTAAAAAATTTAGAGGAAATTTTTGCTAAAACACTAATTTTTCAATTCAAAGTTGAACTTGTGGATAGCTTAATTGGGATCAATAATTTCAAATCTGATTTAGGAACTCATTTGAATCATAAATTTCATTTTTCTAAATCTACATTCTAAGTGCTTGCATTGGTTAAAATTAAACATTTCCTTCTATTTTGCATGTGTTATCATTTGAAAGAGGAAAATTGTTGTCATGATGCATTCATTTCATAGATGTGATAATGGGTTAGCTTCCCTTGTTTCAATTTTTCCTTCTCCTAAAGAACCTCCCCCCATATATAACAACATTTTAGTGCCTAAAAGAGTTGCCACCAATCCCTTTGAGACTCTCCCATGCTTTAAGGATGAAGACTTTAAGAGTGATCTTGATAATTCTCCCAAAATGTGCCCTTCCTATTTAGCTATCCTAGAGGAAGAGAATGATATCATAAACACCTTTCTTAATGTTACTTCACCTTCCCTACATGATGCCTCTCTAAGTTAAAAGGTATTGATGGACATTGACTTATTTTCTCCTAAAGTTGGTCCTTCCAATGGGGGCATGTTAGTACAACAAGAGGTTATGAACACTTCTTTCAAAGATCTCCTTCCTAAGCATGAATCTTTGGAGAAATATGTTCATGTTCCTCCTAAAAAACACTCCCTTCATGAGGATCCTTTTGTGCAAGAAGATGACATTATCCCTACATTTCCTAGTGATGGCATTTCCTTTCCCAACAAAATTCCCGCTAGAGATGATGAATTAATGATAAATGCTTACCCTTCTCCTAAAGTTTGTCTTACCCATAAGCATCCCTTAGAGAAAGAAGATGAAATAATAAGCAATTTCCTTAATTCTCTCTCCCCTAAAGATCATATTGAACATATTTTGAGGAAAGAGGATGATTTTAACACATCTATTGATGCTCTCCCTCCTAAGGATGAGGAATTAATAAACAATGTTATCTCCTCTCCCGAAATTGACAATACTTCAAACATTCCTTTCAACAACCTCACTATTTGGGATGAACCATTAGAAGAAGGTGTAGATTATTCTCTACCCCATGAGAGAACCCTATCCAAAGGGGATGAAATCAAGATTGAAAACTCCCTTGATAGTTTCTCACCTTCCTTGAATCTCAATTATTCTCCCTCTAAAAATAAAGCATCTCCCTCTCCTCAACTTGGTTCTACTCATAAGGAAACCCTAGTTCAAAGCAAGATGGTTAACATCTCTTTCAAAGATCTCCCTCTCAAAAGTGATACTTTAGAGAGTAATGTTGATCCTTCTCCTAGAAAGTTTATTCCCCATGTAGATCCTTTGATGATAAAGGATGATATGACCTTTCCTAGTATTACTTTTCCTACTAGAACATCAATGCCTACCCCTTTTCTCTCTCCTAAAATTGATTTAATCCGTGATAAGATTTTAGTGCAAGAGAAGACTATCAATAATTATTCCAACACTTTTGTTCATTCCTCTAAACCATCCTCAATCAATTTGATACATGTGAATGAAACACCTAACAAACCTCTCTTCACTGTCCAAGGTGCTTGTCCTTCTCAAAATTCTCAACCTTTAAATAAGCCTATCTTAGTGGTTCAAGGTGGTTATGCTAATGATTCTTTTTGCACTCCTAAGAAACCTATTATTACTGTGCAAGGAGGTTATTCTACTAAGAGCCCTTATGAGTATGCTAAGCAACTGACTAGAGAGAGTTATAATGCGGTTGCTCATACCTATAACACAAGAAACAATAGGCAACCTAATCCTCCTCCAGTTATCCCAACTTCACTTCCTCCTTCCCAACCTATTCTTCCTCAAGCTCCTCGTATTTCACAAATGCTTAGTAAGGACTATGATCTTATTGAACAACTTAAAACTACTCCAGCAAAGATTTCTATTTGGGATTTAGTTCAAACTTCACTTGCCTATCATGGGATGTTACAAGATGCTTTAAAAAATTTAGATGTCCCACCTGCAGTGACACCTAATAATAATAATAATAACATGGCTTCCCTGATTGATTCTACAAGCAAACCCAAAGCTCAAATTGTGTTCACACAAGATGAGTTACCTTCTCATGAAATTCAAAATCAATATGATCCTCTTATGATTGTAGTTATTATCAATGAAAGTGCTATAAGACGAACCCTTGTGGACAATGGATCTGGCCTTAATGTTTGTAGTATTGATTTATTGGACAAGCTTAATGTGGATCATTCTCTCATTAAACGTTCTTCTATTTCTATTCGAGGCTTTGATAATGTTAGTAAAGAATGTTTGGGTATCATAACCTTACCTATTACGGTAGGTCCTGTATATGGTGAAAATGGATAGCAATAAACAACAATATTGAAAGACTAAAATGGATTCAACCACCAAACCCTAGCCTAACAATGAACAAAGATCCACCATAACATATGAAGATAACCTAAGACAATGCAAAATAACTCAATAAATCACAAAGATTATACCATCACATGTCCACTAGGGTTTTTGATCTCCATTCTTCCTATCTCCATTGATCTTGTTTGATATGCTTGCTCTCAGATTTTTGTATGCACAAGAGCTCAACAAAGAACGGAATGTGGTTGCAAGTAGGATCGTAGTGTAGCCAAGTCCTCCAAAATTAGTCATTAGGGTCCTTGGTAATGAAGAAAGCATCTCCTTAAATAGAAGACACAATAGAAAATGGAGGGTTAAGATTGAGAGGTGTAAAAAGAGAGGTCGGCTAGGATTAGAGGGTAGGTATAAGAAATACCAAAATAATGAAAGGGGTAGGTAGTGTAGGAAATAAGAGATGAATGACATGTGTCATGTGTAGAAAAGGTTAATGAATTAATTAAATAAATAAAGATTTATTTAATTAATAGAAGAAGTAGGGTAATTAAATAAATAAAATATTTATTTAATTTAGGAAAGGGATAATTTAAATAAATAAATGTATTTATTTAAATGAGAAATAAGGCTAGAAGAGGATAAATGAATTAATTAAATAAATAAAGATTTATTTAATTAATAGAAGAATTAAGCTAAAGTAATTAAATAAATAAAATATTTATTTAATTAGACATGACAATTTTAGGTGTCTACATTTTGCCCCTCTTTGAGACAATGCGGTCTTGTCGCGTTGTTTCAAAGAAGATAAGATGAACTGATACAGAGTTGCCCCAGGATGGGAATGATATGCCCCCTCGAGAGATTGGATGAAAAAGTCTGGAAAGATTGCAGACAATCTCGCGATAAGAAAGATGGGAAAGAATGGACTGATTGGATAAAGTGACAAAATCACAGGATGAAGAATACTGACTCGGGAAAATGAGGGCGAGGGCTAGGGTAGGCTAGAAGATAAACCACGGGCAAAAGACATCCTCATTGTCATCCACACCCATAGAAGATCACAGTGCAGAGCGAGAAAAGAGCAGCAGCAGTCAGCAGCGATGGCATTCGTTCATAGATTCGATCGTGTCCGCCGATTCCAGCGACCAGCCGATGCAGGAGAGCCGGTAAGTACCCGAAAACCTCCTCGTACTTTCACGCATTTCAAGTTTTGTCATTAATGCATGTTTAGGAGCAATAAATGCGCTAGAAATAGGGTAGTTTAAAAGTGCAAAAACGCGCAACCGCGTCTGTGTCAGCGCCAGGCGCGTCTGTGTCCAACAGGCGCGTCTGTGTCGGGTCCAGGCGCGTCTGTGCCTGGAACCGCGTTTGTGTTGAATGCGGACGCGTTTGTGAAATGTAGTAGCGTCTGTGCTTTTGAACAGCGTTTATGTCATGCAGGGACGTCTGTGATCCCTGGTCGCGTTTATGTCTGGCATAGGCACGTTTGTGTTTAGAAAGCGCGTCTGTGTTGCAGAGGCGCGTTTGTGCAGTCTATAAGCGCGTTTATGAGTTAAAAGCGCGTGTGTGTTGAAAAAGTGCGTTTATGTGTTTAAATGCATGGTTTTAGTCCTTTAGGTCAAATCGGCAGTTCTGTGATGAACATACGCTGTCGATTGGATAAGCTGCTGAGAGGATACACTCAAGCAGGTCCCCTAGGAATACTAGGATAGATCAAGGCACTTTGTGATGAACAGGGAGCACCAGGATAAGCAGCACTTTGTGATGAACAGGGAGTGCGAATGTGAGTGACACTTTGTGATGAACAGGGAATGTCACACACGTAGTACTTTGTGATGAACAGTGAGCACTACTAGGATAAATAGCAACACTTTGTGATGAACAGTGAGTGTCACTAGGGTAGATAGCCATATGCATTTGGGTAGCGAGTAGCATTTTGTGATAAACAGTGAATGCCACGATAACTGACAAGATTGATTTGCTTGACTGCAGGAGTATTTGCCGATGTTGGAGTCACGGGAGAGATTCCCATCGACTCAGAGACTGCGTCCAGAGTTGTCCATCCAGGACATGATTTCCATTGAGGAGATGGGTCTCACATATATGCTCTATGTGCCTGAGTTTCGGGCAAACATGGGGTTGCTGACTGCATTGGCCGAGAGATGGCACTCAGAGACATGCACGTTTCACCTGCCGATGGGTGAGATGACAGTGACACTAGAGGATGTCTACAGGATACTGCATATCCCCATTGATGGAGAGTTGATCCCCTACGACCGTGACGGTGACAGGGAGGCCTTGAGACGGGTTTTTCAGGATCCTGAGTTGGAGATGAGAGCAGGGCATGTAGCCTGGGACACCATGACTGCCACAGGATTGGCATTGCCGGCAGTTATTGGGGGAGTTATCAGTGGATACCTGTGTCCAGACAGGGCCACACGAGGATTGGCAGTGGGCTGGGGAGGGGCCTTGGAGACGCTGATGGCAGAGCACACTAGGTATGCATGGGGGCCATGTGTCCTAGCACATTTGTACTATGAGCTGCATCAGTTTGTATACCACGGATCAGTGGGGCTGGGCTGCGGTGTGACTCTATTGCAGGTGTGGGCCTATGAGCACCTTCCAGTGACGAGGCCGATTCATTTCAGAGGCAGAGGACAGGGACAGAGTTTTGTTCATTTGTATGCCATGATCACATCCCAGCCTCGGATTGGGAGATTGGAGCACTGGAGGAGAGTCATTGATGACATTGATATGGTGATCTGGAGGCCGTACCTGGGGTGCGAGGAGTGGGGTGATGATGCACTGGAGCTACCCTACACCTTCCGGAGCAGGTACCTGATTGGGCGGACGCCCTATATATTAGAGAGACAGCTGGTGGATAGGGTATGCAGGCAGTATGGCCGGATTCAGAGGATGCCCCGAGGCTCGGGTATGTATGCCCGTACTGTTAGAGATCAGGTGCAGTTTGGCCCACTGCTATCTTATGATCAGGCAGTGATGCAGCTAGCAGAGATGATGCCGATGCCATGGGACATGTGGCCAGAGGTAGATGATGCAGGGATGGACGCAGAGTACTCTGCGTACTGGGCAGAGCATCCATTTCCGAGGTTGACAGATCCGGCAGAGCCAGTGGATGGAGAGGGTGGAGGAGATGATGATGAGGGAGGAGGGGATGCAGGTAGGGGCCGGCGGAGGCGGAGGGGAGTGGTGGGAGAGAGACGGGTAGCACCTCGGAGGGAGGGAGGTCAGGAGAGAGCAGCTCCAGTGGTGAGAGGACGGGGTGGACTGCCCCTACAGGTGCCAGCAGCACAGGGTCCCCGAGAGGGACAGAGACAGGTACAGCCAGAGGGACAGAGACAGGTACAGCCACAGGTACCTATACAGGCACAGGGACAGGTGCAGGCAGAGGCACAGGGACAGGCACCTGTAGAGGAGGAGCCACAGGCAGGGGCGGAGAGCGGAGACTCCGAGGAGGATGAGGTGGTGAGGTTGCGGGAGATCTGCCAGGGCCAGGCAGATGAGATTGAGGATTTGGTTCGAGAGAGGAACCACCTCAGGATCAGGGTCCGAGACACAGAGCGGGAGAGGGATCAGGCCATCCAGAGATATACCGAGGCCGAGACAGCTCTGAGGGCAGGTAGGCGGGCAGCAGAGGATGCAGGGGCAGGCTACGCCTATGTTTTGCGAGCGGGAGAGGAGATCGCCTACTGGAGGGATCTATATTATGCAGCCGTGCCAGCGGAGCAGCGGGCTAGGAGCTTCCAGAGGTCGTCGCGCACAGCGACGGCTACGGGAGGGAGCCGCAGGAGACAGGCATCCAGCGGTGGAGTCATGGGGCCTCCACCACCACCAGAGGGACAGGGGGATCCAGGGGCAGGGCCATCTACAGCTCAGACTCTGTCGAGGCGAGGTGGCTCCGAGGGAGGGAGTTCCTCATAGCTATAGTGGGCTCCCATTGTATCAGTAGATGTATCATTGTTGTATTGTAGACACCTGCGGGTGATTCTTTTGTAGCCATGTGATTCTTTTGACATCATTGTATTATGACACATTTGATTGATTATATATATGAGATGATTCATCTTTTGCGGCAGCTATATGCATGTGTACCTTGTGTGATGAGATGTTCTTATGTGATGCATGTTTTATGATATGGATGCTTATATGATGCAAGGCCATATATTTTTGTTCTTTTATGTTGTATATGTGATGCATGATGCAAATGAAAATGTATGTGATGCAAATGATTATTTATATAATGAAAATGTGAGATGTGCTAACATGTGTTGTATGCAGGATGTGATGCCATTATAATATCTATATGTATGAAATGCTTATATGTGGTGATGCAGGTGCAACTATATGAAATGCACATGTTTTTGGTGTGTCATTATACTCAGTCATGTGATAGCGGGCTACGCGGACTCGAGAAGGACAATGGAAGTCAATCAAGAAAGGGGGATGGAAGACAGAAGATATGAACGTGAAAGAGCTTCTTGTGCGTTATCATCATTGAGCTTTATTATGGCAGAATAGGTTATGACAATCGAGGCATATGTTCGGCCCAGAAAGTCATTGTACCTGTTTGCATGGAGATAAGACAGTCACAAACAAGGAATGCCCCAGTTCACACTAGACTCACAGTGTCCTCATATCCTTGGACAAGTCATAGTATTACTAAAAGACAATCCACAGACAGCAAATGCAAATAAGTGACGATACCCCATCCTCGCCTTTCTAGTCAAAGACATCCTGGAGATAGAATCTCTAGTCAAAGACATCCCGGAAAAGCTAAAAGACATGTCACCAAAAAGATAAAACCAAAAGAAAACCAAGACTCGACACCCACATCCACTGTAGTCTTCAAGTTTGTGTCTCTTGTCACTTGTTTAAGTCAAATTTTGATTGTGGTCACAATGTTCACTTTCACAAAAAGGATAGATAGCACTGAACCATATGTTGTCTGAGTCTGTTAAAAGATTTGATTTTGTTGAAGCCCATTGTTGCTGCTGTGTCTCCTTGGAAACTGACTGAATCCATGAAACTGATACCTTATTGTGGAGAAGATGGAACTTTATTGCGGATCTGCGATGCAAAATGTTGCTTTATTGCGAATTGTGCGCGGATAGACTGAAGAGAGCTGAAAGAAACTGTACTCCTCGAAACATGTGATGTTCTCAGTTCTACACCCATTACTAGACGCAGGAATTGGCCGTAGTCACAGATAGGATCTGATTTATTATGAATGGCTAACCAATCTTGGGTGGATCAATAACAAGCCATGATGGGAATGGGTAAGTTTATTGTGAGTGAATTGGTCGTGATTGTGTGCGAAGTGAAAGAATGAAAGGGAATCCTGAAAAAGGGAGGAGCAAAGTCCCTACGCATGGCGCTGGTGACCCAGTTTTCACCATGGTACTTGCCCAGGGCGCCACCGAAGTGGTTTTCACCGTTGGACGAAATTATTTCTCTTTACTTTCTTGGATTTTGCAATTTTTTTGTTGTCACAAGGCGCCTGTTTGCCAGGTTTTCACCAAGTAACAATTTTTTTGTTTTTATAATTTTTTTTTTGTATTTTTGAATTTTTTTGATTTTTTTGTATTTTTGCATTAGGATACTTAAAAAGAGCTTATGTGTAGAACCTGCGAAGGTGCATGCTATTGATAGGGTCCTCCAAAGATTCACCTTCTGTAGTTGAGAGCTGATATGCCCCAGATCCATATGCTGCTGTGATGATGTAAGGACCAAGCCAGTTGGGTTCAAATTTGCCCTTCTTTTCTCTATCTTGCTGATTCTTGGGGTTCTCTCTGAGGACTAAGTCACCTACCTCAAATGTGCGAGGCTTGACCTTGTGATTATAACTGCGACTCATTCGTTGTTGGTAAGCCTTGAGATGATTAAAAGCAGTGTGTCGTCGTTCCTCCAACAGTTCTAGTTCTTGTAAGCGAGAGACCCTGTAGTCTTCATCGTTGATTATGTTTCTCAAGGAGACCCGTAAAGAAGGTAACTCGACCTCAATAGGCAAGATGGCTTCAGCACCATAGACAAGTGAGTAAGGTGTAGCTCCTGTAGGTGTGCGGACACTGGTACGATATGCCCAAAGTGCGGGATTGAGTTGGACATGCCAGTTACGGCCAGCGTCGTCGACTGTCTTTTTAAGTATTTTGAGGATTGTTTTGTTAGACGCCTCAGCTTGGCCATTACCTTGGGGGTAATATGGTGTGGAGAAACGATGAGAGATATGGAATCGCTCGCAGAGTTCATGAACATCCTGATTCTTGAAAGGACGCCCGTTGTCGGTAATAATGGAAGTAGGAATCCCGTATCGGCAAATGATGTAGTTCAGGATGAAAGTAGCGATTTGTTTCCCAGTAACTTGTGTGAGAGGCACGGCTTCAATCCACTTTGTGAAATACTCTGTGGCTGTGATAATGAATTTATGTCCGTTGGAAGAAGGAGGGTGAATCTTGCCTATGAGATCGAGTCCCCACTGACAAAAGGGCCAAGGAGATGCAAGTGGCTGTAGTTCTTGTGCTGGTGCGTGTATGAGGTCTCCATGAATTTGACACTGCTTACACTTCTTGACAAACTGATATGCATCTTTTTCCATAGTAGGCCAGTAGTATCCAGTCCTGATGAGTTTCTTGGCCAAGGTAGGACCACTAGTATGCGGACCACATATCCCTTCGTGCACTTCTCGTAACGCAATCTGGGCTTCGTCACTCTCTAAACATCTAAGGAGGGTGCCATCTAGACCTCGTCGGTATAGGATATCAGCTAGGATAACGTATCGGGAGGATTGGCGGATGAAAGTGCGGCGTTGGTTGTTCGATAAATCGGGAGGTAAAATGTTGTCGCGAAGGTATGTGAATATGGAACCATATAACTGGGATTCAGGACCAACAACACATATCATTTCTGTGAGAGTGATCTCATATGACGGAATCAGCAGGTTGTCAACCAGGAACTCATAATAGGTCTCATTTTGTGGTAGGTCAATGAGTGAAGCAATTGTAGCCATGGCATCAGCAGCGCGATTCTGTTCTCTTGGTATCTGCTCAAACTCTATCTTTGCAAAGTGTTGTTTCAGATCATCTACCAGTTGTTTGTAAGGCATTAGCTTTTCATCTTTTGTTTGATAATCATCAGTTGCTTGACGGATGACAAGTTGAGAATCGCCAAAAACACGAAGTTCCTGGATCTTCCACTGAACTGCAATTCTTAACCCCGTTGTTAATGCCTCGTATTCCGCTATATTGTTGGTGCAAGGAAATGATAAGCGGTATGACTTTGGTATAGAATCGCCTTGGGGAGTTATAAAGAGTATACCCGCTCCTGCCCCGTGCTGTGTGTATGAGCCATCAAAGTATAGTTGCCATGGCTTTGCAGGTGATATTGTTAGAATGGACTCATCTGGAAATTCTGACTGTAGAGGAACATCATCTATCATGGGAGCATCTGCCAGTTGATCTGCAATGGCTTGTCCTTTGATTGCTTTTCTGTCCACGTATTCTATGTCGAATTCACTCAAAATCATTACCCACTTGGCCAGTCGCCCAGTAAGTGTAGCTTTGTTGAGCAGATATTTTAGTGGATCAATTCTGGCAATCAACTTGGTCTTGTGAGTGAGCATATAATGTCGTAATTTTTGTGAAGCGAAGACCACAGCGAGACATGCACGCTCAATTGGTGTGTAGTTGAGCTCATATCCCACCAATGTGCGACTGATATAGTAGACTGCTTTTTCCTTGCCGTCAGGTATTTGCTGTGCTAGTAGTGCCCCCAGTGCTGTTGGAGTAGCTGATATGTAAAGTAGCAATGGTTGATTCGGAATTGGTGGCATCAAAACTGGCGGGTTCAAAAGATAGTCTTTAAGTGCCTGAAAAGCCTGTTGACAGTTCTCGTCCCATTTGAACTTAATGTTTTTGTGTAGCAGGTGCTGGAAAGGATTACACTTATCTGCAAGTTGTGCTATGAATCTTCGTATGGACTGGAGTCTCCCTTGTAAAGACCGAAGTTGACTGATATTCTTGGGTGGCGGCATGTCCAAGATAGCCTTGACTTTTGCTGGATCCGCTTCTATTCCTCTTTTAGACACAATGAATCCTAGGAGCTTCCCGGAGGTTACTCCAAAGACACATTTCTTTGGATTTAATCTTACCTTGTATTTTTCCAGCCTATCAAAAGCAACTGAAAGTATGTCCAAGTGTGTATTTCTGTCTATTGATTTAACCAAAAGGTCGTCGACATAATCTTCCACCTTTACATGCATGAGATCATGGAAGATAGTAGTCATGGCTCGTTGATACGTGGCACCTGCATTTTTCAGCCCAAAGGGCATGACATTCCAGCAGAAGGTTCCCCATGGACAAGTGAATGATGTTTTATGTTGATCTTCAGGTGCAATCCTGATCTGATTATATCCAGAGAATCCGTCCATTAAAGATAACATCTCATGGCCTGCTGTGAGATCAACAATTAAATCAATGTTTGGTAATGGGAAATCATCCTTCGGACAAGCCTTGTTGATATCCCTGAAATCTGTACATATTCGGATGCTGCGATCTGGTTTGCTAACAGGCACTAAGTTGGAAATCCATTCAGGATAATCAATTGGGCGTATGAATCCGACATCTAGTAATTTCTCCAGCTCTGCCTTGACTAATAATGCCACCTGTGGATGCATTTTTCTCAATTTCTGTTTTACTGGTTTTGCCCCCGGTTTGACTGTTAAATGATGCATTACTAAGTCGGGGTCTAGTCCAGGCATATCAGCATAAGACCACGCGAAGTTGACTTGTCGTGCCTTAAAGAAGCTTATGAACCTTGCTTTCTCGGCCTCTGTCAATGATTGAGCCAAAAATATGTTGTGTGGAACCTCGGCTGTACCAATGTTTGTCTTTATAGTCTCCTCTACCAACATGGATGATTTTTCCTCGTATGATGCTGGGAGAATGTCAAGCCTTCCATCTTCGGGCGCCTCAGAGAGGTTTTCACCCTCAGATACGTCCTTTCTTTTTACTTTTTTAGAGTCAGAGAGCGCCACAGTGTGGTTTTCGCCATAAGACCCTTGTTTTGTCTTTATTTTCACGTTTTTGCGACTAGAAGGCCCGACACCCTCACCAAAGTATGCCATGTTATTTAGCTCTATGGCGTATCCTGCTTTATGGTCTCCAAGAGGAAGATCATCGCGAATGCCAAGATAATCAACAATAGCTTCGTCATTTTGAAATGTATCGATCTGTGGTGGTCCATCCTGATCCCAGTCAATGAGTTGGGGGTGAACGAGGGGAAGGTCTTTAGTGTTTTTAGAATCCGCAAGGCTAATAGTGAAGATGTGGTTATATTCAGGTATGTCAAGGTAGTCATCGAGGTCGTCAATGGCACTCTCCTCATCAGTGTCGATCGTGAGTGAGTCCAAATTATCATCACTAGTAGCACCCTCAGGGACAGGTGTCCTCATCCTATGTGATCCTGACCTAGGGCCCTGAAACGAAGCTTGTGCGGGATCCTTATGGGTCGGTTCTTGACCAACTCTGAATTTCTTGTAAAACTCCTCCTCCTCTGTAGGTTCATCTGGCTCTCTAAATGTCTCATTAAGTTCATAATCGCTGGAGGATTTGTCTGAACCCCATTCCCACTCATTGGAGTCTGTGGAATAATTATCTTCTTGTTGGACTTCAGCCACTTTGACTCGCCATATCTGTTTTGTTCTTTTGTTGTGAATCTTGGGATTTAGAAAACCAAGCCCCTTGGAGCGTTCCCTTCTTGTAGTTAGCTCGGGTTGTAAAGGCTCCATGACACCTTCTTTGCGTAGTCCGAGAGGACTCTTTCCATCATACCCAAATCTTTGTAGAATTTTGAAACCTTTGCCATAGTTTTCACAGGGTATTATAATTTGATCATGTGTATCATCTTCAGCGTCCTTATATAGCATTTTATATAAACTTTCTTCCTCTAGTTCGCCCCATTTTTGAAAGACGGTAGGATCCCATTTGAGGAGCATGATGGAGATTTGCTTATTTGGATGTGGTCGCCCATATTCCTTGGGGGAGTTCATGACTTGTCGTAAGAACATTGTTTGATTCAGAGTGTATTCTCCCATGCCTTTGTCTTGAAACTTGGCTCTAAGTTCACCTTGTTTGGATGTCGAGGGCTTTAATGACTCAGGATCAATATATGCTGAAGAAGGAGTAGCCTCACGATTGCTGGGAATGATAATCTCAGTATGTGATCTCAAGTTATTGCAATATATGAATGGATTTGGATCACCATTGACCGTTACCTCGACTCCATTATGAGGAAATTTTATGCACTGATGGTATGTTGATGGGACCGCTCTCATTTCATGAATCCATGGACGTCCTAGCAATATGTTATACGTGAGGTCTAGATCCAGGACTTGACAAATCACGTCCTTTGTTACTGGCCCTATTCTGAGTGGTAAGATGACCGTGCCCTTGGACGAGCGCTCTTCATCATCATAAGCCTTAATAGTGATTTGGTTTGTAGCATTCACAGCTTTGTCAGAATATCCCAATTGTCTGATGGTGCTCAATGTACAAATATTAAGACCTGCTCCTCCATCTATCAGGACTCGTTTTATTCGGTGTTTATGTATGAAGGCTTCAATATGTAGAGGTGCATTGTGAGGCTGACTTATGGAGGCGTCATCGGCTTCTGTAAATGTGAGGGAGTGTGGAACGGATAGGTATCCCACCATGGCTTGAAACTGATCCACGTTTAGATCCGTAGGGACAGCAGTATCTCTCAAGGTTTTGTCAAGGACAGCTTTATGTGCAGGAGATATACGTAAGAGCTCAAGAATAGAGATGAGTGCGGGTGTTTTCCCTAATTGCTCTACAAGATCGTACTCAGGCTTAGTTGACGGAAGATTGGTATTCTTAGAAGAGGTTCCTGGCAATGTGATCTTACCTCGACGAGTTGTAACATGACATTCAGAGGTAGCTTCGGATGAAGATCCCACGCCTTTTAGGACAATTTTAGGTCGCTGAGGAGGATTCTCAGGATTTTTATTTTTGATAGTAATGGTAGAAATATGATTGTCCATTGAGATGTGGTTAATAGTGGAATCATAATTGTAAGATGTTCTGGTGTAATTGGCTTGATCATCTGTGACTTTGCCTTTTCCCTTGTCATGTTTTGGGAATGGTTCCTTAAACACCTCATGCTCTTGGTTAGATGAATGTCCCTCAATCTCAATATCTCCTCTGTCAATGAGATCTTGTACAATGTTTTTCAATCGATGGCAATTACTTGTCTTGTGACCCTTGCTCTTATGAAATTCGCAATATTCATCATCATTCCACCAATTCGGTTTTACCTTTGGTTCATATGGAGGAAAATCTGGGACCGTGATCACTTTGTTTGCTACAAGCTTTTTGAATACTGATTCAAGTGGTTCTCCCAATGGAGTGTACTTCCTTCGTGGTTTGGAAGCTGTTTGATTGTTCACTTGATTGTTGGTAGAATTTGATCCAGAAAAGATGAACTTTGGTCTCACTGTGTTAGCATCCACAACACCATCATTAACTGTGTTCTTGTTCTTGTTCCAAAACTTTGGTTTGTCTTTTCCCTTAAAGTCCTCTTTGTTTTCTCTGAATAGTTTGATAACTCCTTGTTCAATTAAGACTCTTTCTGTTGCTAGGCCCTTTTCAATGACATCCTTGAATGTAGACAAACAAGCTTTTCTGAGATCATAACCAATAGCCTTGTTAACATTTTGTGTGAACATTTCCACCATTTGTTTTTGCGGGATTTCACAAGAGCATCTGCTAGCTAAGTTCCTCCATCTTTGCAAAAATGACGCAAAAGATTCTCCTTCTTTTTGTTTCGTATTGCACAAGGTAGTAACTGAGACATCTGTTTCAATGTTGTAAGAGAAATGTTGAATGAATGCCTCTGCCAAGTCACCCCATGACTTAATACCAGGAGGTAATTGAGAAAACCATTCCATCGCTTGATCTCCTAAGCTCTGTGGGAACAACCTCATTAAGTATGTTTCTTCTGCCGCTACCTCAATGCAAGCTGTGAAGAATTGTCTTATGTGTGCCTTGGGATCTCCTCTCCCTCTATATTTGTCAAATTTCGGTGTTGCAAAGTGCGGAGGAAACGGAGGCATGGGAATGCTCTTATCAAAGGGATAAGGGCATATATCTCTCATAGTATATGTGGGTTTTGATGTGCCCATGTCTTCCACTTTCTTTTGTAGATCTCTAATTTGTTGCTCCAAATTATTTTTGGGAGGAGATGGATTTCTTGTAGCATATCCCATGTTTGAAACACCCATTTGAGGAGGAGCCTGTTGCATGTATGGATGATACTGATCGTAGACATGTCCATATGGAGGTCTATATTGTTGCGACATGTATGGAGCACTTGGCATAATTTCTTGTTGAGGAACCCCATATCTGTTTTGTGTGTATAAACCATATTCAATGGGCCTTTCATTTTCCATTGTGTTGCCCCCAATTTTGGCATGAGGTCTCCTTGTGTCAAAATTTTGAGGAAGTCCTTGAGTATCCATTTGTCTTGGTTGACCCATATCTTGAGCATGTGTTTGAGCATAAGGCCTCCATGATGGTCTTTGAGTGTAAGTATCATGCATTTGAGCTTGTGTATGTGGGATTGCTGGTTTCTGAAGCAAAACTGATGGTGACTCCGGCATCATATTATTTGGTCCTCCACTATTTGGTTGAGTTTGTTGTGAAGGTCTACTTTCCATAAGTTGAGATAAGTCAAAATCATGTGGTATCTTAGCTCCACTTTGTGCCATCATGTTTAGAAAGTATTGACGATCCCTCCTCATTATCTCTTCAACCAATCTATTGAATTGAGGATCCATTATAGATTCTTGTATGTCTGCTGATAGTATTGAAGAATTGTCCACATTATCATTGTGTGTAGCGTTGTGTATAGCGTTTGCGCTTTCCATATTTGGATTGTGTCTATAAACATTCATGTCTGGTAATGTAGTGTGCTCAGGATTGTAGAAGACATCATTGTCATACTCATAAGAACTCATGTTTACGGGTCCTTGAGCTTCTTTAGCTTTTCTCCTAGATTTTTGAAGACGGGTTTCAACCATGAACTAGGTGTTAGACCAATATGTGAGAGACTTAGACGAAAATGACAAGGGTATGTAAGACCAAGAGTTGTATGGAGTGTAAATGAATCTGAAGTTTACTTGCAATGTCCAAAGTGTAAGACCAAGTATGTATGTTGTAGAGTAGGTGTGACTTCCAAAGAGAGGATAGTTTCTCTTGATGAGGTAAGCTGACCTTGACTCTAAGTAAGACCAAATGAGACCCAAAGGTAAGAAACCTTGATGAGGGATCACTTAGCAAAGTGTTGTAGTATGTAGTGTGTTGACAAAGTATAGTGAGGACAAGCAAGTGACTTTTGACTCAAGTTTAGACAAGTATGACTGTAAAATGAGGTATGAAGCAATGATGGACTGTGTAAGACCTTAGAACAGGCTGAATGCTAGATGAACCTGAAGAGATAACCTAGGAAGCTCAAGTGTGCCGAAACTGATTTCTTTGTTTGCTTGACTGTTAAACTTTTTTCAAATCCTGACACAGACGCCTCTGTATACTTCACAGACGCGGTTTTAAGACACAGACGCTATTCTGTTTGACACAAACGTGATTCTGAGATTTCCTGTTGATGTTTGCTAAGACTGACAGATTTTTGCAATTGTGGACACAGACGCGCCTGTATACTTCACAGACGCTATTTCCAGACACAGACGTGTCTCTGTTCGACACAGACGCTGATAAAAACACAGACGCTATTCTGTACTTCACAGACGCGTTTATCAGACACAGACGCGGTTTTAACAGACACAGACGCGTTTCTGTAACCTTAGTGCAATCTTTCCTATCTGTGAATTTGTTTTGCTGTGACCAAATCTGATTTTTCGACTGTTTTTCGTGACAAGAGGACACAGTGTTGATGACCCAATGTTTGCAGCCTGTTTAGACTCCAAAAAGTGTGTTGTTTGATGTAAAAAGTTTTTGCATACACTTGAAGACACAAAAGACACAATGTTTTGCTGTTTTGTCTTGATTGTTTGAGTGTTTATCATAAGTCAAGCACAATTCTTATGGCTGGCCAGGACAATAATTGTTGATCCCACATGGGGTTTTACCCCCGAGGCTACGCTATTCAGAGCGGATACTTAGATGCTTGACCTCACTGGCTCCACCCTCGGCACTCACTTCTCGGGTCAGCCAAGCATCAGTCCCCATGAAAACTCCCCATGGCGAACTTTGTATCTCTACTAAGAACCGTATGTGTGTGGGCCGCTACCAGAGGTCCGACCTCCTGCCTCAACAACTAGAAGGATTTGGGCATCTAAAACAATGAGGTGCTAGTAAGGGCATCCGCTCGTGTGGCCATACATGCGGCACTTTCAGCTCTGTAAATACAGAAGGCTCCCAGCCGGTAGGGGTTACGCCCTACAAATGATCAAATAAATTTGATCAAACGGGTTTATGGGGAGACATAGTGTCGGTATGAACTAATCAGCACACGTTATTCATAGTTTTCACCATGAATACATTTGATTATAGTGGCTTGGAAGAAGATGGCTTTTCTTTTGCTACCACTTGGGTCGTTCTCTTCTCACTAGTAGTCCTAATGACCACATGGGAAGACAGGCCCTCTAAAGAATAAACACAAAGAGCCTATTGCTCAAGACACAAAAGACAATGGTTCAATTTTAGTGCACCAATTGAAGTGTTTGCTAAGCTATGAAGACAAGGCACACAAATAAAATTACAAAACCCTAGCTAAGGCCCTGCAACAAAATTGTTAGTAGTTTGGGTTGTTTCAAATGATAACCCCTTCCTGCAAACACACAAGTTAGGTAAATTTTAAGAAAAACCCAAAAAGACTTTGTGAAAAGGGGCCTTCAACAAAAACGTATTTGCCTCCAAAGCAAGCTGCACAAACCAGGTTAGCTAGATCTGCAAAGGTTAGCCAAAAATAAACCAGATCTGAAAACCCTAAGTACAAAATCCGAAAAGCCGAATCGAAAAACTTGAAAAAAATTTGCAAAAAAAACAGAATGCACAGACGCTGTTATACCAGACACAGACGCGTCTGTACGACACAGACGCGGTTCTGTGATTTGCAGACGTGATTTCAGAACACAGACGCCTCTATATTCTGCAGACGCGATCGTATGGTTCACAGACGCGATTCGGGATCACAGACGCGATTTTCGGAAACCTGCAAAAATAGAAAATGACAGAAACACAGACGCGATAAAAGATGTCACAGACGCCTCTGAAATACAAAAACGCGATTAGAACACTCGCAGACGCGGAAAAAACCTAAAATGTCGTCGAAATCGTCCGATCTGCAACTTCAAAAATGCAAAATCTGCAACAAAATGTTAAATGCAAAGGGACAAGAGTCCCACCGGGCGTGCCAAAATGTATATGGTGAAAATGGATAGCAATAAACAACAATATTGAAAGACTAAAATGGATTCAACCACCAAACCCTAGCCTAACAATGAACAAAGATCCACCATAACATATGAAGATAACCTAAGACAATGCAAAATAACTCAATAAATCACAAAGATTATACCATCACATGTCCACTAGGGTTTTTGATCTCCATTCTTCCTATCTCCATTGATCTTGTTTGATATGCTTGCTCTCAGATTTTTGTATGCACAAGAGCTCAACAAAGAACGGAATGTGGTTGCAAGTAGGATCGTAGTGTAGCCAAGTCCTCCAAAATTAGTCATTAGGGTCCTTGGTAATGAAGAAAGCATCTCCTTAAATAGAAGACACAATAGAAAATGGAGGGTTAAGATTGAGAGGTGTAAAAAGAGAGGTCGGCTAGGATTAGAGGGTAGGTATAAGAAATACCAAAATAATGAAAGGGGTAGGTAGTGTAGGAAATAAGAGATGAATGACATGTGTCATGTGTAGAAAAGGTTAATGAATTAATTAAATAAATAAAGATTTATTTAATTAATAGAAGAAGTAGGGTAATTAAATAAATAAAATATTTATTTAATTTAGGAAAGGGATAATTTAAATAAATAAATGTATTTATTTAAATGAGAAATAAGGCTAGAAGAGGATAAATGAATTAATTAAATAAATAAAGATTTATTTAATTAATAGAAGAATTAAGCTAAAGTAATTAAATAAATAAAATATTTATTTAATTAGACATGACAATTTTAGGTGTCTACAGGTCCTGTTACTTTACCTACACCTATTCATGTCATCTCTGGTAATTTGACTTACAATCTTCTATTAGGGAGACCTTGGCTTCATAGTATGCAAGTTGTCCCCTCAAATTTGCATGGGCGAGTCAAATTCATTTATGACAATATAAAATACACCTTGCTAGTTGATACTAATCTTCAAAAACCATTACGAACTGGATCTTCTTGTTCAACTACTTCCAATCCTTCTACCACTTCAAATGCATCTACTTCCTTTAAGGATTTTGTCCCCTCTAGTACTCTTGGTCCTTCTACTCAATCAGAATCTTCTCCCAAAGATATATTTTCTCCCAAAAAGGCTCTCTTAGATGATGATTGGGGATCTTTAGACTTTAACCCTACTTTTGTAGGAGAATATAGAGTGCCTAAGATTGAGAAGGGAAAATCTAAGGAAGAAACTAAAGAGAAGCCCACTTTGTCTAAGCAATTCAGTAACAACTTTGTGGCTACCTCTGATTCAAATAACTCTTCAACATCTTCCTCTAATACAAATAGCACTGAGACCTATGGGGCATCACCATCTCTCCCTGATTTAGCATCCCTTTATGGTCGTGGTTTTCACATTTTGGCTAAGAGTGGCTATAGTGGAAATGGTTGTGGCACAAATGAACAAGGAATTAAAGTTCCTTTAGAACATAACATGCATGAATATTCATTTGGACTTGGATATAATCTTTCTAAGCCCACCAAAGCATCTAAAGGACCATCTCTCAATGTGAATGCTATATTTAGTAGTGATGATGATCTCACTTCAACTAAATCATTTTCTACTTCTATCAACTCTCATTCCCCTCATAAGGAAATCTTGGCGATGAACAAATCTCTTTATGACTCCCCTCAAATTTCTAAATCCACTTATGAATCTTTATCTCCTATTCATCATAAAGTCCTTTCCTCCAGGGATAAAGCTCTAATAAATTACACTCATCCCTCTTCTAAGATTTCTTGTGACTTTTCTTCTTCAATTTTTATCATTTTATACATGTTTTTGATCTCACTTATAGTTGAGCATTTAGCATGTCATATTCAAATACCTCATTCAATCTATCATGTCTTTAAATAACATTAATGGCTATTATGTTGCTCATCATTATGTGACATTGGTAGCTCATTTACTGGGGGCTCATTGTCATTCATGATGGTACAATTTCAAGTGCAATCATATTTTTGAAGCAACATAATAGCCTAATTTTCTATGTTATCTCTTGTTCCTATAGGGACAAGTCCTCTTTCTTAACAAATGATTCTCCATTAGTTTTTGATCTCATATCAAATCTTCTTGTGAGCATTTCTCATCAATATTCTTTAACAATTCAAAGTGGTAAACATGATACCCTGTTTCAACTCACTAAAATTAGCAAGCCGAAACAGGGGGGGCATATAGCTACCCTCGAATTTTCATCACCTTCCTTAGTAAGAATTAGGTGATTTTGTGATCTAACGTGTGTTTTGTAGGGTGCAGTTCCTAATTGTGTACTGCAGATACCGTTGGGGGCTTCGTTCGACAGACTTATGGATATATCCTTTTTCAAATAATGTTTAATTTTCTGTACTTTAGCTTGCATATGCACGTAGTGTTCATATGACCACTAAAGTGGGGGCTAAATGTAGCGTCATAAATTGTACGCACTTGCTAGGGTGGTACAATTTCACACCTAGTTTAGCACCCGCCTTGGCACATTTTGCATTTTGCATTGCATTTCCCCTTTAGCACTTAATTAATTAAATTAATTAGGTCTAAGGTTCTATTTTATCGTCTCCCATATCATAAAGTTGGGCCCTTTTCATTAAAGTGTGCCCCTTTCATTTTATTCTTCCAATACATCATTTAATCAAAAACCCTAATTAGGTCCTATTTTGAATCTGGGGGCTTGATTTCGGGGGCCAAAACATCTCGAAATCACCTGTAACTTCAGGATTCGCTCTAAAATCATCATATCCGATGACCCTGAAAATTTGGTGAAAAGTTGTCGGGACCATGGCGCCCGAAGTGCACACGGTCCCAGACATTTTTCCCAAAATTTTAGGAGCGCAATCCAATCATAAAATAAGGCTTAACCCCAAGAAATTGGCGGGAGATTCAATCTCTAGGTCGGCCAAAAGTTGAAATTAAGACCTAGGGTTTCATATATAAGAGCTCTCTTTCTTCATTTGAAAGGATCCAAATTTTGGTTTGAGGGGACCTTCTAGGTAGCGAAAGAGCAGATCTTTGAAGACTTCAACAACATTCAACATCCATCCATCAAGCATTCATCAATTTCATTCATCCATTTAGGGCTTTGAAGACATTGAAGAGCAATAGGGGATCACCGACTGAAGATTGGCTTGTACCCCTCCCTTGGGGTTGGGTATGATTTCATGTTGTTTTCATGTCTTTGCATAAGCCTCATCATATCATTTATATTCATTCTTTAGATCACTTTGCATCTTGATTTAGAGCATTTACTTTGTCAATTACAAGCAATTAGGGTTTACTTTCTAGGTTGCTCTAGCTTGCTTACTTTCATTTTAGGATCTTGCACACACACAAGGTCTGAACACACACAACTTTTACTATACAACTTGGCTATTCGTGGAGGTGGAAATCACCAAAGTGGGGGTTTGACTAAGGCAAAACCCTATATAGCCACCTACAACCCTTTTCAGATATAAGTGCAGATTTCCGAATTCGAAGGACACCGCAAGTTGCAAGATCCAACGGGAGCAGACTAAGACGGGATGACACACCAAATTGTAGAGCAGAAACCCAGGATAGGGGCGTGGGGTGCCCTGGTCCTGACAAGACAAGGGCGCTGGGCACCCTGGTCCCTGAGACAACAACAGTTTTCAGCACTTTTCGACAGCTTTCAGGTTGCCAAAAGGAGTAGTTTCAGGTGCAGAATCAGGTCAGTGGCGCATGCGCCCCCGTCTTGAACATTTCAACTCAGACTTTAACCCTAGGTACACATCTGTATTCTCCTTTTATCCTTGTGTTTACAGCTTTTCATCACTTAATCTCAATCTTGCAATCTTGTTACTAGTTCATACTTGCACTCTGGGGGTAGTAGTTGAACTTGCATCATTTTATCTATCATTTGCAACAAAGGAATAGAAATCCTAATAGGTAGCCCGTGGCTCTCTCTCTTCCACAAAAAGAAGTAGCCAATTGTGTGATACCTCTAGGCTCTTTCGTATTCCACAAGTGTGTGATTGAAAGTGAGATTAGGGCATGTTTTCTTAGTGTCACTTTTTCCCCTACACACTTGGTCCAGACATCTTCAACCTCTCTGTACTTGTCTTCTAATTGGTCTCTCCCTAGCAGGTGTTGCTTCAACCTTCTAGATTTTGGGCTGGGTGCCTGCATTTGGTCTATCATGTCTTGGTTTAACTTCTTGACTGGAGGCACCTCTTCAATTTTTCCTTTCTTCGCCTTAGAGTCAGGGCTCTTGGCTGCCCTCTTCTTTCCTGTTGAACTTGAAGCTTCCATTTCTGCAATTACAATCCTCTGCTCTATTTTTCAAAGGCACAATGTGTTCTATCTATGTATTCTTCTTTCACCAACGCAATATTTAGACAAGGCAATTTCTAGTTCCGTCGTATTCTTTTGCAATAATGAACTTCTCATAAAATTTGCCTCATGCAAACCATAGATGCATAACTACTACAAGTATTAAATAGAAGACTTTTAAAAATTTCTATTTTAAATTCTGATATGACGACGGCTCATCGGCATATGTCTCCCCGATGAATATTTCCCTTTTGGCACTCTCTAAACAACCCTTTATCTACTTTGACATCTTACTTTCTATTATTGAGATACCCTAAGCCAATGACTCCTTTTCATCCTCATCGATATATCTCAAACTGATGTTCTCATCGGGCATCGGGTGAGCTCATTTAGCATTATCATGATAGGCATTGTTTCCCTGATGGGCTTCACCATCGGCATAGATCTTACCGATGTAACCGACTTAATCACCATGAGTCTTCCTGATAGTGTCTTCGCTCTGCTCAATCAGTTCGCTCCTTCATAGAGTATCGGGGTAATCCGAAATGAAACATATCGATAAGAAAAGTCTTCCCAATAGAGTATGTTCCATCGGTATATGTTTCACCGATGATATCTTCGGGCATCGGGTGGCTCAAAGTAACACATACCAATTGCTTTGGCTATACCGATGCAACTGGCTTCATTGCCATGAGTCTTCCTGATAGTGTCTTGGCTCCGCTCAATCAATCTGCTCCTTCATCGGGTATCGGGGTAATCCGAAATGAAACATACCAATAAGAAAAGTCTTCCCGATGGAGTATGTTCCATCGGCATATGTTTCACCGATGATTTCTTCAAGCATCGAGGTGGTTTAAAGTAACACATACCGATCACTTTGGCTATACCGATCCAACCGGCTTCATCACCATGAGTCTTCCCGATAGTGTCTTCACTCCACTCAATCAATTCGCTCCTTCATCGGGTATCGGGGTAATCCGAAATGAAACATACCGATAAGAAAAGTCTTCTCGATAGAGTATGTTCCATCGGTATATGTTTCATCGATGATTTCTTCGGGCGTCAGGGTGGCTCAAAGTAACACATATCGATCGCTTTGGCTATACCAATGCAATCGGCTTCATCACCATGAGTCTTCCCAATAGTGTCTTTGCTCCGCTCAATCAGTCTGCTCCTTCATCGGGTATCGGGGTAATCCAAAATGAAACATACCAATAAGAAAAGTCTTCCCAATAGAGTATGTTCCATCGGTATATGTTTCACCGATGATTTCTTTGGGCATCAGGGTGGCTCAAAGTAACACATAGCGATCACTTTGTCTATACCGATGCAACCAACTTAATCGCCATGAGTCTTCTCGATAGTGTCTTCGCTTCGCTCAATCAGTCCACTCCATCATCAGGTATCGAGGTAATCCGAAATGAAACATACCGATAAGCAAAGTCTTCCCAATAGAGTATGTTCCATCGGTATATGTTCCATCGGTATATGTTTCATCGATGACTTCTTTGAGCATCGGGGTGGCTCAAAGTAACACATACCGATCGCTTTGGCTATATCGGTGGACTCTTCTTTTCGCCACTCTTATCGGTATAAGTCTTACTGATACCCTCATCAGCTATCGGCAAGACAATTCTCCACTACTATCTTTAGTGTTTACTATGTTGATGGCTCATATCGGTATAGTTTTTGCCGATGCATCAATTCTCCTCAACTTTGCTCCTTGATCGGTATAAGTTCTATCATTGAGTACAACTCTGACTTGCTATGCTCTCTCATCGGTATATGGTATCTTGGTGCCTCCTCACCTCAATCAGGTGATCGTGAACTTGCAGAGGAATTGGTGGTGTATTTTGTGGAACAGGTATACAATTGGTAAAACATATAGTTGGTTGTTCTCTCTCAAAGGGTAAAGTTTATTTTGAATTTTCATTTTGGATTGGGGCATTGAAATGGGGCTTACTTTTGCAATTTGGAACTGCAGGGCAAGAAAGAATGCTTTGCTTCATGATTGTTCATATGCTATGACTTTATCAAAACAGACGTGGCATTGGAACTTGCCTAGATGAATAATATGATTGACTTTGTGTTTCCATACCTACTTTAGGTTCTTGATATACTCTAATGATTCTGTGAATATTTTAAGTTTCTCTTTAATAAACATTTTAAATCTTCTGCACAATTAAATAGCTAATATTCAAAGAATTTATTTTTCAAAGTTCATTCGAGAATACATGACAAAAGTTGATGAGCTTGTTAAGGACAAGTTAGAGGTTGTCCAAGAAGAGAAATCCAAGGAGAAAGAAGAGAAAGATCTTGTTGCTCAACAGGTATGCATTTTGCTTAATTGAGCCTCAAGGAGAATGTGTTCTACTCTACTGACGGTTTTTAAAAATTCAAATAAATATGTGCCTATTTTGTTTACATAATATAACATTTTAAGAGCATAATTAAGGAAATTATAGAAAATAGCATGCGCATTTTTAAGAGCATATTTAAGGATATTATAGAAAAATAGCATTTTTAAAGAAATTATAGAAAAATTATGTGCTAACATATTGCACTGTCTAAAAAGGATAATCTTTACAAGGATGCAATGGAAACTAGTTCTCAATTGGGTGATTATGAACTTGCAGAGGAATTGTTGGTGTATTTTGTGGAATAGGTATTTTGTGGAATGAGTTAGAGGTTGTCCAAGAAGAGAAATCCAAGGAGAAAGAAGAGAAAGATCTTGTTTCTCAACAAGTATGCATTTTGCTTAATTGAGCCTCAAGGAGCACTTGTTCTACTCTACTAATGGTTTTTAAAAATTCAAATAAATATGTGCCTATTTTGTTTACAGAATATAGCATTTTAAGAGCATAATTAAGGAAATTATAGAAAATAGCATGCGCATTTTTAAGAGCATAATTAAGGAAATTATAGAAAAATAGCATTTTTCAGGAAATTATAGAAAAATTATGTGCTAACCTATTGCACTGTCTAAAAAGGATAATCTTTACAAGGATGTAATGGAAACTAGTTCTCAATTGGGTGATCGTGAACTTGCAAAGGAATTGGTGGTGTATTTTGTGGAACAGGTATACAATTGGTAAAACATATAGTTGGTTGTTCTCTCTCACAGGATAAAGTATGATGCTCTGCAAAAAGGATTAGAAAATCTGTTTGATGGCAACACACACAAGAGCACAAGAAACAAACGTTAGTGTTAGCAACAAAAGATTATCCTAAACAGGCATATCAAGAGAGATATTAAGCATGAAATAGAAAGCATATAAACATAGAATGAAATAGCTAATCAAGATGCTCATAGTTGCTCCTCCCTTGTTCCTCTCCTCTCCAAGTCCCAAATGAGTGTAGCTCTCAGCAGCTTTTTGCACTATGGATGCTTATGGAGGATTGAGATTTAATATTAAGCTTCAAATATGAAATGAAAAGCTAAATACTATGCTATTGATGCTAAAATGATTGATTTTACCAAAAAGACAAGATTTTAGTTATGCTATGCTAAATGCTCTCTAAAAATGTCTATAGCCTAAATGCATACAAGTTTTCAGGATCTGGATTATGAAGGAATGGGCTCTATTTATAGGAAAAATGGAGCAATGGATGGCCAGGATTGAAAGGTTTAATCAAGGGTCAAGCTTGAAAGTTGGGTATCCATGTGCACAATTTGCACCAATGAAATGGTGACAAGTGTCAACATAAGATTAGGTTGAGAGAAGAGGTTGGAGGCATTAAATGCCTAAGGAGACCTCATGGTTATCTAGAAGGTAAGGGTCAAGCCTAAATTAGGATTACCCACTGGATTAGGAGTTAATGCAAGGATAAACCTTTGTGCAAATGATTAAGAGATAATCATGGTCAAAGCATTAAAGGCTTGATGAGACCCTTGGGTTGGGTAGAGGTTGAGTCAAAACAAATGTTTTAACCATGTAGGAGGGTTTGGGTTAACCATTAATGGTTTTTGAAGACTTTGTGGATTAAGTGGTTGAAGGTTGGAAGCTTTCAAAGGTTATCCAAGACTTTGAGACATTTAGTGGTTGAAGGTTGGAAGCCTTTAATGGTTATCAAAGACTTTTAGGCTTTGAGAAGTGACTCCATTTTGCTTAGGAATGTGACAATAATTAGGGGATGGATTAGGCTAATTAGGAAGGGGTTAGAAGAATCTAGAAGGGGATTAGATTTTGCAAGTGGATTTGGTGGGTGAGGGAAAATAGGATTTTATTTAAAATAAAAATTCATTTATTTCAATAAATGTGTGCAAGTTGTATTTGGATAAATATTCAAATAAATATTAATTTATTTAAATGAAAAAAAGGAAGATAAAGCATTAAAATGCTTGAAGACTTTGAGGGGAACCATTAAAGGCTTGAAGACTTTAAGGGAAGACATTAAGTTTGAAGACTTCAAAGCCATCAAGTTTGAAGACTTTAAGGGAAACCATTAAAGGCTTCAAGTGGGTGAGGATAAATAGGATTTTAAATAAATAATTTATTTAAAATAGTTGTGCAACTTGTATTTGTAGGAAAATGCAAGTGGGTGGAGGATAAAGGTGATTTAAATAAATGATTTATTTAAAATAGTTGTGCAACTTGCTTTTGTAGGAAAATACAAGTGGGTGGAGGATAAAGGTGATTTAAATAAATGATTTATTTATTTAAATGTGAGAGGTGGGATTTTGGAGGATTTAAATAAATATTAATTTATTTAAATGTGAGAGGTGGGATTTTGGGGGATTTAAATAAATATTAATTTATTTAAATGTGAGAGAAGATTTAATTAAACAAATATGATTTATTTATTTAATTAATGGTATGAATTTGGTTAAGTGAATTAAATCAAATAAATTGAATAATTTATTTAATTAATAGGAGAAGAGGGTTAAGATGAATTAATTAAATATTAATTTAATTAATTATTAATTGATGGTTAAATAATCAAATAAATACTAAGTAATCATTTAATTAAGTGGACAGATTTATGTGACTACATTTGCCCCTCTTTGAGATGGTGCAGTTTATCGCGTCGTTTCAAAGAAAGAAAAATAGGTGTGAAGAAATGCCCCATAAAATGTAAATTTAATGGGTGGTATGCCCCCTCGAGAGATGGGCCGAATTTTATTTTGAAAAATCGGGCGATCTCTCGAAAAAGAATGCAAAGTGGAGGGGAGGTAGAATAGAAGAAATTAGAACTAATGATGAAAGAATGGGAGAAAATGGAGTGAATATGAAGAAACAACAAGCCAGCGAGTACCCTGAGGTCATGCAAGAGATACATAGCAGATGTAGTGTGGGGTTTGGATTGATGCTATACAATTGATCAAAATTGGTTGGACAATCTAGTGCAATCGATTTAATTGCCCCGGTCAAGTCAAAGCATGACAGTTGATGTCAGTTGGTTGCTTGGACATGATAAAGTCTGAGTAAGTGAATCAAAGTGACCTGATGTGACTTAGACAATTGATGTAATTGCCCGATGAAGTCAAGGTATATGAAGCAAAATACTCGTTGAGACGTAGACAATTGATGTAATTGTTCATTGGATTGTGTTTGATTGGTTGATCAATTGATAGTACGTGCGTGTGATGGATGGTTGTGGGGAATCATGGCAGCCCCGTTGAGACTAGGTCATTATGATAAATGCCTGATGTAGTCTAGGATTACCATAATCGATTACCTGTTGAGACCCGAAGATACTTGATCAGAGTATCTGTTGATAGTCTAGGTGTGTGGGAGTCGATGTATCTGTGTAGACAGAGTAACTTGCTTGATTGTGTGGATGAATGAGGATGGGAAACACAATCCCTCCTATTAGAGATGGATGGTGATGAACGTGGCTTGATTGGGTTGATGGGAAACGATGAAGGATATGTGATGTTGATTATTGAGATGGGGAGGGTTGGGGGGGTTCGATGTTAGAAGAAATGGGGACCTATGACTCATTCCTATGGAAGAAGAGGAAAATAGAGTATGCATTATTATGACTATGTATGCATGATATGCAGCTATTATGAATGTATGGATGGTTGGAATGCAACGGAATGCAGTATATACAGATGAGATGGAATGACGATCCATAGTGCTCTATTTTCATCATTGAGCTTTTAAAATGTTGGAAGAGAATACAAGCATCTTGACATAATGATTCAAGATGACCAGAGTATTTCTTACATGGATTTGATATAGCAAGTTAATACAAGCAACTTGATATAATGGATCAAGTTGACCTGAGTATTGCTTGCGGAACAGACAAGGATTATCTCCGTTCATGCATGACTTGGATCGTCCTCCTTGATCTTAGGCTGATCATATCCTGAGACAAGTGCATACCGTACTAAGAAATAAAAACCTTTATCCAAATTGGATGAGGAGGAACCAAAGAATGAGCATTGTACCTGTAAACAAATAGTATATACATAAAGAATAAAAGAATATGGATCCTTGGTAATGGTTCATGTCCATATGGTCGAGGTATACGTTGTAGTCAGCAAGCCGTAATGATCTAGGACTGCATTTTTGCCTATGATCACGTAGCTTGGTGAACTTCCCACGTAGACACCATTAGTACATGCCCCAGAACTTCATCGGAAATAATGCGCAAATGATACAAAACAATGCTGAAAGATCCCGATACAGATAAACAAATGAATTACTCACGAATCAACCAAGCATTTAATAGCTTAACATAATTTTCTTGTCAAAGAAAACGTCACTTTTGTCTTTGTTTTGGTAAGGAAGGATGCATCCTTGTTTTCAAAGACAGTTTATGACTTGTTGGATGTGGATTGTGTGGTCGATTGATAAATGGTCATTGTGTGAGTACTGTGTTAATGTTGGTTTTGCATCTGCTTGAATGAATATGTATAAGGTGTTGCCATGTTTTTGTGTGATTTTCGATGGTTTTTCGATGTTTTTGGATTTTGTGTAATAGTTTTTGAATGTTTTTGGATTTTGTGAGTCATTTTTGAATGTTTTTGGATTTTGTGAGACATTTTTGAATGTTTTTGTATTTTGCGAGACATTTTTGAATGTTTTTGCCAATGAATCACCAGTAATGTAGAATCCACTTCCATCATCTAGATTGTAAGGGCATTTCCCCCAAGTTGGACATGATTTATGAAAAAGTGGGATGCCAGACGCATGAAGTACTTTCTTGGATTACAGATCAAATAACAAGCCATGGTTAGATGGATGGATGTGTGTATGTATGAATGTGATTGCAACGAGCCTGAAAGATACTAGAGCCATTGCCTTTACGAGTGGCGCCTGTTTGCCAGGTTTTCGCCATCGCACTTACCCAAGGTGCCACTGGAGTGGTTGTTCACCGTTTGGATGCATGATTTTTCTTTACTTTTTTGAATGTTTTTGTATTTTCTTTAGGACATTTTTCTGAATGTTTTTGGTATTTTCTGATATGCAGGGGAGCCTGATGCCTTATACACCTTAGGTATAAAACCGTTTGAGGTGCATGCTATTGATTGGATCTGCGAGCGGTTCTCCGTCTGATGTAGCCAACTGATATGCCCCGGACCCGAATACAGCAGTGACAACATATGGGCCCAGCCAGTTTGATTCAAACTTGCCCTGATGTTCTCTATTTGGTTGGTTGCGAGGATTCTCTCGTAGAACAAGATCACCTACCTCAAATGTACGAGGTCTAACTCGGTTATTGTAGCTTCTGCTCATGCGCTATTGATAGGCTTTGAGGTGATTGTATGCAGCTTGTCGTTTCTCATCAAGTAACTCTAAGTCCTGAAGATGGGATACTCTGTAGGCTTCATCATCGATGAGATTGTGCAAGGAAACCCGTAATGATGGTATCTCGACCTCAATAGGCAAGATAGCTTCTGCACCATAGACCAATGAATAAGGAGTTTCACCTGTAGGGGTTCGAATGCTAGTTCGATATGCCCATAGCGCTGGATTTAGTTGAACATGCCAATCACGACCGGCATCATTGACTGTCTTCTTTAGGATCCTCAATATGTTTTTATTGGATGCTTCGGCCTGACCATTGCCTTGTGGGTAATACGGAGTGGAAAAGCGGTGTTGGATATGAAATTTCTCACAAAGTTCACGGACATCCTGATTTTTGAAAGGAAGACCGTTATCTGTTATGATGGACATGGGCACACCATATCGGCAGATGATGTAGTTGAGGATGAATGAGGCGATCTGCTTGCCGGTGACTTGGGTAAGTGGAACAGCTTCGATCCACTTTGTGAAATATTCGGTGGCGGTAATAATGAATTTATGGCCATTGGATGAAGATGGATGAATCTTACCCACAAGGTCAAGGCCCCATTGACAAAAAGGCCATGGTGTTGTGATTGGTTGCAATTCCTGTGCTGGTGCATGTATCAGGTCACCATGAACTTGGCATTTCTTGCACTCCTGACAAAGTAGTAGGAATCATTTTCCATAGATGGCCAATAATATCCAGCTCGCATGAGTTTCTTGGCTAGTGACGGACCACTTGAGTGAGTCCCGCAAATTCCTTCATGTACCTCTTCCAAAGCCTTTGTTATCTCATCTTGTTCCAGACATCGAAGGAGAGTACCATCAAGACTATGGCGGTATAAGGTTTCAGCAATAATGGTATATCGAGCAGTTTGGTGAATGAAGGTTTTACATTGGTTATTTGATTGGTTGGGAGGAAGGGTGTGATCACGGAGATAGGTGTAGAACTCACCGTACCATGGGGATTCAGAACCGACAAGGTGACATATCATCTCGGATTCAAGGGTATCATAAGCGGGGATCCAAAGCTATTCTACCAAGAACTCGTAGCGTGTTGAATTTTGTGGAAGATCTAGGAGAGATGCGATGGTAGCCATAGCGTCAGCAGCTTGATTTTGATCTCTTGGTATCTGCTCAAAAGTGATAGTAGTAAATGATGTCTTTAGAGTGTCCACCATTTGCTTATATGGCATGAGTTTATCATCTTTGGTCTGATATTCATCTGTTGCTTGTCGAATGACTAGTTGGGAATCGCCATATACTTGTAGTTCTTGTAATTTCCATTGTACGGCTAACCTGAGTCCTGTGATCAAGGCCTCATACTCTGCTATGTTGTTTGTGCATGGAAATGTGAGCCTGTAAGACTTCGGGATGCTATCACCTTGAGGTGTGATAAACAGAATGCCTGCCCCTGAGCCATGCCTAGTGTATGAACCATCAAAATATAGTTTCCATGGTTGTGCTGTTGTGATCATGAATATCTCTTCATTTGGAAAATTGGAAATGAGGGGATGATCACCTATGAGTGGTGCATCGGCCAAATGATCTGCAATAACTTGACCTTTGATAGCTTTACGGTCCATGTACTCAATGTCAAATTCACTTAGAATCATCACCCATTTAGCCAAGCGGCCTGTCAATGCTGCTTTGTTAAGTAAATACTTGAGTGGATCAATCTTTGCAATGAGTTGTACTTTGTGTGTTAACAGATAGTGCCTCAGTTTAGTGGCTGCTAAGATTACTGCTAAGCAAGCTTTCTCAATAGGTGTGTAATTGACTTCATAGCCCACCAGTGTGCGAGAGATGTAGTAAACAACACACTCTTTTCCTTCTGCATTATGTTGTGCCAGTAGTACACCCAATGCTGTACTTGTCGCTGAGATATAGAGTAACAACGGTCTACTTGGATCTGGTGGGATCAGTAATGGTGGATTCATGAGATAGTTTTAAGCATCTGAAATGCTTGCTGGCATCTGGCATCCCACTGAAAGTGGATGTTCTTGTGTAACAGATGTGTAAATGGGTGACACTTATCAGCCAATTGTGCAATGAATCTTCGGATGGATTGAAGTCGCCCTTGTAATGTCCTTAGCTGACTGATAATCTTCGGTGGTGGCATGTCCATGATTTCTTTTACCTTTGCTAGGTCGACCTCAATACCTTTGCTTGAGACAATGTATCCTAGAAGCTTCCCGGAGGTCACTCCAAAGACACATTTCTTTGGGTTGAGTTGAACATGGTATTGTTCCAGTCTATCAAAGATTTTATCTAAGATGTGGAGATGCCCTTCTCTGGTGAGTGATTTTGCTAGTAAGTCATCAACATAATCTTCCATCATAGTATGCATCATGTCATGGAAGATGGTGGTCATTGCCCTTTGATAGGTTGCTCCTGCATTCTTGAGACCAAAGGGCATTACATTCCAGCAGTATGTGCCCCATGGACATGTGAAGGCTGTCTTATGTTGATCTTCTGGTGCGATCTTTATCTAATTGTATCCTGAAAAGCCATCCATGAGTGAAAACATGGCATGTCCTGCTGTCAGGTCTACTATGATGTCATTATTTGGTAGGGGAAATTCATCCTTAGGACATGCCTTATTCAGATCTCTGAAGTCAGTACAAATGCGGATGCCCCCTTTTGGTTTGCCGACAGGCACAATGTTGGAGATCCATTCTGCATAATCAATTGGCCTAATGAAACCAACATCTAGGAGTTTCTTGAGTTCTATTTTGACTAGCACTGCAATCTGGGGATGCATCTTACGAAGCTTCTGCTTGACAGGTTTGGCTCCTTCTGCTACGGTGAGGTGATGCATGACTAAATCAGGATCAAGCCTAGGCATGTCTGCATATGACCATGCAAAGTTGATCTGACGCTTCTGGAAGAACTCTATAAATTTAGGTTGTTCCTCTGGAGTGAGAAGAGATGCCAGATGTATGATATGAGGATTTTTAGGAGTCCCCACATTGTATTCTTTGGTTTCCTCGATGAGAATCGTTGATCGTTCCTGTTGTGCATTAGCAGGGAGAATGTCAAACCCTTCATCCTCAGGTGCCTCAAAGAGGTTTTCACCGTTGGATACACTCTTTCTTTTTACTTTTGTGGGATCAAACAGTGCCACAATGTGGTTTTCACTGGAAGATCCATGTTTCATTGTTATATTTTTTGCAGCTGAAAGGTTTGGCATCCGCCCCGAAGTATGCTGCGCTATTAAGTTCAATGGCGAATCCAGCTTTGTGATCCCCGCTTGGTAGATTATCCCGTAATTCCAAAAAGTCAATGATAGCCTCATCGTTTTGGAAGAGGTCAAGACATGGAGGATTTGATTGGTTCCATTCGATGAGTTCAGGGTGGATAATGGGCATTACTTCATCGATTATGTTAAGTGCGGGAGATGTATCAGTGAGGGTTAAGACATTATGGTGAAGGTCGTTAATGGTACTCTCCCTGTCAGAATCAGGCGTAGGATGAGACATAGGGTCTGTGGAAGATGTTTCCAGTTCAGGAACCCAAGTGGTCTTTATCTGTGCTTCTCCGTAAACAAGGATGTCTTTGTGTGGTGGAGGTGGTGATGTATCTTCCTCATCTGAAGTATTAAGTTGTACCGAATCAAATTCCCACTCATGTGAGTCAGTCTCTGAGTCACTTTCTAGCATCTGATGACTATACCACACTGGGATGTCTTTTGAGTTAAACACGATAGGTATGATTGGTTTATGTACCTTTGTAGTGATCAATGCGGCAGGAAGTTTGATAGGGATCATGGAATCTGATATGGGAGTATCAGCAGTGGTGACTCAGTTGCTTCTACTGGAACTGCTGGTGCCATAGATGTTGCTGCGAGTTCTAATACAAGTGTTGCTGCTAATGGTATTATTGATGTAATGGCTGTTGCGGATGGTTTTACTGGTTCGATTGGTGGGATGTTTGGTATTGTAGATGGTTGCGTTGGGTTTGTGAGCCTCGATGGGGCAGTGGGGATAGTGCTTGATGGTGCTTTGATTATGAAAGGTGTCCTCTTTGCAGTAGGTGGGCAAAATGGTTTGTTGGGTTTTCCTTTGAATCTGAGTTTAGGAAGGATCTCTTTTTCAAAGCCTAGGCCTGTATTACCTTTGGGCTTTAATTCTGGTAGCAGAGGTTCATGTCGTCCTTGTTTGCAATATCCCAAAGCACTCTGACCATCATATCCCATTCTTTTCATAATGAGGAGACCTTTGCCATACTGTTCCGTAGGAAGTGTAACTTGCGGTTTATCAGTGGTGATGGGATCTTTATAGATCCAGTCCGCTAGGTCCTCATCTTGGGTTTCTTCCTCTTGACTCTTTCCAAGGATGAAAGGCGTTAAGGCACATGCGGGCGTGATTAGTGGTTGTTGGAGTAACTGTTGTGGTTTACCATGTGTTCTAGGAGAAGTGGGCATTTGTCCCACACAAAAGAGTTGACTCAAGTTGTATTCCCCGGGACCTTCCTCTGCTATTTTCATTTTAAGCTTTTCTTGCTTTGGTATAGTGGTGTTCGAACTGGCAAGAGAGACTGGACTTATATATGATGTGGAGGAAATGGCTTCTCTATTATTAGGAACAGTAATCTCTGGTTGATGGTTGATATTATGGCAAAAACCAAAGGGATTTGCATCGCCCAGGATTGTGATCTTTGTACCGTTATGTGGGAACTTGATACATTGATGGTAGGTAGATGGAACAGCTTGCATGGCATGTATCCAAGGTCTCCCTAATAATAGATTGTATGGCAGAGGGAGGTCTAGAACCTGAAAAATGATGTGCTTTACCATAGGGCCCACGCGGATTGGTAGTACCACAGCTCCTTTGGATGAACGCTCTGCATCGTCATAGGCTTTGATTGTGATCTTCTTACGAGGATCCACTGATTCTACCGCATAGCCCAATGCTGTGACCAACTGTAGTGTACAAATATTTAGGCCTGCTCCATTATCGATCAAGACTCGCTTGATCCTATGCTGGTTAATAAATCCTTCAATGTGGAGTGAGGCGTTATGAGGTTGCTGGAAGGAAGAGTTGTCACTTTCGGAAAAAGTGAGACAAGGTGATGACTTGAGACTTCCAACCATGGCTTGAAATTGGTCTATATTCAGATTTGCAGGGACTGACGCCTCTTGGAGTGCTTGATCCAAGATAGTTTTGTGAGATGGCGATAGACGCAAAAGCTCTAAAATGGATATAAGCGCAGGGGTTTTGTCTAATTGTTCCACAAGATTGTACTGCTTTGGGATGGAGGTGGTGCCTTGTGGAGCTGCCTTTATGGTGACCTTACCACGACGCATAACAACATTGCAATTTGAGTTGGGATTTTTGAAGGTTATAGTTGCAACTTGTTCATTGGCATCATACAGATGATTTACAGTGTAATTATACGCAGCCTGTGTATAATCAGCAGTATCAGTGCCTCACCTAGAAGTGGAAGGACCCCTTTGATCTTGTGATGGAAGTGGATTTTTGAACATCAGATGATCATTATTTGTTGTTTTTGGGTCATGTCCTTCAATTTCAATTTCTCCTCGGTCAATAAGATCCTGAATAAGATCTTTTAATTGGTGACAATTACTTGTCTTGTGCCCTCTTCCTTGATGGAATTCACAGTGTTTAGTATCTCTCCACCACGCTGGTTTGACCTGAGGCTCATAGTTTGATAGTTTAGGTAGAGTGACCAAATTTTGAGAAATGAGTTGTCGCAATACTGTTTCAATGGGTTCCCCTAAGGGAGTGTATGTGCGTTTCTGTTTTTGCTGACGAGGTCTTGGTTCATTGTGAGATGTGATGCGACCTTGATTAGAAGGAACATTTGTGTTGTTTTGAGGTGGAGGATTTTGTCCTGCAAACCGAACCACAGGTTGTGCGTTTTGCATAGTCTGGGCATCCACAACCCCATCATTGATGATATTCTTGTTTTTATTCTAGAAGTTTGGTTTATCGCTATTGAAGCGTGGGCGAGGACCATCTTTTGGTTCATTAAAGATTTTGATGAGTCCTTTCTTGATGAGTGCTCGCTCACATTTTAAACCCTTGGTGATCATGTCATTAAAAGAGTCTATGTCTTTGACATCCAGGTGAAATTCCATTTCTTCGTTTAAGTTGGAAATGAATATTTCCACTAGTTCTCGTTCAGGTAACTGAAGAGAATGTCTGCTAGACATTTGGCACCATCGTTGCAGGAATCCTGAGAATAGTTCACCTGGTTTTTGTTTGGTGTTGCACAGATCAACCATGGTGATGTCACGTTCAATGTTATGAGAGTAATGAGCGAGGAATTTTTGGATAAGTTCCTCAAATGTTCTAATGCCACCTGGTAGTCGGGAAAACCATGATGTTGTTGTTCCTTCCAAACTTTGGGGAAAAAGGTGCATTAGGTATGTGTCTTCATATGCCACTTCGAGACAAGCAGAATGAAATTCTCGAACATGATCGCGGGGATCCCCCTTTCCTCTATATTTTTCAAATTTGGGTGTTTCGAATCCTCGTGGAAAGGGTGGCATATAAAGATTCCTATCAAACGGATAGGGACAGATGTCGTTAAGTGAGAATTGATTGGTCTTAACACCACTATGGAGTTGTTGGGCGAGATTCTCGACTTGTTGCTGCAACATCTCCATTTCATTTGGAGGAGGAGGTGGTGGGTTACCTCGAGGAATGTTATATCTGATGGGATCTCTACCTCTTTCCTCTTCATGGCGACTTTGTTTGTCCGATGCTTGTCTTAATTGGGCAAGATCAAAGTCAGAGGGGAGTTTTGCTCCTCCTTGAGCGAGTCTTAAGAAGTGAGCATCTGCATTGCTCCTGAGTATTCCGTCAAAAAGTCTGTTAAAGAGAGGGTTATGTTGAGCCCTTTCTATTATTGCAGGAGTGGGAGTACTTGGGTTTTCATCATCTGCATTTCCTCCAAGTGCTTCTTGAAATTCATTGAGATTTTCCTCTTCTTCTTCTTCCCTTTCTATTTCTCATTGCCTGGACTGTGATCGGGTTTGGGCCATTTTGTTTATAAGCTTTTTGTTAAAGTTGTGTGAAAATGATGATGAGTTTTTGTTGAAATGAGAGATTGATGGTTGGTGAATTGTGTTGCACGTGGATCTCTAACACCTTTAAGGTGGATGTAACCGAAATTCCTTCTTTGAATTGCTTGTTTGTTTGATAAGTTCTGATGTGATAAGGTGTAGAGAAATCTGAGATGTGTTACATATTTAACTACCTAGTAATGAGAGGATTCACTCATGAACTAGTTTTAACCTGCGTAGATGTGTCTCTTAGGATGAGCTTATCCTAGATGTAGAAACAATCTAAAAAGTGATGTGATGTGTTTGATTTCAAGCAATATCTAAAAGAGAACTTGGGACAAGAACCTCTTAATGTTTTGAGAGTTGGGACGGATTGATGATGAAGTGATGATGTATGAGTGAGATGATGGATGAAAATGTTTTCAACTTCAATAAAAACTTTGTGTTACAAATGGGACAAACTCTATCTCTTCCCTTTCGGGTGTTGGTGGTATTTCTCGAGCTGTGTTGTATGTGATACAGACGTTTGGGAAGAAGTTGGGATTAATCTTTCCTCCTTGGTTTTTGTGATAACTCAGAGCTCTATATTGCATAAAAGCTCTGCGTTTCAATGATTCGGAATCAAATTCATTTGTTTTTCCTTGAAGGTAGAGATGCATGTGACGCAGAAAGACTCTATGTGAGACAAAGATTTGTCTATTTATATAGAAGAATTTCCTCCTTTTGATCAAAGCCTTTGAGCTCAATGGTCTTCTTTTCAAGTTGATATTCTGATGACGCTTCTTCTTTCGCAAGATGTGAAGGATGGTCATAAAATTTGACTCTTTGTTGTTTGTACCTTGTTTTTGATGTTTTTGGTTGTTTTGACAGATGTTTGGTTGGATGAATACTTTGTTTTTGGGAAGTGATTTTTTTATTTTTCTTTGACAAGAAAACAAAGCAAGCACACAAACACAAGAATGTTGCCTCAAAGGCACAAATGAGTATGGGTCTAGATCAACCCAATCCTTGGACTTTTATATAACCCTTCCTTTAAATGTATTTTAAGGTGTATTTCCAAAGCCTGAAGTCGGCTCAATTTGCACTTGGTCTTTAAAACGAACACACTTCAAACACTTTTTATCCCTAAGGTCAAATGGCCAGTTGTGATAAATTTAGCCCACATCTTGATATTTCTTCGACTTTGGTACTACATACCTTATGAATCCCATCGTGGCAGGTAAGGATGTGATATACTAAGTCTTGCACGAGCATAACAAATAGATGATCCCTATGATGGGGGAGTCACCACTTTTATCAAGCCACAAGTGACTTTTCAAAAAGCTATGTTTCTACTCAAGGAAATATGTATGGTGAGTATCTTGGGAGCAAAACCATCTATGCTCTTGCACTAAATTATATCGCAAATATCCTCAATCAATAGAACGAGTGGGCTACTACTTAAAGGTGTTTAGTCATGTTCGATGTTTTTGGACATAAGTTCATTCTGTAGTGACTCACTTAAGAGCCTTGTAACCAGTGGTGGGGCCCATTTGTCCTTTCGGCCAGTTACACTATAGGAACAGCTATACCCAAGGCTACAGCTTTCGCTCACACCTGATTTCTATAGCGGCTCGAACAATTTACCGCTCAAGGTCGTTCCCAAGAGTGATGTGTCTCTTGGCAGGCCTCTCTTAAAAAGATAAAATTTTGAGTGTTACTAACACTTTTCTCTTGCACCTAGGACCACGAAAGCCAAGGGAGAGGATAGTGTGTGTTAGAAGTAGGACCACTCGACCAACTCTTTGCACAAGTGTGCCAAGCACGAAAAACACTTGTTCTTTTTAATCTGTCATTGCAATGTGATCTAACTATTTGGAGATGTTGCTCCAACAGCCATGGTATTCTTTTTAACTTTCAAAGGCAATGTGTTTTGTAATCTAGAATTTGGAAATCCTAGTCAACTTAATGAAAAGCACGTTTGCATGAAGTAAATCGCTTGCAAGAATTGGAACAAGTGGATTGTAAGTTTTATTTGCACCAAAATTTTGAAGTGTGGATTGTAAATTTTAGGTCCGAATTGATCCAAGGAAATCAAATTTGTGTTGTTGATTTTAAGCACCAAAAGAAAATGAGTCCTAACTTGCAATGAAAGCAAATTTGAAGTTGTTGTTCTTTTTACCTTGCAATAAAGAAAGATGAATTTTCTTTTAAGCACCAAAAACAAGTTTGAGGTTCATTTTATGCACTCCAAAATAAAATGTGAGGTTTATTTTAACTTGTACAAGAAGGGAGAATGGATTCTTTTTAACCAACTTTTGTTGAAAGAAAGTTAAAAAAAAGAAACTTAAAGCCTCTAAACTAACTCCTTCCCCTGCACAAAACAGATTAGAACCTGCACACAATCAGTGATCAAATGTTAGTGTGGGCTTCTACAAGCCTAAAATTTTTGGTTTTCGGTTACAAGGAATTTTCTTACAACTCTTTGTTACAATAGCTCTACTTTGTGTGAAAACAGAAGTGCTATTTAACACGAAAGAGCAACAATATAGACAATAGTGATAAAGTATCAATTTGCAAACGTGCTAAATTGAGAACAAAAATGCAAGAGAATGACCTGTGTGTCAATTAAAACATTCAAAAGTTAGTAGTCTTCAAAATGATTGCTCTTTGATTCACGTCGAGTTCACCAAATGATGCTCTGCAAAAAGGATTAGAAAATCTATTTGATGGCAACACACACAAGAGCACAAGAAACAAACGTTAGTGTTAGCAACAAAAGATTATCCTAAACAGGCATATCAAGAGAGATATTAAGCATGAAATAGAAGCATATAAACATAGAATGAAATAGCTAATCAAGATGCTCATAGTTGCTCCTCCCTTGTTCCTCTCCTCTCCAAGTCCCAAATGAGTGTAGCTCTCAGCATCTTTTTGCACTATGGATGCTTATGGAGGATTGAGATTTAATATTAAGCTTCAAATATGAAATGAAAGCTAAATACTATGCTATTGATGCTAAAATGATTGATTTTACCAAAAAGACAAGATTTTAGTTATGCTATGCTAAATGCTTTCTAAAAATGTCTATAGCCTAAATGCATACAAGTTTTCAGGATCTGGATTATGAAGGAATGGGCTCTATTTATAGGAAAAATGGAGCAATGGATGGCCAGGATTGAAAGGTTTAATCAAGGGTCAAGCTTGAAAGTTGGGGATCCATGTGCACAATTTGTACCAATGAAATGGTGACAAGTGTCAACATAAGATTAGGTTGAGAGAAGAGGTTGGAAGCATTAAATGCCTGAGGAGACCTCATGGTTATCTAGAAGGTAAGGGTCAAGCCTAAATTAGGATTACCCACTGGATTAGGAGTTAATGCAAGGATAAACCTTTGTGCAAATGATTAAGAGATAATCATGGTCAAAGCATTAAAGGCTTGATGAGACCCTTGGGTTGGGTAGAGGTTGAGTCAAAACAAATGTTTTAACCATGTAGGGGGGTTTGGGTTAACCATTAATGGTTTTTGAAGACTTTGTGGATTAAGTGGTTGAAGGTTGGAAGCTTTCAAAGGTTATCCAAGACTTTGAGACATTTAGTGGTTGAAGGTTGGAAGCCTTTAATGGTTATCAAAGACTTTTAGGCTTTGAGAAGTGACTCCATTTTGCTTAGGAATGTGACAATAATTAGGGGATGGATTAGGCTAATTAGGAAGGGGTTAGAAGAATCTAGAAGGGGATTAGATTTTGCAAGTGGATTTGGTGGGTGAGGGAAAATAGGATTTTATTTAAAATAAAAATTCATTTATTTCAATAAATGTGTGCAAGTTGTATTTGGATAAATATTCAAATAAATATTAATTTATTTAAATGAAAAAAAGGAAGATAAAGCATTAAAATGCTTGAAGACTTTGAGGGGAACCATTAAAGGCTTGAAGACTTTAAGGGAAGACATTAAGTTTGAAGACTTCAAAGCCATCAAGTTTGAAGACTTTAAGGGAAACCATTAAAGGCTTCAAGTGGGTGAGGATAAATAGGATTTTAAATAAATAATTTATTTAAAATGGTTGTGCAACTTGTATTTGTAGGAAAATGCAAGTGGGTGGAGGATAAAGGTGATTTAAATAAATGATTTATTTAAAATAGTTGTGCAACTTGCTTTTGTAGGAAAATACAAGTGGGTGGAGGATAAAGGTGATTTAAATAAATGATTTATTTATTTAAATGTGAGAGGTGGGATTTTGGGGGATTTAAATAAATATTTATTTATTTAAATGTGAGAGGTGGGATTTTGGGGGATTTAAATAAATATTAATTTATTTAAATGTGAGAGAAGATTTAATTAAACAAATATGATTTATTTATTTAATTTGTTGGTGTAAATAATTATTCGTCATGGATATTATTACACTTACTTAAGTTTACTTAGGATAATGCATTTCATAGTAGTTTGGATATGAGACACTTGGGTGTTTGTGCCACATTGGGATAGTGTGTGTAGGAGAAATTCCACCTCTTATGGTGTTGATCTTGTTATTACACTATCATATCCACTTATTGTGGAGTGATAATTCCACCTTCGGTGGGTGATCCACCTCATGTGGAATATTATATTATTTCTCCTACCTACCCACACCTATTTCCTACCTACCCTTGTTTCTTATTGAGCCACATGTCATGTTTGTGTGCTCATACATATCCCTAGCCTTGCCTATATAAGCAGGCTCATCTACATTGTATAAAACAACTATTGAACAGGTTGTTGATCATTTTCTATTGATGAGAATACAGTTTATTCTTGTCCCATATTATGTCTCTTTCATGTACATTTCAATGACTTCTTGATCTTGGCAAAATCCAACATGGTATCAGAGCTATTGGAGTCTCATTGATTCGTCTTGAAGAGGCATTATTGTGACGTCAAGAGGCAGATCTGAGGAGCATCGTCATTTGGAGGCATCCTAGACCAGATCCGACCTCGCCATTGCGTCCGGAAGGCCATTTCCATGAATTTTGGTTATAAAGTTGGCCTATTTTGGTGAGGAAAAAAATTTTTCCCCAATTTTGCTATTCGTACGGATTTTTCGAATATTCCTATAATTTTTTGAAAAAAAAAAAATTTTGTTCTAAGAAATTTGTTTTCAAAAAAATCAAAAATCAAAAAAAAAATTTGAAAAAAAAAAATTGAAAAATCAAAAAAACCAAAAAAATTTGAAAAGCAAATCAAAAAATCAAAAAAAAAAAACTTTGGTTTTTGGGGGGTCCACAGACCCCCCCCCGTGCTGTACCCGTAACCTGCAGGTTTGGCAGAATCCGTACCTGTTCGCAGGAGACTCCGTACATGACTGCCGCAGACTGTACCTCCTGCCGCTGACAGGTCCGCAGCGTACCGTAACCTCGCTCTGAGCGCCCAGCGGCGCCTCCAACCCGGCTTGCGCTCCCTCCGCTCCCTGCAGCGCCGTCTCCCACAGCACGCAGCGCTCCGGTCTCGGCTCCGCAGCGCCGGCGCCCTCCGCCTTCAACAGCCTCCTCCGCCAGCGGCCGCGGCTCCCTCCGGTCCCGGCGCTCCGCTCGCCAGTCACCACCTGCGCCGCTCAGGTTCCTCTCGGCCCGCGCCTCCCGCAGCTCGCAGCGGCTCCTCCCACCGCTCCCTCCAGACGCTACCTCCTGCGTGGCTCTGCCAGGCAGCACCCAGTCCTCCGCTTCGGCTCCTCCCTCAGGCATCCTCCGCCACGCAGACTCCAGGCCGGCGAATCCACGCCCGCCACGTGGCAGGAGGCCCGTGGCCCGTGGACTAAACACAGACACGTCATCTTTTCCGTACTATCCGTACACACAGTCATTCGTACGGACACCACGTCACCTTGCCACATCACCATTTCCGTACAGTACGGAACACCAGCCCGCTTTGCCACGTAATCCGTCCGTACGGTACGGACGCCCAGTCAGCCAGGCAGCGAAGTTTTGGCGACGGTCATACGGCCGTCAAATTTAACCTAGTGTTTTGCTGACATCAACGCCACATCAGCAGGGTTTGAAAATTTTTTGACCCCCTCTCATTTGCATTTTTTATTTTGCAGTTCAACTTCAAATGGCCATAACTTGCTCATTTTTGCTCCTTTTTGGGTGCAATTTTTTTTGAAATGGGTTAGAATTTCGTGCTCTCCGCAGTGGTGAAAGAATTTTTTAATTTTGATGCACGGATTTTTTCAGAAAATGCAGTTTTTGGTGACTATCCCTGAGTAATCCCAGTTTTTGCAACTTCAGAGGCTTCGTTTGGGGTCATCCGACCTCCTTTTTAGGTGCCGTTTTTTTTGAAAGTGCGTATTTTTTCATCTAATTTCACATGATGCTATCAGATTGATGTCATTTTAAGTAAAAATTGTACTTTCAGATCTAGGCCATTTTTGGCTCTTTTGGTACTTGTATGTTTGCTTGAATCTCAGTTAGATTCATTGCACTATTGATTGAAGTCTCTTGTATCTCATTTGAGAAGTTGTAAAATTTGCATCATAAGCCCACTTTGCCTTGTTTTGCAAGTGGCTCATTGTAATCGCACTAAGTATAAAGTGCCAAAATCATCACTTTTGGGGGGGGTACCTTGATTGATTGAATTTGGGGGGTGTCTCTTGTGCTCTTGTGTTCTTTCCTTTTTGCTGTTATGGGTTCTTCTAAGTTTCCTTTCTTAACTCCACATAATTATGCTACTTGGAAAATTGATGCATGGAGTAAACTTATGGAAAAAGGACTCACTCATTACATTGATGGAACTATTGTTGCTCCAGCTGATCCTAAGGCTGATCCAGTTGGTCACTTAGATTGGCTCACTAAAAATATCATGGCAATTGGTACCTTAAGAAAGTATGTATCAAAGGATCTCATTTTTCATATTGAGAAATGTACTCTAATCAAGGATGCTTGGCAAAAGTTTCAAGACTTGTATGGTCAAGTTGATGAGATTAGGGGATATCAAATTGATAGTGATCTCACCATGTTAGATCCCAAGAACTTTGATACTATACAAGATTATGTCACTAAGGCAAATGAGTTGAGGGCACAACTCAAAGATTGTGGCATTGATAAAAAGGATACTCAATTGATATTCAACTTGATAGGGAAGCTTCCACAAGAATATGCAGCATTTGTTTCTAGTTTCCAAACTCATAGGATGACAATGGGTTCAAGCTACAAAATGCCTACCTTTGATGCTTTCAATGAAATGTTGATGATGGAACAAACTAAGTTGATAAGCATGGGCATTCTTAAGGCTTCTTCTAAGTCTCAAGCATTAGTGGCAAATCAAGGAAACAAAGGAAATCAAGGAAAGGACAACTCAAACAAGAAGAAATGGCAATCAAAGCCTAAGGAAAAAGCATCATCTTCTCCACAACAAGGAGATTCATCTTCTTCCAAGAAAGATAATTCACCAAAGAGAGAGAGACCTACTTGTGCTTATTGTAAAAAGATTGGTCATGAGGAACATCGTTGCCATACTAAGAAAATTGATGAGCTCACACATATCATCAAAAAGCATAACATTGATTTGCCTAAAGTCTACAAAAAGGATGATTCATCAACTTCCACTTCCTCACATTCAAAAGGAAAAGGGCAAGCATTCATGGCTTCTACAAGTGGAAAAACTCACTCTTTTGGAACAAGAAAAGGACAAGCTCTATGTGCTACAACAAATCATACTTCAGAGAGATGGCTTCTAGATTCAAGGGCTTCTCATCATATGGCATCTTCACAATCTATGTTCTCTACATTTGAGCCTTGCACCATGCCACAGATTTTGATGGGCAATCATACATACATGGATGTGATTGGGAAAGGATCTATTGACATTGGGGATAACTCCTTCAATGATGTGTTGTGTGTACCCCACTTGACAAACAATCTCCTTTCTATCTATCAAATCACACATGGCGCAACTAAGAGAGTTGTGGAGTTCACACCTGACTCAGTTTTTATTAGAGACATGGAGACTAGAGCTATCATTGCAACTGGGGTGGTTGATCATGCATCTCGGTTATACTCCTTTTCAGATTTTGTTGATGATGATGATTTCACATTTGATGATTCTACACATGATGATCACACTTATTGTGATGATTCAGATTTTGAGGAGAACTTTGGACACTTGAACATGGGGATTCTCACATGTGCACCCGTTCTTGAGTCTTGTACTTCATCTTCTCATATTGATATCACATCACCTATTGTACCTGATGATTCAGATAGTGCGACAGTTTTGCCTTCATGTGATTCAGTGCAGCAGGATATACATTGTCTTCCAGCTTCAGATTCATGGGATGATTACATGACAGATATTGCAGGTTTGTTTGTGGAATCCTACATTGCAGATTTGGGAGACATCATTGATGACATACATCTTCTCTTTGATGAAGATGATCCTTCTTCGATTGTTGCGAGGGCACACTCTGACCCTCTTGTTCATTCTCTACATGATCATTCTTCCGAGGTTGACATGATTGTGGATACTTATGTACAGCAGTTGGAGGAGGTCTCTTTATGCTTTGAGGAGACACATGAGTCTTTGGATATTGTTCTACATTCATCTTCACTAGACGTTGGAGTTCCTTTTTCAGCAGTATGGCACAGTTTACCATCTTTGGAAGGGGTATCTTTCAGCATCGACATGGGGACACTTGAGCATTTTTCAGAGATTCCTTTCATCATGAGTTTTCTTCATTCATCTTCCCTTCATGATTGGGGAGACTTCATGGATACACCTTTGATTTTGTTTCTTCCTAAGGGGAGGAATGTTGTTCGACGTTCGTGGAGCAGTTTCTTCATACATCGAGCTTCTATCATTGGTGCAGATTCTTCATTGAGGGATGATCACAGTTTGACTTCTCTTCTTCTCTCGTATGGGGGGGACTATTTCCTCACATGGGGTTTTGTTCCTCACATACTTCTTTGAGAGTTCTTTTGTATAGCTTTTATCTCTTTTTGGGGGAGGGTTTTTTCCCATTGGGTTTTTCTCTCTTTCCCCACTTTGTGAGAGATTTCATTGCATTGGTTTGCATGCATTTGCATTTGTGCATGGGTACCTAACATGGCCTCGTAGCCGGGACCCATCTTGCATTGCTTAGTTGCATTGTAGACTTAAGTGCATTCCCCTAAGTTGCACTTAAGGGGGGGTGTTGGTGTAAATAATTATTCGTCATGGATATTATTACACTTACTTAAGTTTACTTAGGATAATGCATTTCATAGTAGTTTGGATATGAGACACTTGGGTGTTTGTGCCACATTGGGATAGTGTGTGTAGGAGAAATTCCACCTCTTATGGTGTTGATCTTGTTATTACACTATCATATCCACTTATTGTGGAGTGATAATTCCACCTTCGGTGGGTGATCCACCTCATGTGGAATATTATATTATTTCTCCTACCTACCCTTGTTTCTTATTGAGCCACATGTCATGTTTGTGTGCTCATACATATCCCTAGCCTTGCCTATATAAGCAGGCTCATCTACATTGTATAAAACAACTATTGAACAGGTTGTTGATCATTTTCTATTGATGAGAATACAGTTTATTCTTGTCCCATATTATGTCTCTTTCATGTACATTTCAATGACTTCTTGATCTTGGCAAAATCCAACATAATTAATGGTATGAATTTGGTTAAGTGAATTAAATCAAATAAATTGAATAATTTATTTAATTAATAGGAGAAGAGGGTTAAGATGAATTAATTAAATATTAATTTAATTAATTATTAATTGATGGTTAAATAATCAAATAAATATTAAGTAATCATTTAATTAAGTGGACAGATTTATGTGACTACAAAGTATATTTTGAATTTTCATTTTGGATTGGGGCATTGAAATGGGGCTTACTTTTGCATTTGGAAATGCAGGGCAAGAAATAATGCTTTGCTTCATGCTTGTTCATATGCTATGACTTGATCAGACTAGATGTCACTTTGGAACTTGCTTGGATGAATAATATGATTGAATTTGTGTTACCATACCTACTTCAGGTTCTTGATATACTATGATGATTCTGTGAATATTTTAAGTTTCTCTTTAATAAACATTTTAAATCTTTTGCAGAAATAAATATGTGCCTATTTTGTTTGCATAATATGTATGCTTAGCTTCTTCCCCTTTTCTTTGCTAGCACCTCCAATGCCTGGCATGGGACTAGGCATGGGAGGTTGCTTTCAGCCAGGTATGAGTGGAATGGGAATTCCTCCCATGTCAGCTTATGGTATGCAACCTATGGATGGCTATTGATGGGATTGAAGAACCTAACGTGGGACACAATTCTTAAATCATACGTGGTTTTTTGAGGCTGATCTTCGAGTGGAAAGATTAGATTGTCAAATTATTTTTATTGTCATTTGGTTGATTGATACAAAATAATGAATCTTTAGTATTATCATATTGGTCAATCAGTTCAAATCTTTCCATCCACCAAGCATTTGACGCACGAACCCTCGCATGATTAGATTGTCAAATTGTTTTTCTTGTCGTTTGGTTGGCTGATACAAAATAATGAATCTTTAGTATTATCATATTGGTCAATAAGTGCAAACCTTTCCATCCTCCAAGCATCCAAAGAGGATGTTGTATGTTCGATAGCATGCTCGTCAGATAAGCGATGAGGGGGCATCAGAATTCTGACGCCCACCAATTTATTCCGACGACGGCTAAGAAATGAGGGGGCATCAGAAATTTGATTCCCACCCAATTTATTACGACTATCGAGTTTTGTCGATGCCTAAACCGTGACGGGGCCGTCTGAATTCAAACACCTGAACCGTCGCACATACAACATCCTCGTCAGTGTGGATGCCCTTGTGCTGTCAAAATAATGAGGGGGTGTTGGAAGTCTGACACCCACCCAATTTATTCTGACGACTATCAAGTTTTGCCGATGCCTAAACCATGACGGGGTCATCTGAATTCAGATGCCCGAACCATCGCACATACAGCATCCTCATCGATGCGGATGCCCTCGTGTCATCAAAATTCTGACGAATATACAATGATGGGGCCATTTGATTTCAGATACCTAATCTGTCTCACATACAACATCCTCATTGGTGCGGATGTCCTTGTCCTGTCAAAATTCTGATGGCTATATAGTGACGGGGTCATCTGATTTCAAATGCCCGAACCATCACACATACAACATCCTCGTTGGTGTGGATGCCCTCGTGGCATTGAAATTCCGATGGCTATACAGTGACAAGGTCGTCTGATTTCAGACGTCCAAACCATCGCACATACAACATCCTCATCTGTGTGGATGCCCTCGTTCCATCAAAATTTTGATGACTTATCAAGTTTTACCGATGGCTAAGCAGTGAGGGGGCCATCAGAATTCCAATTTATTCCAACATCGTAGCCTTCGGAACATTACCTGTAAGGCATCGTAATTCCAATGACTTATCAACTTTTACCAACGGCTAAGAGCAGTCATGGTCGTCTTGAGAAGAGCCTTCAACTCCATCAAAATTCTGATGGTCTTGAACACCATTGGAATGTCCGACTACAAGTTTTCGATGGTGATGTTCATCAGCAGTCGGATGAATTATAGTCAGAATTTTGATGAACGGCCATCGGAATTTAGGCCCAAATGTACTAGAGAAACATGTAATCAAGTTCCTAAATACATGTATATATAAAGGTAAATATGTTTAAGAAAGTCTATATAAAGGTAAACACATGTAGATTGGTGTGCTCTAAGTGGCATCTTTGTCATCATGTCGGTTGCAAATGGAGCGACCCTCTGAGTGAGAAACTTGGTTCAATGGATGTGCAACCGATCCCTATAAGTAGTAGAAAACATTGAATATCAATAAATGTACATGTGTACATCCATTAAATTATACTTTAACTGTACAAAGAATGTACATGTACACACATGCATGTGTGTGTGTACATATACATATATGTATATATAGATATGTATATTATGCATGTATATATGTATATATATATACACATATATACACACACATGTGTGTGCATATATATACACATGTGTGTGTGTGTATGTGTGTGTGTGTGTGTGTGTGTGTGTGTGTGTGTGTGTGTGTGTGTGTGTGTGTGTGTGTGTGTGTGTGTGAAAGGGGACAAGCCAAAACCAAAGAACTCAAATCCTTCACATACATATCAAACGAGATTAAAAATAAAAAAGAAAAGCAATAACAAATGAAAATAAGGGCAAAGAGACTCCCTAAGATACTCCCATGGTGTTTGTTGACTCTCCCTTGTTCCTCTCGTCTCCAAGATCCAAAGTTTGCTTGAGTTTAGCCCTCAGTTTTTAGCATGAAGCCATGAATGCCAAATGAAGGATTGAATTTGGTTGAAAGTGTAGTTCTAATGCTATGAAAATGCTCATTTACTAGAATGTCTATGAGAAAGCTTAGTTAAAATGTCTATGCAATTCTATAATAACAATTCTCAATGCTTCCTCTTTTTATAGGAAAAATGGTTGATTGGAGGGCTAGGATTGATGTGGCTAAGCAAGGGCTAGGATTTGATGAGAGAGGCATGATCCTCAATCCATGTTTGCAACTTCCACCAGTGCAATGGTGACAAGTGGCATCATGAGAGGGATTGAGAGTAGAAGGATAGAGCATTTAATGCTTGAGAGGACATGAGGGTAACCTTGTGTGGTTGGGTTATCGGATAAATCTATTATCCAATGGGTAAACTCTTGTGCAAGGGTTACCCATGGTTAGGATTGGGTCAAGGTGACAATACCCATGTGGTTTAACTTGTTGAAGAAGGGAAGCAACTAAGACTTTGTAAGAGTCTTAGATGGTTGAGACGATGAGTTGGGGGTTAATTTGGGGTTTAGGAATGTGCAAGTGATTAGAAGGGGGCTTTAGGCTAATTTAGAAGGGATTGGAAGAATATAGAAGAATGGTTAGTGAGCAAGTGGGTTTTGCAAGTGGGTGAGGATAAATAGGCTTTTAATTAAATAATTTATTTAATTAAAATAGTGGTGCAACTTGCATTTGTAGGAGAATGCAAGTGGATGGGGTTTTTTATATAAATATTTAATTTATTGAAATAGGGATTTGGTTAGGGTTTTTTAATAAATGTTAATTTATTTAAATGAGAGAAAAGGGGAATTAAATTAATTTATTAATTTATTTAATTAGATTAGAAGAATACATTGAAATGAATTAATTATATGTGAATTTAATTAATAGTATTATTAGTGCACTAAACAAATATTAAATATTTATTTAATTTAGTGGACGAATTTATGTGTCTACAACATGTATATATGTACACACACACATAAAGAGATATATATGTATGTGTGTGTGTATGCATGTACACACACACACACACACACACACACACACACACACACACACACACACATATATATGTATATATGTATGTGTGTGTGTGTGTGTGTATATATATATATATATACACACATACATATATATACATACATATACATATGCATATACATATACATGCATGCATACATACATACATACATACATACATGCATGCATACATACACACATACATACACATACACATACACACACACATATATACACACATGCACATGCGCACACACACACACATATATAAAATTTCAATTGTACATAAGAATTTAAAACTCACCTATCCAATAGCAGGTGTCACATCAATTGAATCCCACCTATGCACACACTCTAAACTAAAGCTAGGAGAAATGTGAGCTAACTATTACATATGTACATGTTAGGAATATTTCAATAATTGAAAGTTATAATTTAACTATAAATTAAATAAGTTAACATTTTTAAATAATTTATTATACATGTACCTAGGTATCAAGAGCTACAATATGATCATATGCTACAATCATATTATCCACAACAACTACATCTACATATCTATCCATGATAGTCTCTATGAATGACAAGTGTAGGGGGCTATGCAATTGAGAGGGTATTAATGAAGAGTATGATCATTGTAGCATCACCATAAAACTAGTCTGGCTCAATCCCAATAGATGCTCCTTGAATGAAATCGAGCCCTCTGGTGTGATATAAACCTGGTCAACCTATATCACCTCCTCTACAACAACAAAGTGGTTTGCTAGTAGATCATGCTACACAAAGTGATGAGAATGTTATGAATGTCCCAACATATGACTTGATGCTACAACCTATGAGTCTCTCAACACCTCTTTCTTGAAATCATCGAATGGTATATGAAGGAAAGATGAAATAAAATAGTATGCATGTAAGAGCTTTCCCTCTACCAAGTAGTGAGACATTTACATTTGGCAAGTACCTTATGAGATAGCTGCTATGTCCTATGTCATGGGGATGATGGCAATAAAATAATGATCATCGACGATCGCATGACTAGGTGATGCACCTAACAATGGTCTTGATCATGCTCAACTCATCATATATCTACCTAGCTGATCAAAAGAAATGGAAAAAGAAATAGTTACAATATCTCCAACACTATCAATTGCTTCTCTCTAGGAAGTGATGACCACCCAATTTATCGTGAGGGTTAGAGATGAAAATATTACCAGGAGCCTATGGCCAACCTAATGTTTGTAGACAAGAACCTGTCGATTAGCTCTATAATATGGCTCTCGATCTACTAGTTTACCATGCCCTTGTCCAAAATAGGTCGAAAGGTCAAGGGAGTTGACCTTCATGTGGAAATGGACCTTAGTGTACAACTATTGAGAAAAGTATAATGGAATCTAGTCATTATTAGGATAATGACCATGTGTAGCAAGGAACCAAGGGTATATGATCTAAGCCACTACTGGATCTATACACTATGTCATCTAGTATCCTCTCACCTTTTCCTTGTCTTGGTAGTAAAGAAATATATCTCGTGTGATAATTTCCTTGGAGACGTGGCGCGGGACCTCCTCCAAGGAAATATTACCCAAGACCTCTACCCTCAACTCCCTAAAAATGGTGTCTACAATCTGAGGGGAGTATGATGTGTGCTAAATTAGGTTCTCTTTAAGGAACTCTATGCTCCTCAAAATGGTCTAACATGTATCCTTATACACACCATCACTATGGGGATCATCTACTATTCATCTCAATCTATGGATCTCCTTATCAATATAAAAAAAAATATCACCATAATCATGAACTACATCTTAGGTGTAGTTGTTGCATATGGAGCTTGATTATCCATCTAGAGGTATCATAAAGTTTCAAATTATGTAATTGTACATGAAGATGTTAGTCCCAACCGGTGCTGAGAGGGGAGGGGTGAATCAACACTTTACCAGTTTTACAAAATTAAAACCTTTTAAATCAAGTCTACCCTAACATAATATTCATCAATACAAACAGTTATTGTAGAAGAAAATGCATGCATAAAAAGATACACAGTAACACCAAGAATTATCTCGTGGAAACCCAAATGGGAGAAAACCATGGTGTCAGTAGAAACTCACAAAATTTGCACTCTTCTAGAGCACACCCGGTGAGGAGCCATCCCTGTTAGGAGATTACAAAGACACTTTTAGGTGCCACTTGATTAAGGGATTTTATTTAAGGCCTGTTAGTGCCTTTACCCTGCTAAAGGTAGCCTCATTAAAGGACTTAGGATCATCAATTAAGATGTCACCCAGTTAAGGGAATTTACAAAGGGACCTGTTAAAATCCACCCGATTAAGGGATTTTGAGTTGCAATGATTAGAAACCAATAGGAAGTTGATCTGCTAGAATAGCTACTGATAGCTTGATCAGATCACAATGAAAATCATACTCTATCTACACTGGTTGTGTCTTCTCTGCATTACACCGATTCTCTACTCATACCCTCGGCTCTGCACTTTGTCGATCTAGTTCACACACACTCTGCTCTGCTAAATCATTTAGCACTTCCTCACTCTGCACTCTAGATCACCTCTCATAGGATCTTCTCTTTGCAAAGTTTTCAATCAAAAAAGTTTTGTATGAACTCAAAACACTCTATACACTCTTTGTCGTCACCTTCAAGAGTTTCCTTAATCAATGCAATCACAAAGCTCGGTAGATTTTGAATTCAAATCTTCTCACTCTTGCTCTGCACTCCCTGCAACAATTCTGCCAACTACTCAACCAAATCCACCACTGCATCCCCCAAAAATAGCGACTTCTGATTCGAGTTCAGTCTTTTAAATGCGAACCAAAAAATCCACAAGTAATCATGGCTTAATTGCATGATAACCGAATTTGACTTCACCAACCTTTAGTTTGGTGTTGACACAAACTCACCAACTCACCTTTTGCCATCGCAACTATATAACCAATCACCGCTCTAAGATTTACGGTGACCACCTATCTTCCTTCTGCTTCATCGGTCTACCAGTATACCACTGCACTCTTCACTACCGATTCATCCTTTGATGTTGGTTTGCAGTACTTCAATCAAGCCTCTTCTCTTGTTTTCCAATTAGGTTTCGGATTGTATACGACCTCAAGCCTTCTTTCCCAAGTCACCATCTGTGACTTCATCATCATCAAAATGACCAACCTGGAGATCTAACCTCAACACCGATCTTCTTGAGTGGCAAACCAATTAGCTCAGTCTATCTTCCCTTGAGATGATTGAACCTTTATCATCTGTCTCTTATGTTGCTTCCATGTTGTTTACAAGTCATCACCTTTACTAGTGAGATACACCACTCCATCGGTACCACTCCATCGGTCAGTGTTAGCCATCAATGACAAATCTTAGCTAATATACCAGTTCTCTGGATTAACCGACTTTGTCAATGCCAACAATCTCCCCCTTTGGCATTGATGGCAACACTTTAGAATCTTTATTATCAGTTGCTCCTGCATATACTTTCTTCATTTCTTTCTTTATTTCAGTATCATTCATTACTTCTGCTCTAATTAATGAATATCTCCCCCTAACACTGGCAATACTTTGTTTCCAACAAACCACTCTAACCACTTATAGCAACCCTCTGCTTTAGCAACTTTAGCTCAACACTACTTACCAATACTCAAACACTATAATCATATCTCCCCTTTTGACAACAATGCCAAAGATGTATTTCAGTACACTTACAAGACTGCTCCCCCTAATTGGAGTAGCCCACACTTATCAGTCTAGTCTTAGAAATTTATCATAAAGAAATCATACCAGATTGATGTAGAGCCCTTTTTTACTTAATTTAATGTAGGTAGAGGTATCACCCCTAGCTTACCTCTAAGGTATTCAAAGGTGTCCTTATGTAGTGGCTTGGTGAAGATATCAACCACCTGTTCTTTTGTTGGTATATACTCCAACCTCACCTTCTTGTCTTGAACTCATTCCCTGAGGTAGTGGTATTTAATAGCTATATGCTTTGTCTTGGAATGGATCACTGAATTCTTGGATATGTCGATAGCACTGGTATTGTCACAGTGAATCACCATAGGTTCAGTCACCTTTTCTTGCATACCTTCCAATAATTGCTTGATCCATACTATCTGTGTATAGTTGATTGTAGTAGCCACATACTCAACCTCGACTGTGGATTAAGAGATGCAATTTTTTTTCTTGCTTGTCCATGACACAATCCTGTCTCCAAGAAAGAATGCACCTCCACTAGTGCTCTTTTTGTCATCAATGTTCCCTTTCCAATATGCATCGATGAAGACACTTAAATTGAAATCTCCCTTATGTGGATACCAAAGACCATACTCATCAGTCCTCTTAAGGTATCTAAATAGTCTCTTAACTACCACCATATGAGTCTCTTTTGGATTTGCAGCAAATCTAGCAACCAAGCCAACAACTTGTTATATATCCGATCTACTATGTACTGCATACTGCAACTTACCGATCTTGGATTGGTAAAGTGTCTCATTAACTTCATGAGCCTCATCATTTTTAGAGAGCTTGCAACTTGTAACCATTGGAGTTCCAATAGGTTTGCAATCTTCCATTCCAAAAGTCTCCAAATTTCCCTTATGTACTTGGTCTGGCTAATGAATATACCATTCTTTAGCTAAGATAATTGCATGCCAATGAAGAATTTTATTTCACCGATCATGGACATTTCAAAATATTCCTTCATTTGTTCTACAAAACCACTACTCATCTCATCATCTCCTCCAAAGATAATGTCATCTACAAAAAAATTTGTAATTAGATGTTTTCCTTTTTCTCCAGTCTTCAGATACAAGTTACCATTGTCACTAGTTCTCATGAACCCTATGCTTAACATATATGAGTGTGGCCTCTCAAACCAGGCTCTTGGTGCTTATTTTAGCCTATATAGATCCTTCTTTAGCTTGCATACCATATCTCTTACATCTTCTCATACAAACCCTTCCGGTTGCTCTATGTACACTTCTCCCTCTAAAACACCATTCAAGAATGTCGGTTTGACATCCATTTGGTAAACTTTGAACTTCTTGTAAGCATCATAAGCAAGAAATATTCTGACCCCTTCCAGCCTGGCCACCGGTGCAAAGGTTTCTCCATAATCCAAACCTTCTTCCTAAGAATAGCCTTTGCAGACTAGCCTTGCTTTGTTTCTTACTACTTTACCGGTTTCATCCATTTTATTTCTAAACACCCATTTGGTGCCTATCACATTTTTGTTCTCTGGTCTAGGAACTAGAGTCCATGTTTCATATTTCTCAATCTGCTCTAGTTCCTCCTCCATGGCTTTGATCCAGTATTCATCTTTTAGAGTCTCCTTTGTTGTTTTGGGCTCAATTTTGGAGAACAAATAGGAATTCTCTCTTGCTCTTCTTCTAGTCAATACTCCTGCATCTTTGTCACCAATGATATTTTCAGCGGTGTGATTGTTTCTGACATACCTTGCTAGTACCGGTTCATTTCTTGGAGCTTCTTCTACTGGTTGTGCAGGTTCTACTTCACATGCTTCCTCATTTTCCACTACAATAGGATTCTCTTCAGCAGGTTCGACCAGTAAAGTGTACTTGAATCCTTGATAATCCACTAGTTCACTCTTTTCCTATTCATTTTTCTCAGAGAACTCATCTACTATGATATTGGTACTCTCCACATTCTTACCGGTCCTTTTGTTCAAACGTCAATATGCTCTACTCTTTCTGGAGTAACCTAAGAAGGTTCCTTCATCACTCTTGGGATCAAACTTTCCAGAGTACTCATCCCTCTTGATATAGCACGTACTTCCAAATACTTTGAAATAGCTCACATTGGGTGAGTATCATACCATAATTCATAGGGAGTTTTATTTGTCCCTTTCTTCACCTATATCCAGTTCTAGGTATACACAATAGTGCTTACTGCTTCTCTCCAGAAGCTATGTGGAATATCCTTTTGTATCATCAGAGTCCTCGCACAATCAATCAGAGTTCTATTCCTTCTTTCAGCAACCCCATTCTGCTGAGGTGTTCTGGGTATAGACATCTATCTCATAATCCCCTGTTCTTCACAGTAATTCATGAACTCTTGAGAGGTGAACTCTCCTCCTCTATCTGATCTCAGACATTTCAAATTCTTACCAGTTCCTCTCTCTACTCGAGCCTTGAAGACTTTAAACATGTGAAAGGCTTCAAATTTTTCTTTCAAGAATACATCCCACATCATTCTTGAGAAGTCATCTACAAACAACATGAAATACCGGTCCCCATAGAAACTCTTGGTCCTCATAGGACCACACAAGTCTATATGAAGTAAGTCCAACACATTCTTAGATGAATAAGATTTGCTGTCGAAACTAGACACGGTTAACTTTCCTAGTTGGAATTCTTTACACAACATTTTTTAGGTTTCATAATATCAAGCATACCTCTGACAGACTTCATTTTACTTTTTCTATGCTATCAAAGTTAACATGACACAGTCTTTTGTGCCACAACCACCTATTTTCTACCTTTTCCATCAGACAACTACCAACGGTGGTGTCTAGGTGAAACATATTACCTCTAGATTATTTACTGGTAGCAATTAGACTTCCTGATTTGTCATTTATTTTGCATATTCCTTCATTGAATTCTAACCGGTAACCCTTATTGTTAAGTTGTGCAACACTTAACAGACAATATTTTAGCCCTTCTACCCAATAGACATCTTCACAATTTGTTTTATCATTTAGGGCTATAGATCCCTTACCTTTTACTACACAAGGAGCATCATTGCAAAATCTCACCATTCCTCCATTGCAGTCCTCCATGCTGAGGAATTTGTTTCTGTCACCAGTCATGTGGTGAGTGCAACCACTATCAATCCTAGTCTCCACATCGGTTTGAACTAGAGATTAGTGTCATATCACTTTCCTCTGTGTTATCTTCCTTTACCACTACAAATGCAATTCCATCTCCATTAGATCCTTCTGATTATTCATTGGTAACTCCTTCTGCAAGATAGCACTCCTTCTTGCTCTTGTCCTTGTAGCTTCTAAAATTATCCTCCCTATCATTGTCAGGACATCTAGATGCAATATGACCTATTCTATTGCAAGAGAAACACTTCAAGGGAAGTTTACCTTTATACTTTCCTTTTCCTCTTGGTAGTTTTCTTGCTAATAGAGCTTCAATCTCATCTTATTCATGTTCTTTAGATAATAGGTTGTCACATTCATGAGAATGACCGGTTCTTGTAGTATAACTGTTTCCAGTTTCTTTTCTTCTCCTTGGTGCAGATATCATGGAAGCTTTGAGGGCAACATCAATCTTTGGTACATTGTTATCATAGTTGCTCAGTTCAAAGGAAGTCAACTTACCAATCAGTGAGTCAAGTGAAACACTAACTATCCCAAGGATCTGAGTTCCTGAATTGCAGAAACCCTTATGGCATATTGTGGTAGCAAGGTTCTCAATATTTTGCTAACCACATCATCTTCTTTGAAGCTTTCCTCCAACACTTCTGATGGAATTTACTACATCCTTTATTCTTTTACTATATTGTTCTATATTTTCTCCTTCTTGCATCCCCATCTCATCAAATTTTCCTCTCAAGCTGTCCACTTTAGCCTTTTGAACATGAGGATCTCCTCCATAAACAGTCTTCAACTTATTCCACATCTGATAGGCTATTTTCAGATCTTGAACCTCGGCATACTCATTATTAGATAGAGTGTTAGCAATCAAATCCATAGTAGTAGTGTTGTCTTTCCTTTCTTTGATCTGATCTATAGTGAGAACCCCTGTAGGTTCATTGTACTCTATGATTACATGATTCTAGTATTGATATCCTAGGGTTCTTAGGTAGAGCTTCATTCTACCACACCATAAGGTGTAATTCTCCTTAGAGAACTTAGGACCCTCCTTTCGCATCATCTTTGATTTTTCCTTCAGCTATTAAGCTCTTCTGAATCTAAGGACCAAAGCTCTGATACCAATTGTTAGTCCCAACCAGTGTTGAGAGGGGAGGGGTGAATCAACACTTTACCAGTTGTACAAAATTAAAACCTTTTAACTCAAGTCTGCACTAACTTAATATTCATCAATACAAACAGTTATTGCAGAAGAATATGAATGCATGAAAAGATACATAGTAACAAAAAGAATTATCTCATGGAAACCTAAATGGGAGAAAACCATGGTGTGAGTAGAAACTCACAAAATTTGCACTCTTTTGGAGTTCACTCGGTGAGGAACCATCCTTGTTAGGAGATTACAAAGACACTGTTAGGTGGCACCCGATTAAGGGATTTTATTTAAGGTCTGTTAGTGTCTTTACCCTATTAAAGGTATCCTGGTTAAAGGACTTAGGATCGTCAATTAAGATGTCACCCAGTTATGGGATTTTACAAAGGGACCTGTTAAAGTCCACCTGGTTAAGGGATTTTGAGTTACAATGATTAGAAAGCAATAGGAAGTTGATCTGTCGGAATAGCTACTGATAGCTTGATCAGATCACAATGAAAATCATACTCTGTCTGCACCGGTTGTGTCTGCTTTGCACTACACTTGTTCTCTACTCATACCCTCGGCTCTGCACTCTATCGGTCTACTTCACACACACACACTGCTTTGCTAAATCATTTAGCACTTCCTCACTCTTTCACTCTACACTTTGGATTGCCTCTCACAGGATCTCCTCTTAGCAAATTTTTCGATCAAAAGAGTTTTGTATGAACTCAAAACACTTTATACACTCTCTGTCGTCACCTTCAGGTGTTTCCTTAATCAATGCAATCATAGATCTTAGTAGATTTCAAATTCAAATCTTCCCGCTCTTTCTCTGCACTCCCTGCAACAAGTCCACCAACTACTCAACCAAATCTACCACTGCATCCCCCAAAAATAGTGACTTCTGGGTCAAGTTTAGTCTTTTAAATGCAAACCAAAAAATCCATAAGTAATCATGGCTTAACTACATGATAACTGAAGTTGACTTCACCAACATTTAGTTTGGTGTTGACACAAACTCACCAACTCACCTTTTTCCATCACAACTATGTAACCAATCACCACTCTGAAATTTATGGTGACCACCTATCTTCCTTATGCTTCACAGGTCTATCGGTATACCACTTCGCTCTTCATTAATGGTTCATCCTTTGATGCTGGTTTGCAATACTTTTGTCAAGCCTCTTCTCTTATTTTCCAATGAGGTTCTGGTTTGCATATAACCTCAAACCATCTTGTCTAAGTCACCTTCTGTGACTCCATCATCATCAGAATGACCAACCTAAAGATCTGACCTCAACATCGATCTTCTTGAGTGATAGACCGGTTAGCTTAGTTTGTCTTCCCTTGAGTTGATTGAACCTTGATCATCTGTCTCTTATGCTGCTTCCATGTTGTTTAAAAGTCATCACCTTTGCTACTGAGATACACCACTCCACTAGTACCACTCCACTGGTCAGTGTTAGTCATCAATGGCAAATCTTAGCTAATATACCAGTTCTCTGGATTAACTGGTTTTGCCAATGCCAACATAAGACAGATGTGAAAAGCGTGTAGTTTACTCTTTAATATTTTTAAAAACTGGATCATATTAAGAACTACATAACATATTTATGTTCATGTATAGAAACACAAATTTACATTAAGAACTACTAAACATTAAATTTACACATGTGAACTCAAACTACATAAAATTAAAACTTTTCAGAGTTGAATACATAATCAATTTAACCTTGTGCATGTACACAAAATTTAAATGTGACAATAATTTAAATGAAATAAAAATGCTACACTTATGACAAATTCAAACCCATGTACATATACATAAAAGTGAAAGAAAATTATGGGAATAGAGAGAGAGAGTAAAATTTTACTTAAGGGGAGAGAGGAAGAGAAATATCTAGAGAGTGTGTAAAAAGACTTAAGGTCCAGAGAGGGAGAGAGAGATCTAGAGAGAGTGTGTGTAAAATTATTTAAGGAGAGAGAGAGAGAGAGAGAGAGAGAGATAGAGAATATTTAAGGGGAGAGAGTGAGAGAGATAGTGTGGGAGAGAGGGAGAGATAGAAAAAGAGAGATATGTCCTAAAAAGACTTGAGGAGATAGATATATATATAGAGAGAGAGAGAGATCTACTAAAAAGACTTGAAAGGGGAGAGGGGGAGAGGAAGGTTTTAAAGAAAATATTTTAAGGTTTTTAAATGTTTTTTTATGGTTTCAAGTAATGTAATAAAATAATTTTTCTAAGGTTTTCTAAAAAAATTCTAAGGTTTTGTAAGATTTTTCTAGGGTTTAATCTAATACAAGAATTTTTCTGAAGTTTTTTTTTTTAGGTTATCTAAGTTTTTCTAAAAAATTTCCAAGGTTTTCAAAGATTTTTTTAATATTTTTTAAGGTTTTCTATATGATTTAAATATGCTAATATTTATCTAAGAATACAAGAATACAAATATAAACATATGTACTTAGTAGAAATAAATTTAGAAAACTAACAATAAACAAAACAAAAAAACATACAAGCAATTTTAAACAAGAAAAATAATAATTTGGTACACTTGGTATACTGATGCTGAAGTGGCAGATGGTCTAGGGTACGCACAAGCTTTGTCGGCTAAAAATTTCCAAGGGTGGTCACTCTGACACCTTGTGGAGCCCAGACAAATAGTTGAAAATGACAAAATAATTGTTACCTTGGAGTACTATAATGTTTGTTAAAAAATTTAGTTGAAAGAGGGTTTGATTGAAGGGGGTATTCAATCAAACCCCATAAAATACTCATAAAAAAAACCTTCAATAAAACCTCTTTGACATCACTTGTACGATTAAACACCCCTTGTTCGATCATACAACCTTGGCAAATGTTTTTCCCCATCCACATTTTTCCTTCATGGGTGAAATTGTAGCGCACTATTGTGGGATCACCCCATAGAGAGGTTACCATCTTATATTTAATTTATTTCATGTAAGATGGGGCCAAAACCATGAAGCCAACGTAAACACTCCATTTTGTAGTCCAAATAGCTGATGTTTCTTCATGTGACCATTCAATGTCAAAAGTATGCGTCCAACATGAACACATTCCCACTACACATAACTACAAGATAAAGGAATGAAATTTCCAAACAAGAGGACACACACATTTTGTAAAATCAAGACCTCTAGGTTAGCAAAACCTAACCAACTCTATAAAGATCCACAATCATGAGCTTCCAATTTCCAATAGATCACATCAACAATACCCATGGCTTCCATTTCATAGGTTTACCAAAAAAAAAAAAATGGCTGAAAATGTATCACAACCCCATAAGCCTTCAACAACCTTTAACTCCTTCTAATAAGGCTTGGAATAATACAACATGAAAATTTGAAACTTATATGCAAAGCTAAAAATAAGGTTCCTTAGTATGAAAATACCATGCTTAAATCCTTCTTTTGTCCGATGCTAAAGATTAGCTTATATATCATTCTTAATAACACCATATTTTGTGAACTTCTAACAACAATAAAACATGCATAAAATTATCATAAGATATCAGTAAAGAGTCACAAATAATCAACATAAAACTATCATGTCGTGCATGATTTGTGTGGAAAAATCCTTGCTCCTCCAAGAAGAGAGACCAATTATGCATTATATACCAAAAAATGTAATTACAATGCATTCACTTGCATTATTTTATTATCCTCCAACATCATAGCACCTATGTACCTATGAAAAACCTCTTAATGCCTCCACCTTTTCTTGTTCCTCCAAAGTAACTATACATTCAACCGTTCCTCTAAAATTTTACATCCAAAGAGCTATTTATATAGACTTTCCAAGAGATCTAAAATAGAGAATAATTCTTCAAAACAAGTCTCTCCATTCCAAATGTCCCAACCACTTAGATTTTCTCCATGGAATGCAAATGGTAACTAGTTTTGGCTCCAATACTTTCCCTCAAACTTAGGTGCCCAAACATGGATAATAAATATTATATTAAATGAAATAAATGATGGTTGAGAGACGGATAAGTGCACCAAGATGTGGTACCAAAAAGGTGTCACTTTTAATATTTTCATAAAAATGTGTCGTTGGCATGAAATGGTCATCCAAACATTCAGGTTGGATGCCCAAGAAAAATCCAACCCAGAGGGTTGGTATCTTCCAATGCAAACCATTTGGCGAGCACCAAATATGGTGCTCACCCTATTTGGCACTTGCCAAATCTTCTGCAATGTTAAATTATAGGTTTTGTGGATGGGGAAAATTTCTAATTTGGACACAAGTTATACCCACCCCCGAAGAAGTATATACATGAAATATAACATTTAAGTATAAGAAAGAAAAAAGTCACATTTCAATATGACTTTTTTCTTTCTTATATATATATATATATTAGCAGGATGTTTGAGAGTGGTTTTAGCTCTATAGGATTTATAATGCAGATTCTAATTTTTAGAGGATCATATAAAATTTTATACTTAGTTAAATTTTAGTGATCAGTATGCTCTTATCAGCTTTTTCTCACTCTATCTATCTTTATCTCTTTATCTCCCTCGA